>NC_041049.1:34892980-35216118 GCF_900634775.1 Gouania willdenowi | reverse complement strand
TAAGAACAGCAGGGTTCAAGCAGAAAATGTTGAGACATCTGATTCAGATGAAGACTCAGGAAGTAGATATTGGCTAAGGGTACCACCAGCTTGGGCTGGACCGAGAGCAACAACTGATCCGGAGCAATCAGTTATAGAGGCGCCTGGGCCAAGTTCTTTTCAAACTCTTAAGGATCAAGATAAATCTGTGCAGAACACGCCAGTGCTAGCATTAGTATGAGATAGCACCGGCACTAGCCAGAAATAGAATTAACTAACATTAGTATAAACCGGCATTTAACAGGAGCATAACATTATCATTAGCCAGTGTCAGCATTAACCAGCATTGGCACCAACTAGCATTAGCTAGTTTTTTTCCAGTGGGCGTGCACTGTAGCTGTTCCCACTCAATGTTCTTGAAGGCAAAATAAAGCGCTTAGGTGCGCTGCCATCTTGCAAATTTGACATACTTTCGAGCCAGAGTCTGCACAGTAGGGTCCGGCGAGAGGAGCCCTGGTAACCCCGCCCATTTAGCGTACTGCCCTGATGACTTACGCAGCCCAGCTTCTCCACAAACTTAATTATCTTCCTCGCTGGGAATTCTACCAACGTCTTGTTCAGATGATCAGATCACAGAGGTTAGTACTAGTAGCTCAAAAAAGACAAAAAACTGAACGGAAAAGTTTAAGGGGGCCCCTGCCTTCCTTCACAACGTAGCTGCTTATGCTATTCACAAAGAGAGCTACGCTAGATCCGAGGCTGTCAATCATCATCATATATGATGTTAAATCCCATTTTTCAACCTCAAATAACTTATCTAAAAACCAACTTTACAGGGAAATGAGCACTTGAACACAATGTAGGGTGATAATAACAATTACAGCACAGTTTAGGTTTGGAAAAATTATGTGACGAGTATTTTAACTTTACAGTTTGACCAACATTCCATCTGTTATCATTGAGGAGGTGGGCTCTATGACCTATACTGCAGTCAGTCAGCAGGGGGAGCTCTAAAAAAAAAGGTTCACTTCCCCTGAGCGCGCGTCGTCCATTCTTTTTTACAGTCTATGGTTTTATCTAGCATAAATGTTAACTAGCATTGGCATTAACTAGCATTAGCAACAGCATTAGCTAGCATTTAACATTAGCTACATTAACATAGCATTAACACAGGTTAACAACCCTAGCCAGAATTAGCTAGTATTAGCACAAACATAAACAAGCATTTAGCATTAACTAGCACTAGCGTTACCCAGCATTTGCATTAGCCATCGTCAGCATTAACCAGCATTAGTACTAGTATATGTTAACATCGGTATTAACTAGCATTTTGCATTAGCTACCATTAACATAACATTTAGCATTATCTAGCAATAACATAGCATTTAGCATTAGCTAGCATTTACATGACATTTAGCATTAATATAACATACACAAATTACAAATTAGCACCAGCACTAGCCAGAATTAGCATTAACTAGTATTAGCACTAGTCAGCGTTTAGCATTAGCGAGCATAGCATTACCCAGCCTTAACACAAGTTAGCATTAATGTCAGCATTAACTAGCATTAACAAGCACTAATATAGCATCAACATTAACCTAGCATCAGCGTTAATGTAGCATTAGCATTAACCTAGCAAAATCATCAACTCAGTTTAACAATAGCCTTTTTGTTGAAATTAGGGCACAGGGGGTTATGAGAGCAGTACCTTAGTTTTCTCAGTGCTATGGGCTGGACAGACACCCGGACACCCAGAGCTTGCACTGACACTGCAGATCTTGGGCATAATTTGGGTGAGTGAGAAAAAACAGCAGATAGAGCATAAGATGGGTTGATGGCCTGTGAAATACCTCATGAGCTAAATCAACAACTGACCAACCCAGTCTCTGGTTGACTTTTGGATGGATATGCAGCTTTTGCGGATATCATTACCTGCTAGAAACTGATTTGTCAGATTGGAGACATGCAGCAGCTGAAGGGAAAAGGGTACACTGAAGAAGACAGGAACTGCATTCCCCAAAGATCTCCGTGGGATTATGTCATGGTGGGGCGCTGGGAACGTCAGCTGTGTCAACGAGCCCGAAAGCGCTGTGCCAGGGGAACCGGCCTGGGATGGGAAGCTAGTGGACAGCTGAAGTGGGTTCCAACTGATGCGGGAGTCCATGCTCATCAGCTAAGACTGATGTTCTGCAGGCTGACAGACGGGGTCATCTACTGCGGCGGTGGCTGGAGGAGGCCTGGAGGCTGATCATTGGGTCCTCTTCGCGGCGGCGCTTAGGCTGGAGTAGCGGCGGGGAAGCTAAGCAATGTTTCCTCTTCTCCGTGTTTTCTGGGGATGAAGGTGGTAAAAGGAGCTGCGGTTGACTATGGATTTGTTTAAGCAGGGAGTGAGAGGTCTTTATGAGAAGTGCTGATGGGCGCACTGGGATATTCTTGGATATTTGGGACACTTGGCTGTCAACCAAGTGAGCTTCTCCTTTGTGGGAGGCGGGCTCTCTTCGGAGATAGCTTTCTCCATTTCTGATGATTGCACTGACTCCGGGAAGCAGTCGGTCTTCCATGATTACCCTCCTGGGCTGAAGTCAACATGACGATTGGCAGGGGGAGTAGAAAGAGCTAGTTCTCTATCAGCCCAAGGTTTTGCCTACCATCCCAAGGTTGGAGTTGAGGACGCAATCACCTACCTGCTCAAACGCATCTACTCTAACCTGGACAAGACAGCGAGCACTGTGAGAGCCATGTTTTTTACTTTTCCAGTGCTTTAACACCATCCGTCCAGCTGTACTGGGTGAGAAGCTGACAGCGATGCAGGTTGACTCCTCCATTGTGTCCTGGATTGTGAACTACTTAACTGGCAGACCACAGTATGTTCACCTGCAACACTGTGTGTCTGACAAAGTGGTCAGCAACACCGGGGCCCCCTCAATGGACTGTCCTCTCTCCCTTCCTCTTCAGTACCAACACCACAGACTTCAACTACTGCACTGAGACCTGTCATCTGCAGAAGTTCTCTGATGACTCTGCAGTGGTTGGATGTATCAGGGAGGGGGAGGAGGTGGAGTACAGGGCTGCTGTGGACAGCTTTGTCTCATGGAGTGAGCTGAACCATCTGCAGCTCAATGTGACAAAGACTAAAGAGCTGAGTGTGGACCCGAGGAAAACCAAGAGGCCGGTCAGCCCTATCTCCATCCAGGGGGTCAGTGTGGACATTGTGGAGGAGTACAAATACCTGGGAGTGGAAATGTAATTTTGTAATATTTCTCCAGCGGCTGTAACGCAAGTATTTTCCCCCTGGGATAAATAAAGTACTTCTGATTCTGATGTTTGAGAGGTGTCATGCATAAGCTTGCGAGGCATTTGCAGACAAAGCGTGCGGAAGAAGACATGTTGCCGTGGTTCAAACCAACTCTAACCAATGGGAAGCATAGAACATGATCAGCTGGATGATTAACTGATTGGGGGATGGATGCTGTCAGTTGTTTACAGCTACTGACAGATGAAGGGGCCAGACTAGCTTGACTTTCGTGCCTGCCTGAACTAACGCGATGCTCAATGTGCAGAGTCGGCGCCAGGCAGTATTAAATGGGGGGGCATTAAGAAAACTGCGGGGGGCACAAAAACACACCGTTCCAAGTAGCATCATACCCCCCCTTGAGCGGGTGGGTCCACAACCTCCTCAACAATAACGGCTATATTGTAAACAAACATGCTAAACATCTTTACAACGACGTTAGCCTGACAGTCAAGGATACATGAGGTTTGTTTGTCACATATATACTACCACTGAATAGTACTTTATGACATGTAGTGAAATAGCATTAGGGTGCTCAGCTTTATGTGCACAGTGTGCAGCGGGGGTGAAAGAAAGAAGGTCTTGCTTCTCTCGATGAGGACAGTCACACTCTCTGTTTCTCCCTCCCTTCCTTTTTTATCGCTCTCCCTGCTGCTGCTTTGTCTGGTCTTGTGAGCCTAACAAGAGCCTCTCTCTGCAACTCATCCAAAACCAGGAATAATGGAATTAATTAGTTGGTCTCTCAGTGCAATCGATCAGATTTTTTCGACGAAAAGAACCGGGGGTGGTGAACCTGCATGTCCAAGCGGGACGTTTGCTGCTGGATACACACTTGACCCTTGGAACAAGTGGCAAGTTGTGTGTCTGTCCATTCTTTCCGTGGAAGACGTGGAGGACATCTACATGATTGGAATAATGATAGTAGGCATGCTGCTGATCAGAGCTGGTGGCTTCCTAATCTATCGAAAAGTCCGTACTACGCTGGCGACTGTTTTGGAAAAGCTGCAAGTGATTTCTGAAGGATGTAGCAGGGCTCTGAACACTCATGTGTTGATCAATATCAAAAGCAAGCAAGAGCTGCTTTTGGATCGTCTACGCGTTATGGATAACAAATGGGAGAAGTTGGAGACCCGGCTTGGAAGTAGTAGTTAGGCTACTCATTGGATTACAGCAGAGAGAACCAGGACAGTAAGGCTATTGGAAATTGACATAGCCTGTATCAAAAACACATTGCTTATCTCCCTTTTGGCTCCCTAGCCAGCCAAGGCTAAAGCCAAGGTTGTCTCATCTCTTATCACCAGGAAGTTTCTGCAGACGGCAGCTCTTACCCCCACTCCCTCCCCCCGCTCCTTCCCTACATTCCCACCTGGAACTGTTGATGCTGAACTTTGCCACACATCATCTGGCTGTTGTCAGCGCAGCTACAGGTCTTCAAATTCAAATGCCTTGTCGGCCATCTTTCCCCACCTCCCATCCGCAGCTGCATGGAGGCGTGGTTGCAGCGCCCATTGGCAGCACGCCCATGTCCCCAAACGGCTGGAACCCTGCTTTTCTTCCCACCTGACCCCCTCCCCCAGCCAACCTCCCACCCAACCCTTCCCACAAGCCTTGTCTCGAGTTGTTTGACTGTGTCATGCTTACATTTATGTTTGCGGAGGTGGTTTTTTTCCTGGTTTCACACTGCTTTATCTGTTTAGGGAAATCAGTTTCAAACTGGCAGTTTTTTTCCCCTTCACCCCTCCTCTCCTCCTGTTGTTGATCCCTTTTTCACCTAAATATGTGGGCGCCGCAAATGGCTGCTCCGGTGTTGATGTGTCTTCTTTCACTGCAACTACCAAGTCAAATTCCTTGTACTGTACCTGGTCAATAAAGCGCTTCTGATTCTGATTCTGATTCTAAATAATAGTAAATGAGCATTTAACGACAACCTAATGAATCCGTGTACCTTTTGTTCTTTAATTATTTTGTTTCAAAACCAAATTCAAAAATTCAAAAAATGGGTTGATATTTTGGTTTTATTAATTTAAAACCAGAAACAGAAAAACAAAAAACCTAAAATTAAATCTTGTTCTGTTTGTGTGATATTTGGATATTTATGGGGAAACTAGGACGAGAGCTTCATGTTTTAACCTCACCACACAGAATGACCGACAGACGGACTTTTATTCTGCTGCGTTTGATAAAAAATTTATCATCTTGTCCACTTCACACTGATGGCAGAGTAGTAATTTGTGTCAATGACGTTTCGTTAAAGAGTTATTGATGCTGGAAGTCTGAATCTGTGAATATGCCAACTATACCTAACAGTGTTACGGTCCAAATAGTATCCAGATAAACTGGTGATGGGGGGACTTTTGCTCCCGGTCTGGACATAAAAAGAAGCAACACATAAGTCACATTACTGGTGAATTGAAACATTATTATTACATTAATAAATAAAAAACCATAAAATTAACGTTACATAAAACATGCACGTGTGGAACAAGAGGTGATGAAATGAATCTCCTTGTTTCTTATGATCAACTTCAGCGTGTTGACGGCTACTGTTAGTGGCATTTATAATGTGCAAAATATACATTTTTTTACTACCCTTTTTTAGTAGTCAAGGATTACTATTGCAACAACACATCATCAGTAGGGTAAAACTAACCTGTCTCACAACGGTCTAAACCCAGCTCTAAACAGCTCCCGTTTTGCAAAAAAAAAACAATTTTTTTTTTGCAAATGGGGCAAATGGTAGAAGTTGTAACATCTATTGTTCCTCACACCAGCCTCACAGTGAATAGCCAGTCACCAGTTTATTTTGATACTCTATGGAACGTAAAATCGCAAAACAAAACTACAGCGTGAGCAGCTCTTTACGAGCTAAAACATCCACAGACTGAAGAAAACATGAGCAGGATGAGAAAACTGCTAAATCCTAAACAGTTCTACTGTGTGAGGAGACCTGGTCCAGGACCTGGAGAGGGAAACGAGGTGCAGCGGTCTTCAGTTCTCGCTCTAATATCTCCATAAATATCACTCAAGCAGAACAAGTTTAGAAATAAAATCAAATTAAATAAATAAACAGAAAAACGCTGCTTATCTGGTTTTTGGTTTTAATGTATTCCTGTTTTGATTTTAAATCAGATAAACAAAATAACCACAGTGTTTATTTTTCATTTTGATTTGGTTTTTAAACAAAATAGCCAAAGAACAAAGGGTACACGGATTCCTAATGCTACACGAACTGCCACAAAAACAAAGTTAGCTTGCTAACATACTTCTGACAAAGTGGTCGCTACAGTCATGCGTATCAGCAGACTCTGCTCCTCCCGACAACAGTAGCATGTTTAAAATCCACTTTTTATGGCGTTGTTCTGTGAGCTTTTTACATTTCTCACCTTTCTGATCGACAATCTTCGGTACTCTATAAAATCTCTTTTCCTTTCCTCTGTTAGAAAGTTTGGAGCAGCCGTAAACTCCACAAAACATGTACATTTTGATTGTTTCAGACAGCAGATTCTCAAGTTTCCTGCTCTCCATCAGAATTTAGCGCTCTTGCTTTGTCGCGATGCAGAAATGTGAGTGACGTCACCTGAATCAACAGAGCAGGCCATAGACATAAACACATTCTATTGGCTGATCCTAACAACAGCTCTAGGTTACATTCGATAGCACAAATGTATAACAATTACACCACAGTATATTATATCTATGGAGCAGACTCTCGTCCGCTGTCAGTGAATGGACACAGTCAGTTGCGATAGCCAATCAGATTAATAAAAAGCTCCCCCTGTAGTGGGAAGAGCACAGTAGGTCAGCTGGGGGGGGCACTGCCTGCGAATGCCCCCCTCATGATGCCAACACTGTCAATGTGTTATAATCACATTGAACATTAGTACTCTACTGTTTTGATTCCTACAATATCTGTGTGTGTCAGAGCGGTGCCTCATGCGCAGGTATTCATTCCCATAATCCCATATCTGCTCATACATTCTATCTATTATTTTAATACACTTTCAATCATTTAATGAAAATGAAGAATTGTGTCATAGAGGGAAGACTGTTTTCTTACTGACAAAGTAATTCATGGAAATTGGTTAGGAGAAATAGATACTTGTATTTATCTGTATTATACTTGTATATTTGTACATTTGTATTATAGTACTACTTTTTTGTAGATATGTGCACTACAGTATTTAATCCCTATTTAATTAATTAGCAGTCTTTCATTTAAACATGTACATTTGCTTTTCTTTCTTCGTTTTCTATGTTTTATTGCTTGTTCTTTTCTTACCAATATCAGGACAGCATGATTCAAGATGCCTTTCTTTTGGCAGCTTCTGGAGCAAAGGCTTCTCCACTTCTTCATGACTGGGCTAGTATCATAGTTCCATAGTCTCAGATTATTGAAGGAAGACAAAAATTGTCTACCTTCTCAAGGAGGCCATCACAACCCACGGATGTATAAAACAAAGTCAAATTATGCAAATTACAAGCATATTCTTTGATTTAAAAGTGTGTTTTCTGTAAACAATAAAACGCTGCGAGTGAATTACAAATCTGATAATATACATATATATATATATAAGTCGGGTGACTTACCACTTGAGCTAGCCAGCCGCAATACTGTCAGAAAGTCTCCTAGAAGATGTGAATGCAGCTCTGAGAGCAATTCCTACATCAACCATCACTGAAACCAATGAGCTGATATACTCCACAGCAGCAGTGATCCTAGAGATGCTTGGCAATCGTAAGAGCAACCATGAGATGAAATACCCACCATGGAAAAGAAGGCTGGAGGCTAACATCAAGGCAGCACGGAGAGAAGTGAGTCAATTGACAGAGCCTGAAAGAGAGGAAATAGTGATCGTCTAGTTCTTTTAGGTTTAAGACAGCAAACTAAATGGGGTGCTGATCAGGGCACAGGAATGAAGAGATGATAACTGGGATGTGTTCCAGCTGTATTTTATTCCAATTAACAGCAGATTAAATGCTAGTTGTTGGAGTAGTTCTAATATTGTATAGTCTGTAACAAACATGAGAAAAATAAACAATTATATGTAAAGCAAATACAAAGCTGTGAACAGCTGATATAATTAACATTCTGTTACATCAACATCAAAAAAAGCCACTCCAAATTATCTCTAATTTATAACCAAAGTGAAAAAAGTGACCCACATTCACTCTTCTGTATAAATGAAGCTCCACATTTAAACTGAATCAATGTGCAAGGTAATAGCACCCTCTCCTGGCCAAAAATATTATTGAACAAATTTCCCCCAGCAGTTATAACAGCAACGTGAACTCCGACACGGTAAACGGTGTTACATAAGTGGGTTAGCATGACATCATCATAGCTGTTAGCCTATACACTTATTAACATAGCATGAACTTAAAACATAAATGGTGACTTACTTACTGGTCATGGACTATAGACAAACGGGAGCACACAGGAACAGGAGTAAGAACTGCACACAACTCGGAAGAACGTTTTAAAGGACAGGAACTAGTTAAACATCCGAATCAGGCTCGTACTTGGACGACTGCCAAAACTAAACTACCGGTCACGTGCACACTGCTCACTGAAACCGAGTGCCTCTTAAAGAGGCAGGCACTTAAATCAGGGCCTTTTAAACAGAGGCCTTGTAAGGTGCAATGAAAAAGCAAGTACCCAAAAGGTACAGCCAGATGCCCATACCTGAAGCATTGGAAACTGCCAAGCAAAGGCTCCAGGCCTTGGCCAGCCGCCAAAAGAGATACACGAGAGACAACGAAGCCAGATGAGTAAATCGTCTGTTTGCAACTCAACCAGCGAAAGTGTACGCTCAATGGCAGGGTAACAATAACATAGCAGACCCACCAAGGCTGGAAACTGAACAGTACTGGAAAGGCATATGGGAGAAGGAGGCAGCACACAACAGTGATGCACAGTAGCTGGTGGCTCTGAGAGAGGACCACAGCAACCTCCCTGAACAGAATCCAGTTACCATCACAGTGGCAGACGTCCAAGAAAGAGCCTCAGGTATGAAAAACTGGACAGCACCAGGCCTTGACATGATACACGCCTACTGGCTAAAGAAACTCACGGCACTCCATGAGCGCTTGGCAGCACAAATGAACCAGCTGCTGAGAGATGGGAACCACCCTGAATGGTTAACTGAAGGGTGCACAATCCTGATCCTGAAAGATCCCTCAAAGGGTACAGTCCCATCCAACTATCGCCCAATAACCTGCCTTTCCACAACGTGGAAGCTCATGTCCGGCACCATAGCGGCTAAGATAAGCGGGCACATGGATCAATACATGAGCACAGCTCAGAAGGGAATCGTTAAAGATACCAGAGGTGCCAAACACCAGCTCCTGGTAGACAGAACAGTCGCTCGAGACTGCAGAACCTGACATAGGGCGACCGTGGCTCAGGTGGTAGTGGGTCGTCTTCTGATCCAGAGGTTGGGGGTTCGATCCCAGTACCTGACTATGTGTCGAAGTGTCTTTGGGCAAGACACTGAACCCTATGTTGCTCCCAGTGGTCGACTAGCGCCTTGCATGGCAGTCCTGTCCCACTGGTGTGTGAATGTGAGAGTGAATGGGTGAATGCGCTGATATGTAAAGCGCTTTGAGACTGCTTCAGTGTGGTGATAAAGCGCTATATAAAATCAACTCCATTTACCAACTCCATTTTACATACTAACCTGAGCACTGCCTGGATTGATTACAAGAAGGCCTACGACTCAATGCCACATACTTGGATCATTGAATGCCTGGAGCTATACAACATCAACAGGACTCTAAGAGCCTTCATTGCAAACTCGATGAGGCTGTGGAAAACCACCCTTGAAGCCAATGGCAAGCCACTTGCACAAGTCTCCATCAAATGTGGCATATTCCAAGGAGACGCCATGTCCCCACTGCTGTTCTGCATAGGTCTGAATCCCCTCAGCCAAATAATCAACAAGACTGGCTATGGATACCGACTTAGGAATGGGGCCACCATCAGTCACCTCCTCTACATGGATGACATCAAGCTGTACGCGAAGAATGAGCGAGACATCGACTCACTGATCCATACCACCCGGATATACAGTGCAGACATTGGGATGTCATTCGGACTAGAGAAATGTGGTCGGATGGTGACTAAGAGTGGGAAGGTAGTCCACACAGAAGGGGTCTCACTCCCAGAAGGAACAATAGCAGACATTGAGGACAGTTACAAGTACCTCGGAATCCCACAAGCAAATGGTAACCTCGAAGAGGTGACAAGGAAAGCGGCTACGGCCAAATACCTCCAACGAGTACGGCAGGTCCTAAGAAGCCAGGTCAATGGCAAGAACAAGTCCCGGGCAATAAACAGCTACACCCTGCCAGTAATCAGATACCTTGCAGGAATAATAAGCTGGCCAAAGGATGAGATACAGACCACAGATATTAAGACGCGAAAGCTCCTAACCATGCACGGAGGGTTCCACCCCAAATCCAGCACTCTGAGACTGTACGCTAGCCGGAAGGAAGGAGCCCGAGGACTAGTGAGTGTGAGAGCCACTATCCAGGATGAAACATCCAAGATCCATAAGTACATCAAGGACAAGGCTCCAACAGATGACGTGCTCAGTGAATGTCTCAGACAATGGGGAACAGAAGATGAGGTGCTGGAGGTTCCGTCATGGGAGGACAAGCCCCTACACGGGATGTACCACCGAAACATAACTGAAGTGGCGGATATCAAGAAATCCTACCAATGGCTAGACAGAGCCGGACTAAAGGACAGCACAGAGGCACTCATCATGGCTGCACAGGAGCAGGCCTTGAGCACCAGAGCAATAGAGGCCCAGATCTACCACACCAGACAAGACCCCAGGTGTAGACTGTGCAAAGAGGCCAATGAGACAATCCAGCACATAACTGCAGGGTGTAAGATGCTGGCACGAAAAGCTTACATGGAGCACCATAACCAAGTGACTGGTATAGTGTACAGGAACATCTGTGCAGAGTATGGGCTGGAAACCCCAAGGTCAAAGTGGGAAACACCTCCAAAGGTGGTAGAGAATGACCGAGCCAAGATCCTGTGGGACTTCCAGAAACAGACGGACAGAATGGTAATGGCGAACCAACCAGACATTGTGGTGGTGGACAAAGAGCAGAGGAAAGTCGTTGTGGTCGACATAGCAATACCAAGCGACTTCAACATCAGGAAAAAGGAACACGAGAAACTAGAGAAATACCAGGGGCTCAGAGAAAAGTTGGAGAAAACCTGGAGGGTGAAGGCATCAGTGGTGCCCGTGGTCATTGGGGCACTCGGGGCAGTGACCCCCAAACTGGAGGAGTGGCTTCAGCGGATCCCAGGAAACACATCAGACATCTCGGTCTCAGAAAAGTGCAGTTCTAGGAACAGCAAAACCCTCAAGCTCCCAGGCCTCTGGTAGAGGACCTGAGCTTGGAGGAGAAAAGAGACTGCCCGCGGAGGGTGAGGAAGAGTTTTTTTATATATATATATATATATATATATGTTTTTTTTTTTGTTTTTTTTTTTAAGGAACACTTCAAATCTCACTCTTCAAAAACTTGCTTTTTTCTTGCAAAGGTCATTAATCCACTGTGTTGTAGAGTAAATTGGTTTAAAAAACACAATATTAACAAAAATACATTGAATCAAGGAATGACGTACACTTGGTGTAACTTTCTATGAGTTTAATTTAAATAAAAACACACATGATGTTGAATAAATCAAATGTATCCACTTTCAAAACACAATATAGTTTATATATATAAATATATATATGGCAAGCCGTTCAGGAAATTAAATTTATATATGAAAGACTTAATAAATATATATCAAAGACATAATATATATGAAAGTGTATTTATATACAGTTTATATAAATATATGAAAGACTTAATATATATACAGTATATATATATATAGACCACAGAACGACCGACAGACAGACTTTTATTCTGCTGCGTTTGATAAAAATGATCTTGTATCATGTTTTCCACCTCACACCAATAGCAGAGGGGCAGTTTGTGTGTCCATGACGTTTCGTTTAAAAGATTTTATAACGTGCAAAATAAACATTTTACTGCCCGTAAAATTGCTGCAATTGTTTTTGTAAAAGTGTCAAATGTCAGAAGTTCTAACATCTATTGTTCCTCACATCAGCCTCAGTCGATTGTCAGTCACCAGTTAATCTGGACACTATTTGGATCGTAACACCGCAAAACAAAACATAAACGTGAGCAGCTTTTTACGAGCTAAAACATCCACAGACTGAATGAAAACATGAGCAGGACCAGAAAACTGCTGAATGCACTATAGGGTGAGCCCACACTCTCCCACTGGCAGCTCGCCGGCGCACTTGATGATTGTGCGGGAGCTCCAGCTTACTCTGGATAGGCTGCGGCAACCCGCGGTTGTGCATCCAGCAGTGACACCTCAACACAGCAGCCGGATTACAGAATGTCAACATCAAATGAAGCAGCAGTTTGACAGGAAACAGAAAGTGAGACCACCCAATGTCGGAGTGCTGGACTGGGTCCGTGTTCATCGTACAAGTCGGAACCATAAGCTTCTGTCCTTCTGGTCCGCTCCAATGCAAGTCACCCGCTAGCTGGGGCCAGCCCCTTTTCCCATGTCTGATGGGTCACGGTGGCATGCAAGCCGACTCTGATGGGTGGCAGAACCCTCCATGGCAGACCACTGGACAGGCGACCACCGAACTTTGACGCCATTGTTGGGGACTTCGAGTGTCCTACTGCTTGGCTGGAGGTTCCAGCCGTGCAGTAGGATAGTAGAACTAGGTAAACTGGTAGTCTACCCAGTTTACGTAGTTAGAGTGTTATGTTCAATTATAACAGATGTTCCATTGTTCTCCATAGGTGGGGGAGATGTTTTGTATGAGCCACATCGGCATCCGTTGTGACTGTAGTTTACAGCAGTGTTTACGTCAGTGTATTTGACAGTTAATGGTATGCTGATTATGTTATCGTGCACGGATGGGAATCGAAAACCGATTCTGTACTTTTGGTTAATATGTTCTTTTATACGGAAGAAATATTTGTTTTATGTCTGAATTAGTTTTAAATCAAGCCGTTCAAGTTCAAAACGAGCACTGTAAATATTCTCAAATGTTTGTAGCCAAAATGTGTCATATGTTGTAATAATAATAATAATAATAATAATAATAATATTAAAAATAAAAATAACAATTAATCAATTTTATATAGCGCTTTTGTATATATTATTATCTAGTGAAAACAATCTATACCTGGTGGAAGCTGATATTCCTGCAGGAAATTAAAGGGTCAAAGATAATATAATAAAGAGTTAAAGCAAACAAATCCATTTGTATTATTTAATTCTCTCACCTGACAATCGATAAGAGAATCGCTAAGGAATCGAATCGATAAGCAGTATCGATAATGGAATCAGAATCGCTGAATTCTTATCAATCAATCAATCAATCAATCTTTATTTGTATAGCGTCAAATCATAACCAATGGTATCTCAAGACACTTTACAGTAGAGCAGTCTTAAGGACGAACTCTTCATTTTATGGATACACACATATGCATATATACGTATATACACATACATATGTATCCCACACCCAACATGAATTCATCATGGCGGCAAGGAAAACCTTCTGTTAAGCAGCAGGAACCTTGTGTGGATCCCATTCCTATGATGAACAGCCATCCACGTTATGCTGTGTTGGGTGTGTGCAGAGGAAAGGGTGGAGACAGAGTTGTTGAGACTCTGTAACTCCACACTGAGGATCCCACGGACCTGCAAGACAAAAGCCAGAAGGAGTACAGGAGCAAACACACAAGGGAAGAAGCAGACATAGAGGGAGTGTTTGAGAGAGGAATGGGACCCTCTCCGGTCCCTCTCTAACCTAAATGACCTCTCTCTTAACGCCCTCTCCAACCTCTCTCCAACCGAGCATGCCAGACCCCCCCCCGGCAGTCTATGCCTATTGCATCTTAATTATGAGCTATGAGCTGGTTCCTAACTAAAAGCTTTACCAAAGAGGAATGTTTTGAGCCTAACCTTAAAGGTAGAGAGGGTGTCTGCCCCCCGAACCGTGGTTGGTAGATGGTTCCAGAGAAGTGGGGCCTGATAACTGAAAGCTCTTCCTCCTATACTACTTTTAGAGACGAATGGAACAACGAGTAGTCCAGCATTTTGAGAGCGTAGTGTTCTGGGGGGATTGTATGGCACTACAAGCTCCTTGAGATAGACTGGTGCCTGTCCATTTAGGGCTTTATAAGTGAGAAGAAGAATCTTGAATTCTATTCTATATTTTATGGGAAGCCAATGCAGAGAGGCTAATACAGGAGTAATGTGATCTCTTCTCCTAGTTTTAGTCAGTACACGTGCTGCAGCATTTTGAACCAGCTGAAGTGTCTTAAGCGACTTGCTCGGGCAGCCTGCTAAAAGAGAGTTACAATAATCCAGTCTAGAGGTAACAAAAGCATGGACTAGTTTTTCGGCGTCGCCCTGAGACAGGATAGATCTGATTTTAGCAATGTTACGGAGATGAAAGAAGGCAGTTCTTGAAGTTTGTTTTATGTGAGAGTTGAAGGATAAGTCCTGATCAAATAGAACCCCAAGGTTTCTAACAGTTGTGCTTTGTGCCAGAGTAATGCCATCTAGGGCAGTTAGGCTAGCATAGGTTTCTCTAAGGTGTCGTGGGCCCAGTACAATGACCTCTTATCAATTCCCATCCCTACTAACGTGTGGTTGGGTGGAGCACAATAAAGTTGTAGCATTTAACAGAGTTGCAGTCCAAGTTACTTACTTAACACCACTATGGCAGCCTCGCTTCCGTCAGTCTGCCCCAGGGCAGGTGTGGCTGTAGCTTACCACCACTGTGTGTGGCGTGAAAGAATAATGCAATGTAAAGTGCTTTGAGTGTCTATGAAAAGCACTATATAAAATCCAAAGCATTATTATTGGGTCATGTAGACAATTCTTGTTCATTTAATTCACAATAACTTGTGATGTCAAGTTCATGCACATATTTTTACATATTTTTACAATGTCATATGATGGCATGATTTTTTTTTAATTTGCATTTTTTTGCCGAGTGGCACTTTTTGCAAATTGGTTTTATTTATGTAATTGTTTATTTTCCCAGAGTAAGTAAGTATGCCCATGAGTTAGAGTTTTGTTTTTTTCCCTTAACAAAAGTATCACATCCTATTTGGTTTTTATGAGCACACAATTGTCTATCATATCGTACTGTGAATTCTGTCTATTGTTTCACCGCTACTTCTTTTTCCAGTAACCACGAGATCTAGGTAAAGATTAAAGTAGCAGTCCTACAGGCTGCAAAGCTAAAGGAGACATACAAAAAACAACACTCATCAGATCATGTGTTTTTTGTCTCTTTTAGCTTTTGTTGGGGGAAAATTAATATATCATATTCTCTTACATATCAATGCTTAATATTTAATACTCATGCTGGATCTTTATCATCATATTGTACATGGACTGAGTTAATCTGTGTTCTCAGGATGCTGTAGCTTAGAGGTCGCCTTGTACCCGCAGATATGGAGCCAGGCTCAGTTAAGATAGAAGGCGCCTCCACACACACACACACACACACACACACACACACACACACACACAGGTCCTCCACCCCTCCCATTTTTTATCCTCCTCCGGGTGCACTATAAAATATATGATTAAGAACACGAGAACGAGAGAATACGGAAGGAACTAACACTCACGGTGGGGGGGGCTTTTTTTCCCAGACAATACGGGACAATAACTCGGCTGAAACGTTATGGATATATTTTGATGAGAACTCTGTTTTCTTTTCTTTCTCTCAACGCAAGAGAATATTTGATTTTCAATGAGCTGCAACAACTTGTCTCAAAACATTTTGTATTAAATTATATATTTTTTTTTATAAAGGGTCATCCTCCTTTTTATCCACCAACATTGCAGAGCAAACAAACTTAGTTTTCATTAAAGTTATGGACAAAAATTGCCATAACACTTTGCATCATCAGTTTTATTGTAAAAACGTAAGAAAATTGTGCAAATGTTTTACCAAATGACACAGTCAAATAATGTTTTGTGAAGTTCTTCAATGTGGCTCATCAAATCACATTGAAACAGCATGGCGGTTGGACACAGACACACTCAACATAAGTATTTTAAATTCAGTCTGATTTTTTTTTTGACAACTCTTAATTTTCAGTTCAATTGTGAGTTCACTGTTATCACAGCATCCCTCACTCTGATCCTGCTGTCATGGTAACATGGCTGTAAAAAAATGGGCTGAAGGCGAGGCGACACAGGAGATAGAAGACACATTGTGACAGAGGCAGACGGAGCAAGCGCTGAGTGGTTTGACACCACAGAGCGCTAATCCCTCAGCCAAACATTCAGCATGCAGGCAACGACCAAGAACAGGAAGCAGAAGGTGTGGGACACACCAGGCAAACAGGAATGGTTAAGGTTGCATAGTATTAAAGAGCAGAGCAAATATGATAAATCAGTCAGTGCACTTGATGATCCTGAAGTTTGATTATTTTGCCCAGTACTGAAACTAGACTTCTTCCCTACACATGATGGATCAATGATCTGACCTGCTGACATTATACTATCAGACTATATTATCACAAACAATAACAAGCTTTGGGCGTAACTGGAAACCAATTGAATTCATAAACAGGAAATCTACCATAAGCGATCCATCAGTATGTTACTGATCGTGTTGGATTGCCACTTCTGCTCTTGTGACTCTTTTTTTTAATGATAAACAGATACAATATGGATTTTGATTGTGTTAGGCAAAAATGTTAATAAGCAGCTGGCAAAAACAAGAGCATCAGAGAAGTATACCATATATATATTTCTTTATTGTATAATCTATATTTATTCAGAGCTGTTTTAACTCTTTGTACTCGCGAGCATTCATGAAGAGGTCGGTTATGTGAGTGCATTAGATGCACAGCATGCTTGGCACACATAACAAAGCAGATCCATCCACAATGATACCATTCATCGCAAGGCACCAGCTCAGACTGTTACCTGCATTAACACACCAGCAGTTAAACAAGTGACTCACTGGTGAACATGGGATAAAACACACACACACACACACACACACACACACACACACACACACACACAGACACATTTACAGCCAAGTCAATGGAAGAGGCGGGGGGCACTGAGGCCACAGAACACACAAAAAGCATGCAGACAGCCTTGAGCTATGGGCTCAGCTTGATAAATAAATAAATGAAAATCTCATTTTAAACCAACAGCTTCACAGTCCCTCCTAAAGCCCACTCCTCATCCTCTACCCAGCTCCCAACACCTTCCTTCTCATCATCATTCCAAAATTCTTGAAGGTTTCATCCTAAAGTAGCGCAAAAACTCCCTCCCAGCATCTATCACTTTATACTAGCTTGTCTGTGCCTCTCTGTTTTACTACACTGAGGATGCTTTTGACATTCTGTATGGAGAAGCAGTGATAGACTGCTGTATGTTTTGTGTGGGAAAAATTCACCTACTACACTTATTATTTCAAATTTTATTATGTCAGTTGAGAGAAAGGTAAAGCTGTCATAAGAATCTGCAACTTCCATAGTATTCTCATTTACATGAACATCTAGAAAAAAAATTATGTCATGAAAAAGTTCTATATTTTTTGTCACTCATTTCAGAAAGTGAAACTCATATATGATAAAGACTCATGACACAGAGTGAAATATTTCAAGCATCTTTTTCTTGAAATTTTGATGACTGTGGCTTATTTACAGATAATGAAAACCCATAATTCCATGTCTTAGAAAATTAGAATTATACACAATGTAGCAATGCTGGAGGACAACGCCACCTGGGGGCCTGCACCCCCGGGATATAACCCTTGACAAAATAGGCACAACGTTCAGAATAAAACCCACAGGCAGAGAACGTGGTTCCACTCAATTAAAACTACTTTATTAACAATAATGAATAAAAACAAACTAAACACAGGAAACCAGATGGTACGAGGACCTGCAAAGAAAAAGAAAGAGACAGGGCTGGGGCTTACCACGACAGCGGTAACAAAGGGGAGGATCCAAACTCAACAACACCCGTGAGACAGCAACCAGACAAAGTGAAACACACGGAACCACCACCACGGAACCGCTGTCGCCTACAGGCTCCCAGCACCCTGCAAACAAGAAGAAAACACCATCAAAAATACAGAAATGGCAGCCCTCATACCATCAAAAAAACACAAATGAGCACAACCCAAAATAAACCATAAAACAGCACAAATGGAAAATACAAATAAACAAATATGTCAAAAACTCAACACATTGGGTTATGAAAACACAAATTATAATGAAAGTAAATAATAAAACGTTGAATCTGCAGCTTTAAGCAGCGGAGG
The DNA here is from genome assembly GCF_900634775.1 of Gouania willdenowi. Classification (NCBI taxonomy): domain Eukaryota; kingdom Metazoa; phylum Chordata; class Actinopteri; order Blenniiformes; family Gobiesocidae; genus Gouania; species Gouania willdenowi. Next base: position 35,197,458 of record NC_041049.1, on the reverse strand, counting down.
CCAGCTACTGTCCCAGGCACAGAAGGACAGAGTCACAGCAGCCACAGACACCAATTGGAGAATGCCACAGTGATGTGAATTGGATAACGAGGAGAACCAAAACAGCAGCGTGGACTCAGAAACCGACAGCTGATGACCACATACTGTAAAATAAACATATCAATAAATCAAGAACTAATGTTAAAAGAACAAATACAAGTTTGGGCTGAAATTGAACTTACAACCCGGCTGTCAGGTTGAGTAATCGCGCTGCAGGAGGAGGTAAACATACGGCTCAGACTCCACAAAGGAGGGCTGAAAAAGAGTTTTAAATTAACTTCTCCAGACCATCCTCCGTTCCCCATAAGGCAGACAATCCATCGCCCTACCTGCAGGATTAGCACTGCGCACACACACGAGATCCGGGAAGCAGCTCCGCTCCCAGCCACACCACTACAATGGTGGGAAACTGGGGTAAACACAGCACCCCAAGGATCAAAACAGTTCATGCATACCTTTCTATGCACGCAGCTCCGCACCGGCACAGCGTCAGATTCCCCGCACACACACACGTCAACTCCGTGAAGGAGGAAGAGGGAGACAGAAGAAGAGGCCAGCTGGGTGCATTTATACGCAGTGCACTAATTACTGAATGGCCGCACTGCCCCCCTGTGGTAGGGAGAGTAACTCCCTCTTGCCACACCTACCCCCAGGTTTTGCATCGTCATCCCGACGATGATCTGCAGGTTAGACACTAGCACCAGGGTCGAAAAACGGCTATTTGGGAATTAAACACAGGCTGCGTTGGCCTACTATCCGCGCCTACGGCTGAGGGGAGATGGTACACATTAGAATGGTGTCCAGCTGTGGAGCGAGCAGTCCGCCGTAAGCCCTGCTGGCTCGGGCCGGGTTGCTCTGATGGAGGCAACGTGTTGCTCCTTGATACAGGAGGTGCTTCTGAGTTGTCCGGGAACTCCCGCTGAGCTACAGCATAGGAAGTTTCCTGACCTCTACAACTAGGTACTTTAGCTGGTGGCGCAGATGTGTCGGGAATCAAAAGCCACAAATCTCCATCACCGAGGGAGTCCCTCTCTACCTGTCCCAGGCCACATGGTGAGGGACTCTTCGGGGGAACAGGAAGAGACTCCGGTCTGAGGACAGGTTTTAGCATGTCCCGATGTACTGTTCGTGCCTTCTGCAGGTCATTCTCTGGAGCAACCGTATATACAGCCCCGTTATTTTCTGGAGCTTTTAACACCTGATGGACTACTGTGCTCCAGATATCCTGGATTTTGTGACGACCGCGAGCACTATGATCTCTTAAGTACACCAACTGGCCTGTCTGGAACAGTGCGTCACAAACCCGCTGGTCATGAAAACCCTTCCGCCGGCTAGCCGCGGCCAACAAATGTTCCCGAGCATCCTTAAAAGCCACCTGAAGCCTGGCTTGATGCTCAACAACCCAATCCTTTACCTCTCCATGCACAGGATCTTGAACTCACCCTAAAAGGAAGTCAATAGGAAGATGGGGCTCTCTACCAAACATTAGGTAGAATGGTGACTCTCCTGTCCCTTGATGTGACGTAGTATTATTTGAAAATAATAGTTGAGGCACACAGGAGGCCCAATCCCGTTTCCTAGAGACTGGAACAGTGCGCAGGAGGTTATGAAGCGTTCTGTTGAACCGTTCGCACTGCCCATTACCGGCAGGATGGTATGGGGTTGTGCGAGACTTCGCCACCTGGTACAAACAGCAGAGCTGGTGGAGTAAAGCACTTTCAAAGCTCCTACCCTGGTCTGAATGGAGCCGGGTCGGGACACCGAACTTATAAAACCACTCTGTCAGCAGCACCTGGGCCACTGTAGAAGCCCGTTGGTCTCGGGTAGGGACAGCGACGGTGTATTTGCTAAAAACATCAGTCATTATAAGTACATTTTCAATACCACTACTGGAAGGCTCCAGCAGAGTGAAATCAATGGCCAATATCTCATTGGGCTCTGAAGCAAGCAGATGGCCCATGAAGCTGTGAGGCACTGAATCAGAGTCTTTAGCGACTTGGCACCGCTCGCATTCCTGGACCCACCTTTTGATGTCTGCTGACATCCCTGGCCAGTAACAGCGTTGTCTTATCAAGCCAGCTGTTCGGTCAATGCCTTGATGGCCATGGTTTTGATGCAAAGCACTCAAAGTCTCTTGTCTGAGGGCTGCAGGCAAGAATAGCTGGAGGGATTCATGTCCGCCGTCAGGTTGGAAGACACGCCGGTAAAGAACACCTTCCTGTTCAACCAAGCGGTCCCACTGGCGCAACATTGCTATTGCTAGCTTAGAAACCTGACGTCTCTCTTCCTGCGTTGGCCGAGCCTGCCTTCTCCAAAATACCAGAACCTCTTTTAACAGAGGATCAGCCTCCTGCAGAGCACACATGTCAGTAGGAGTAAAAGATGGGAAAACAGACATTGTCTCCTGGGTGGCCACCGTCTTAGGGTCTGGACATGCTGGAGGGCCTTGGGGACCAAGGTACCTGGAACAATAGCCTCCTCCAGACTAGTGGCAGACAGATATTGCCGGGAGAGTGCATCGGCATTTCTGTTACTGCGACCTGACCGATACTTTATATCAAAGTCAAATGCAGCCAGCTGAGCAGCCCAACGATGCTCTGCGGCGCCGAGCTTGGCAGACTGCAAATAGCTCAGTGGGTTGTTGTCTGTAAACACTACACACTTTTGCCCAAGCAGGTATTCACGGAATTTCTCCGTCATGGCCCACTTGAGTGCCAGAAACTCCAGCTTCATAGAGCTGTACTTGTCCATGTTACGCTCGGTTGGTCGTAGCCCACGGCTGGCATAAGCTACGGGTTTAAGTCCTTTGTCCGTCTCCTGCGAGAGCACTGCCCCAAGGCCACTAAGGCTAGCATCTACTTCCAACACAAAAGGACGAGAAAAGTTTGCGTACGCAAGCACCGGGGCCGAGACCAATTTTGCTTTCAAAGCCTCAAAGCTGAACTCGCACTGTGGTGTCCAAGCTGAACCCAGGTCCAGCCGAGCACTTTTCCTCGACCTTTTACCTGTAACTTCAACCACTAACTGGTGCAAAGGACTGGCCAGTTGGGCAAAGCCCTCAACGAAACGCCGATAATAGCTGGCAAACCCCAAAAAGGAGCGCAGCTCGGAAACATGGCAGGGACGCCGCCAGTTTGACACAGCCTCAATCTTTTCCGGGTCTGTAGACACTCCCTTACTTGAAATAACATGGCCCAGATACCTAACCTCTTCCTGGAAGAAGGTGCATTTCTCCAGTTTGGCCTTTAGACCTCGGTTTTGGAGGCATCCCAGTACTACCTCCAGCCGCTGTAGATGCTGGGACACAGAGGAGGAGAAGATGACAATATCATCAAGGTACAGGAGAAGGGACTGACCTTGCTGATCTCCGAACATCCTCTGCATCAGCCGCTGGAAAGTACTGGGGGCGTTACATAGCCCAAAAGGCATCCTGTTAAACTCAAAGAGTCCAAAAGGGGTACAAAAAGCAGTTTTAGGCCTGTCTGATTCTGACACTGGCACCTGGTTGTACCCACTAGCAAGATCAATGGTTGAGAACCAGCGGGCACCACAGAGTGCATCCAAACTCTCCTCAATGCGAGGTAGTGGAAAAGCGTCCTTTCTTGTCTTACTATTCAAAAGACGGTAGTCAACGCACAAGCGTAGACTCCCATCTTTCTTTCGGAGCAAGACAATGGGCGAAGCATAGGGGCTGCTACTCTCTTTAATCACCTGTGATTCCAGAAGCTGATTGATATGAGCTTTAACAGCTTCATACTCCGAAGGTGGAATACGACGATACCTCTGGCGAACAGGGACGTCGTCAAGAAGGGGAATATCATGTGCAATAAGATTTGTACAGCCCAGATCTCCCTCATGGGTTGCAAAGACTGAACTGTATTTTTGCAACACAGACCTCGCCTCCCCCTGCTCTTCTACAGTCAACATTGACAGATCAACAGGTGGGGCCACTTCCAAGGTGGAACTAGTTGCTGACTGTGCAGCAACTGTAGCCATAGTAGGCCTCACTTCAGTTACCCCTCTGGGTAAGCTAATAGCCTGTGCTCCAACAAGTGCACCTAGCCAGGTCCGTGGGTACAAGAGAAGGTTAGTACTACCTACATTAACCACAGGAATATAAGCCATTCCCTGCACAACTTGGACCAAAGAAGGAGACACCAACAATCCCGCTGGCAGTCCAGAGTCCCGGGGCTCGAAGAGCACCGGTAGATCAGTTAAGTGTGAGGAGCATGTGCTGGCGACAAACTGCATCACTCTACCCGGGACTCGAAGTGCCCGTTTACCATGCACTTTAACTATATTGGTGGGGTCTCTCTGTACTTGGGCTGCGGCCTGGTGGCACTTTTGAAGGGCCTCCATGACTGGGGAAGGAGCCTGCAACACAGGGGATGAATCAAACAAAGAGAGGCCGTATGCCCCAAAAAGATCACGATAGCAACGTCGAATTACATTCATCCCCAAAACTCCAGGGACCGACGCCACCGTTCCAAGGTGGTCTTTAACAACCAAAATTCCACATCTTGGCATTGTTTTGTCACAAAGGGACACATCCAGCTCCAAATAACCCACATATGGAATGGCTAGGCCATTAGCCGCCTGTAGTCGCAGCCAATGACAAGACTGGAGGCGGTCCTGGCCCCATGTACCGAAATGCTTCAGGAAAAAGCTTTCCGTTATGGTGGACACCATTGAGCCAGTATCCACCAAGCATGACACAGACACATCACCCATGAAAACCTCAACAGTTGGACAAGATGACATGAGACCAACCAGATTACCTTCTACAGAGCCTGAGAATTTCCCTACTGAGCTGTGGCTCCTAAACTCAGCGGGATTCAGTTTTCCTCCCCCTGAGTGGAGAAAGGCGGCCTGGGAAGGCTAGGGGATAAATCGGTGGCAGAGTGAGCACGAGACCGAAAAGGTATACGCTCCCCATCACAATCATGGGCAAAATGTGCAGGCTGCTGACATCTACGACAAATCACCGTATTGTTGCATGACATCCGCCCTTGGGGACGGGGAGCCTGCAAGGAAGCTACTGTACGGGTGAGATCATTAAGCTGTTCTTGTTGACGTCTCAAGAGGTCCATCAGTTCAGTCAAATCCGGCCCCTGAGAAGCAACCATAGGAGCTGGACGGGGGTTGCCCCGAACACTAAACTGATGACCATGAGCGGAAGGAAGAGAATAGCTTCTCTCACGAGAACCGCCGGGAAGACCCTCCCTCTCCCATCTTATAGCCTCGCTACGCACATCAAGCAACGAAGCTGTAGGCTGCCGTCGAACCATTTGCTTTAGTTCACGGCGCAGAGAGCTGTCGAGAACATGCTCCACAAACTGATCGCGTAGCAGCGCTGCGGCATTGGGTATCCCATCAGGGGCACACTGCTGGATGTCCTGCATTAAAGCCAGCAAGGCTAAGGAGAACTCCTGCAGTGTCTCGCCCTCCTGCTGTTGTCTGGCAAAGAAAGCCTGCTGTAGAGTGACATAGGAGTGCGTATGGCCGTAAAGTTCTCGTAAGATGGAGAAAATGCGAGTAGGGTCATCCCTATCTACACCCGGCCGAAACTTGATCTCCTCCCGTGCCTCTCCCTCCAAATGATCTATGATAAAGAGGACTTGATCTGAAGCCGTGAGGTGGCGGGCCCGTGTGCATGCCTGTATCTCCTCAAGCCATTCGGCTACCCCAATGCCTGTTTTACCATTAAACATGGGACATCTGCGTTCTCTAGGAATAACCACCAGCCGCTCCGTTACAGCAGCTGGGGCAGGGGAGCCTGAAGCCACCCCACCGGCGCCCACCTGCGACACAGCCCGCTCCCGATTCAGGCGCTCATTGTCTGCCGTCAGGCGCAGCACATGTTCCTTGAGACGATGTAATTCCTCCTCCATACTGAAAACAACCACTCTACAGCACTAGTAAAAAAATTATTTTCAGACAAAAAATAGGTTAACTAGTGTAAGTTCTGAGGCAATACTGCTGTCTTGGCTCTCGAGTAACTAACTCAATAAACAACCTAAAAACATAAGAAATAATTAAATTAAATAAATCACATCTCTGCCATTTAATTGTGGATCCTGTCGACAAACGCCAGATGTAGCAATGCTGGAGGACAACGCCACCTGGGGGCCTGCATCCCCGGGATATAACCCTTGACAAAATAGGTACAACGTTCAGAATAAAACCCACAGGCAGAGAACGTGGTTCCACTCAATTAAAACTACTTTATTAACAATAATGAATAAAAACAAACTAAACACAGGAAACCAGATGGTACGAGGACCTGCAAAGAAAAAGAAAGAGACAGGGCTGGGGCTTACCACGACAGCGGTAACAAAGGGGAGGATCCAAACTCACAACACCCGTGAGACAGCAACCAGACAAAGTGAAACACACGGAACCACCACCACGGAACCGCTGTCGCCTACAGGCTCCCAGCACCTGGCAAACAAGAAGAAAACACCATCAAAAATACAGAAATGGCAGCCCTCATACCATCAAAAAAATACAAATGAGCACAACCCAAAATAAACCATAAAACAGCACAAATGGAAAATACAAATAAACAAATATGTCAAAAACTCAACACATTGGGTTATGAAAACACAAATTATAATGAAAGTAAATAATAAAACGTTGAATCTGCGGCTTTAAGCAGCGGAGGCCAGCTACTGTCCCAGGTACAGAAGGACAGAGTCACAGCAGCCACAGACACCAATTGGAGAATGCCACAGTGATGTGAATGGGATAACGAGGAGAACCAAAACAGCAGCGTGGACTCAGAAACTGACAGCTGATGACCACATACTGTAAAATAAACATATCAATAAATCAAGAACTAATCTTAAAAGAACAAATACAAGTTTGGGCTGAAATTGAACTTACAACCCGGCTGTCAGGTTGAGTAATCGCGCTGCAGGAGGAGGTAAACATACGGCTCAGACTCCACAAAGGAGGGCTGAAAAAGAGTTTTAAATTAACTTCTCCAGACCATCCTCCGTTCCCCATAAGGCAGACAATCCATCGCCCTACCTGCAGGATTAGCACTGCGCACACACACGAGATCCGGGAAGCAGCTCCGCTCCCAGCCACACCACTACAACGGAGGGAAACCGGGGTAAACACAGCGCCCCAAGGATCAAAACAGTTCATGCATACCTTGCTATGCACGCAGCTCCGCACCGGCACAGCGTCAGATTCCCCGCACACACACATGTCAACTCCGTGAAGGAGGAAGAGGGAGACAGAAGAAGAGGCCAGCTGGGTGCGTTTATATGCAGTGCACTAATTACTGAATGGCTGCACTGCCCACCTGTGGTAGGGAGAGTAACTCCCTCTTGCCACAACAAGATCAATAAAAAGGGATATTTTAAACAGACGTCAGGCTTCTGAAAAATATGTTCATTTCTATGCAGTCAATACTTGGTTGAGAATATATTTTAATGTCATACATGTACAGCTACATATGCAAAATTTTTTCTCTTAACCCATCCTTGACGCTGCCACAGTGTAACGCTTGGGAGCAGTTAGGGTTAAGGGACTCCCTCAGATTACAAGCCTTCAGGTCATCTGCATTGTTGGATCTGCGGTCTCCTATCTTCCTTTTGGCAATTCCTCATTGATTTTCTGTGGGGTTCAAGTCCGGCCAGTTTGCCTGCCAATCCAGTACAATCCATTTTTAGTCATCTTAAAAGTATTACAACAAATTTCTGTCCAGAAATTGGTGTTCGAGGAGATTGAGAGTTCAGCTTCCCATTTAGTGATTATTAAGTAATTAGAGTTAGTGTTCAAGTATATGTATATTTTTGAGAGGTTTTTTTATGTTTATTTTTATTTTTTTTTCATATATATAGCCAGTTCTGGAGGTTGCAAGGTGATTCGATCTATTGGCGTAATTTTCTTGACTGTCTCTGTGATTTGTAAGTACTGAAGAAAATAACTTTTATTTATATTGAATGTTTGGGTTGGATTGTTGTATGTTCTGACCTTATAATTTTCAAAGAGGTCTTGGAGATGAATACTTCCGCTCTCTTCCCATGTTTTTAGATAGAGAGGTGTTTTTCTGTTTCTAAAGTCGGGGTTGTGCCAGATTGGAGACAGCATGCTAGTTTTTAATTGAACAATCGTAATGTCCAGGGCTTTTTGTTTTTTTTTTTTGGGGGGGTTAATGTGAGTTCTGTGGAGGACCTGGAATTGGTAATTCCATTCAATTCAATTCAACTTTATTTGTAGAGCGCAATTTACATAAAGTTTTCCTCTATTAAAGTTGAGCAATAGGAAGTTCTATCTTTGCGAAGAGCTTTTTTTACGAGCTAACAAGCTCTTTCTCCAAGCAATATGAACTTCTACCAAGTTTGAAGAGAGCCACTTCCTTTCCAATTTTTGCTTGCCTGTTTTAAAAGACAAAATTGTGAGCATTCAACATGGCGGCTCGCTGCTTTGACTAGTCTACCATTTCTGTTTACTTTACTTGTGTGTGTGTGTGTGTGTGTTTTAAAAAAACATAAAAAATGAAGTAAAACAATAATATTTTAAAATGTATGTATATATATATATATATATATATATATATATATATATATATATATATATATATATATATATATATATATATATATAATATTTTAAATAATTCATAAAACATAACCCATAAAATCATGGATATGTGTATATAAATATAAGTGAATGTGTGTGTGTGTGTATATATATGCTTGCACAGATGTTGGTAAACACGTATATATGTGTACAGTCTCACAGGACACTTTTTTTCTTTCACATCCACTCAACACCCCCCCTTCTTACACGTCACATAATTAACCCTTGCTTGTCTTATTCTTTTGGTACTGGATGTTGTTGTTGTATATTTGTGCTTCTCACTAACCTTCTCAACCCAGCCCCTTACCCCGTGGTGGTATCGCATTATAAGTATTTCTTCTCTTTTTTTTCTTGCATGCAAGTCTCTCACGACACAGCTGTGCACAAATGCTCACAGACTCTTGGTTATGCTCACATCTCGTATGGACTAAACCCCACTCATTTCCATGTCTCAGTTTACAGTAACATCTTGGAATGTGCGTGGCATTCGCTCGCAGGCCAAAAGATTAAGATATTTGATTATGTATCAAGATTAAATGCAGACATTGTTTTCTTTCAAGAAACTCGCTTACTTAAATCAGAAGAAAAATCTCTGACAGACTAAAATTTTAACAAGATATATAATTTGTGTTTCAATTCCAGGCAAAGAGGTGTATCTGTTCTTTTCAAAAAAAGGTTGCTCTTTAACATAATCAACTCCACGATAGACCCAGAAGGTAGATATATTATTATCAAAGTGGTAATCTATAATAAATGTTTCACATTTCTAAACCTCTATGCCCCCAATAATGACGACCCTGATTTCTTCCAGAGTATTTTTGGAGTTATCAGACGTATCTGCAGACTCATCTGTAATCATCGGAGGTGACTTCAATCTGACACTCAACATATCATTAGACAAATCCACTAAGTGCCCAAATACAAAACCGTCTCGATCTGCTAAAGTATTAATGAATTACATGGATGATCTTGGAATAGGAGGTGTATGGAGACTGAACAACCCAACTAAAAAAGAATACACCGTCTTCTCCCCTGTGCATAAATCCTTCTCCCGAATTGTTTTTTTTTCTCTCAAATAATTCCATCGCACATAAGATTTCCTCTAAAATACATCCTATAATCATTAGCGATCATGCCCCGATATCCCTCACCCTGAAGTGTGACCCTAATCAGAAATTATCCTCTCTGTGGCGCTTTAATACTTCATTACTTAATGACAGTGAATTTGGAAAAATGATAAGAAAAGAATGGGAGGACTTTCTATTAACAAACGATTCTCTGGAAGTGTCACCGTCCTTACTCTGGGAAACCGGCAAGGCTGTCATCAGAGGGAAGATTATATCATACTCTTCTTACAAGAAAAAACAGGAACAGAGAGTAGAAAAAAGATTAAAGAAAAAATTAAGAAACTTACGGAAGAATACGCAGCTAACCCGTCTGAATATTTATGGAAAAAACTCCAGAATACAAAACTTAATCTGGTCATCATTTTATCTAAAAAAAACAGATTTTATTTTGCAGCAATTACGGTACAAAAACTTTGACTACAATAATAAATCAGGCAAATACTTAGCAAATCAGCTTAAACACAACAAAGAAAATTATTTTATAATGGCAATTTCTGATAATTTAAGTCAAACTTTAAACTTACCTCAGGACATTTAATAAGAGTTTTCATGATTATTAATTAAAACCTATTATCATCAAACTTAAACCCTGACCCTGAAGATATTAAAACCTTCCTCAATAACTTAAACTTACCACAGCTCACCATAGATCAGAAAACCACCTTAGACTCACCATTAACCTTACAAGAACTACAAAATGCTTTGGATAGCATGTCAACAGGCAAAGCACCCGGTCCAGATGGGTTCCCTGCTGAATTCTTAAAACATTTCTGGTCAATGTTGGCTCTGCTTTTTTTTTAGAGTAGTGACAGAGATGAAAAATAAAGGTTAAGTAGGAGGCCACATGAATACAGTGAACATTAAATTATTACTTAAACCAGACAAAAACCCCATGTTACCCTCAAGCAAACGTCCCATCTCACTTATTAACACAGACATAAACATTATTTCCAAAGCACTCACTTCCAGGTTAAAGAAAGTAGTACAGTCAATAACATACCAAGACTAGGCAGAATTTATTAAAAATAGACACTCCACAGACAATGTGAGAAAACTGTTTAATTTGATCAACATCGCACAGAACTCTAAAAAGAAAACAATAATCTTGACACTCAACGCAGAAAAATAGAGTCAACTGGTCATTCCTCTTTGCTGTCCTTGGGAAATTTGGCTTTAGATAATCATTCATACAATGAATCTCCACCTTGTACACTAAACCTAGGCCTCAGTAGCAATAACCAAAATAACATCCCAAAGCTTCACACTGCAGAGGGGAACCAGACAATCAATCAATCAATCAATCAATCTTTATTTGTATAGCGCCAAATCATAACCAATGGTATCTCAAGGCACTTTACAGTAGAGCAGTCTTAAGGACGGACTCTTCATTTTATGGATACACACATATGCATATATACGTATATAAACATACATATGTATCCCACACCCAACATGAATTCATCATGGCGGCAAGGAAAACCTTCTGTTAAGCAGCAGGAACCTTGTGTGGATCCCATTCCTATGATGAACAGCCATCCACGTTATGCTGTGTTGGGTGTGTGCAGAGGAGAGGGTGGAGACAGAGCCGCTGAGGCTCTGTAACTCCACACTGAGGATCCCACGGACCTGCAAGACAAAAGCCAGAAGGAGTACAGGAGCAAACACACAAGGGAAGAAGCAGACATAGAGGGAGTGTTTGAGAGAGGCTGTCCACTCTCACCTTAGCTCTTTGCAATATTCGTTGAACCTCTCGCAGCAGCTGTATATGCGGATGATATTTTACTCTATCTGGAAGAACCCCAATCCTCATTAGAAGAAGTATTTAAACTAATAAACAGCTTCTCTAAATTATCAGACTATTCCATTAACTGGTCAAAATCCTCAATCCTTCCATTAACAAAAAAATCATGGAACCCAGTGAGCCAAAACCCACAATACCCCTCCCCCACGAACACAATTAAAACTCTAGGCTTAAATCGCCAGACCAAACTTAAATGAAATAATTAAACTGAACCTAGATCTGATTTTGGATAAAGTCACTGAAGATCCACAGAGATGGAAAAATCTCCCCATCTCACTCCTTAGCAGAATAGCCTCAGTTCAAATGTAAATCTGTTCTCTATGATCCCACTGAAACCACCAATGCAATGGTTCAAAAGATTAGATTCTGCAATGACAAAATTTTTATGCCAGGAATAAAAAACCCAAAATAAGCCTTTCAACCCTTCAAAAAAATAAAAGCGAGGGTGGTTTAGAAGCCCCTAATTTCATGCATTATTACTTAGCAAACCAATTATTATATTTAACAGAATGGCTAAAACCAAAATAATACCACAACACCTGGCTAAATATAGAACAGCTAGACTGCATTCATATTAAACTCTCTGATCTCCCTTTTATCACTGCGACCGTCAAACATCATCACTCCTTTAAAAACCCACTGATTGCCTCCACCCTGACTGTGTGGTGGGAAGCCCTAGACATTACGAATGTTCAATTAAAAACTAGCATGCTGTCTCCAATCTGGCACAACCCCGACTTTAGAAAGAGAAAAACACCGCTCTATCTAAAAACATGGGAAGAGAGCGGAATTATTCATCTCCAAGACCTCTTCGAAAATGATAAGCTCAGGACATATAACAATCTAACCCAAATATTCAATATAAATAAAAGTAGTTTTCTTCAGTGCTTACAAGTAACAGAGACAATTAAGAAAAATATGACAATAGATTTAATCACCTTACAACCTCCAGAACTGGCTATATATATATATGAAAAAAAAATTCAACAAAATAAAAAAAAAACTCTCAAAAATATACAGAGCACTCTTGAACACTAACTCTAATCACTTACCAATCGCTAAATGGGAAGCTGAACTCTCAATCACCACGAACACCGATTTCTGGACAGAAATTTGTTGTAATACTTTTAAGATGAGTAAAAACACAAATCTTCAGCTAATTCAATACAAGGTCCTCCACAGATCTCACATTACCGAACAGAAAATGCATAAAATGGGCTTCTCCCCATCAAACATCTGCTCTCAGTGCACCCAGGGAACTAGTGATTCTTATTTACATGCCTTATGGCTCTGTTCCCCAGTTCAACAGTTTTGGCTTCTGTCTTCCATTTTGGACTGCAGGAAAAAAAAAAAAAAAAACTATATTAGTGAATCGGAAAGATAAAAAATCCTTAAACATAAACCAATGGTGAAATCTCTTCATAGAATTTATTTCCATGGAAACAATGTCTGCTCTCAGAAAAAATTAAATAACCTGCTTTGAGAAGCATTGGACTCCTTTTCTAATTGCATTTAATCTTGATTTTTTTGTTTTTAGACTGATGATCTAGCCTGTAAGCGACTGCCAGCACCACTCCATGAGCTTGTGGGGTGGCCTTGACTTGGGTGGGATGCCGGGGTGTTTTGGGTGCCTCTGAGCGGGCGTGCGTCCCTTTCGGGTGCTCTCGTGGTCCCTGGGCTGTTTGGTGTTGCTCTCCTGCCCCCTCCGTGCACATTTAGGTGGCCCTTGGGGCTGGGGGCCTGCGTGTCTCACTGCCACTCTTTCCTCTTGCTCTCTGTCCCCCTGTCTCTTCCTCCCCCTCTCCTCCGCCTTTGCTCTGCACCTGCTCTCCCATTGGGTTGGGTGATGGGGGGCTCCTCTCTGCCCTGGATGCTGGGGCTGTGGCCTTTGCTTGAGGTGGCGGGCGTTGCTGAGCCGAGTGGGGTGGCTTGGGGGTGGGCCACTCAGGGGGCCTGGGGTGGTGGGGTTCATGGCTCCAGGACAGGGGGGTCTGGGATGGGGGTGGCGCTGAGGGTGGCAACTGCCCGGTGGCGGCACTTGCATCCTGGGTTGTTAGGTGGCGGGGTGTTGCTGTGGGTTGCTCCGCCAGCCAGTCTGGGTGCTATGGCCTGGTTCCCTGGGGTGCTCCTTCTCTGAAAGTGCCACTGGCATGGTGGGCCGGGTCCCCCCCTCCGGGGCTCACTTGGGAGACCGCCTGAGCTGGCGCGTGTGGCTTCGGGGGGGAGGGAAGGGTAAGCTATGGGGCCTCCCCTGGGGTTGTGCTGGGTGGGTGTATGTGGTGGCGCGGCCTGTAGCTCCTGTCCTGGCAGATTCGCGTTGGGGGTGGTTGGTCTGCTGGCTGGAGGCGCCGGGCCCCGTGGGTGCTGTGTCGGGGCAGGGGTGTCCCGGGGGTGGGTCTTTCGATTTGGCGTCTCTGGGCGGGCTCCCCAACCGTCTGCCCGGGGAATGGCCGCAGTTCAGTGTGGCACCACGCAGCCTTGGGCGGGGTGGGGCTGTGGCTTGGTGGCGGACTGGTCTGGGGCGGCGGGGGTCGCCCCCTCGACCGCTGGGGGATGTGGCTGGTGCCCGGCTGCGCCTGGGGGGTCCTGCCGTGCTCTCTGTGGCCGGCATGGTTTGGGGGGTACCGCAGGGTGGGTCTCCGGCTGTGCTGCTCGGAGCGTCCCTTGGGCCTGCAGTGCCGCATGCCCGTCTACGCCATCTACCCTCTCCATGTGGACGTGCCGAGCTCATACGAGACAGGCCTCCTACATTGACACTTCACTTCACTCACTCCCAGCTGGTCTGGCTCACCCACTTGGTGCACCACACACACATACCCAAACCTTGGGGGGCTGGATGGTGGGGCTAGGGGTGGAGGGGGCCACCTCTGGCTGCCCTACTAATCCCTCCAATTTTAACTACACATCAACATACCACCCCCGGAGGGTGGGACCACCACTTCCACTCTTCGGAGCTATTGCACCACATACACATAAATACACATATATCCCCTCCATCCACCTTTTTTTAATAGCACTTCATACATTCACTAAACTCACATTCACTCAGGGGATAGGGAAGTGCCTCTCTATTGGGGAATGGAGAGGCACCATAACAGGGTGGTGGGTAGTTTCACACATTTGGGGCTGTTAGGTGGGGGCTCGGCCCCTCTGTTGATGGCTGGGCCGCCGTGTAGAGTACAAATACATCAGGAGGGTACAGCGGTAGGTCTCTGGGCCCTCCCCTTGGGGGGTTGGGTGCGGGGGGGTGCGTGATTGCGGGGGGGATGCTGGCGGGGGGCCTTGGGGTTGGGGGTTGTGGTCGGTGGCGGGATGCGCTGGGTGCTCTGCTCCTTCGGGCTTTCTCGAATGTCTGTGTAGGCGGCGGTGGCTGCTTCTTGGCCTGGGATCTCGGGGGCATCTGGGGAGGCTGCTCGGCCGCGGGGGGTGGCCTGGGGCTCCTGGGTTTGCAGTAGCGATTTTTGTGCATACACTGGTCTACGATGCACTGGCACGCCTTGGGATGTGGGATAAAACTTGTACTGGGCCTAACTTAAGACACGTTGATCCCAAATACCTGCTTTAGGTATTACAACTCACTCCTTCCCTCTGTCCACAGCCACCAGCATTATAGCTAAGCTTCACACTTGTCACCAGAGTGGCTTGAATACACAACATACTAAGCACAATATGTTCTACTACAACACATCTGACTCTCACAGTAAAATAATCTATTTTTCCCTACCCTTTCTATTTCCTGCCTTGAGTCTCTCCTCTCTGCTCGTTGCTCCCTTCCCCCTCCTCCTCCCCCTCCACCTAGGTGTAACACTGCTCTCCCTTTTTATATCCTCCCTATAATAAAATGTTTCTTACCCTTCCTTAGGGAGGGCTAACCCTTTCCCACATGCCTTTAGAACATTAAATAGAAGGTTAAACCCGTTCATGGTTCTTATCAATTCACGTCGGGTGGTATCGTTCGTTCCTAGATGTAACACTATTGTAGTGACAGTTGCTGGCAGTGTGGATAAAATTTGATTAAGTTTGTTTAAGATAGTGTGAACTGTAGCACCTGGAATACAGTGTGTGATGGCATTAAATAATCTAATATTCCTTGTTACTGAATCGCCGATAATTAGTGTAGTTTGTGGGAAGAGAGTGTTAGGAGTGAGTGTGCGCCTGTTATACTTGCCGGGAACATCCGGATCACAGCTGGCTGTGGTGGAGTTTCCATCCTCGGTGTTGACTAGCATTGGGGCATCTGTGTGGGAACGTCTGGTGGTGCTCGGGTTGCAGAAAGCTGCGGGAAAGTCTCTGTTATCGGTTCCGGTTGTCGTTGAAGCGTCTCTGCTTCTAACCGCGTGAGGGTCGCTGATGTCTGTGGATGATCCTCCATTATCAGCTGGCATTAAAGTGGTGCTGCAGTAGCATGCCTCTGAACTGCAGCTTTGAGGAGGTTTCGACGAGCTACAGAGGAAGTTTTTGGTTGGTGGGAATGTAATCCAGGCGGTGGTGGAGGCGTTTTTTTGGTGGTTGTTTCGGTCGGTTTAATTGGACTGAGTGTGTCCCCATTTTTCATATGAGAGAGCTTCAAAACGATTGTGGGGAGTAAGTGGAGGAGGAGCTTACAATAACAGCAGCTAACTATCACAGCAGCTAACTATGGGCTCTATTCTCCCATGTGCGTTAGTCCAAAAAGCCTTGCAGCGGCGCTGTTTTTGGATGTGTGCTATTCTTGCCCTGAGAAGGTGAAACATTATATTGCACTAGAAATATGGACTTAGTTACATTTGAAGCCACACGGAATCGTGCGTCGGGCAGCAGCAGCTGTGATCACTCAGCTGCTGCTGCCCGATTAATTAAAACTCTGATAGATGCAGACTTCTGTCCACGTTGGTCACAGTGATTCAACTATTTTCATACTATGTCCAATGTAAAGTCACAGTTTGATCCACAACAGAGTGAAACAAGCTGTCATATATAGGCTCAGCTCAGGTCACTTTAAACAATTTATATTTAAAACTGCAAATTATGGAAGCCAATGTTTTACTGCAAGCATCCCTCTGTTTTAAAGCAGGACGCTCTGCGGCCGGGTTATTTCCTTATATCTCCAGCGCATCTAACTCGGTCACGCTTTACAGCGATGATGATGATGATGATGAAGGAAAGAGATTTTAACTGTGACTCAGTCACACTGCAATAATCTAATCAATGATCTGATCAAATCAACCTGTTACATTGTTTATCAATGAAGGCGTTTCAAATTAAAAGTGAACTTTATCATATTCACGGATTTCAATGACATTTACAAGCCCTAGAAAAACTCCATGTTCCAGGAGTTCTAGACAGCCCATGACATCACCGCCTCCTTTCCTTCAACCCGCCTTCATTCACACATACGTGCTTTTGGTCTACCTTTTGCGCGGTGGGCGTGTCAGCAGCCTGGACCGGAGAATACGCATAGGAAAGGCACGCAAAAAAGCGCTTAAGTCCAGACGGGAGAATCGACCCCTATAACAGCAGCTAACTATAACTGTAGCTAACAAAAACAACAGCTAACTATAACAACAGCTAACTCTCACAGCAGCTAGCTATCCCAGCAGCTAACTATCACAGCAGCTAACTACAACAGCAGCTAACTATAACAGCTATCACAGCAGCTAACTATCACAGCCGCTAAATACAACAGCGGCTAACTACAACAGCAGCTAACTATAATAGCAGCTAACTGTCACAGCAGCAACTATCACATTGATCTGACACTGACCATAAAAACACAGACCAAACACTGACCAAACAAACAGACCAAACAATCACTGACCAAACAAACACAGACCAAACACTGACCAAACACTGACTAAAACACTGACAAACAAGAGCTAAGCCTGAGGTAAAGGTTGTTTCTGTGGAAATTGCGGAGGAGGGCAACAGCAGCAGCACAAGGCACTACAGGGCAGCCATCTCTCTAATTTTAATTTGCTCTGTAATGCCATTCATTCATCCAATAGAGCCCACACTTTTTTGACGTGATATATTTTTGAATGTTTGCATTTTTGTGATACATCTTGAAAAGTTCTATAATTTGTTGAACATTTTATTAAACTTTAAGGAGAATCTTACCTAACACAGGAACATCACAGAGCCATCTCCTTTAATAGTCAAACATAATTTATAAAATCCTGTGCTGCAGGTTGGCAGGTTGGGAAAAAGATGCCTCAGCCTGTATAAGAGTATCCCATTATTTATTTATTCTATTAATTGTGCTTTTCTTTTGTGCCAATACCAACTGTCCATTGGTTCATAATTGGGCCATGGCTTGGGGGTTGAGGGCACCCACAGTCTGTGATCAGAGGCAGCTCTTAATCTAATTCATTCCTCTTGAAGCTGACTCTAGCTTCGATTTAAATTTCATTTCTTTCGACTATCGGATCACACTGTTCATTAAGCACATGCATTGTATTTTAATTGAAACATAGGCTGAAAAACATTAATAACATGCTACCATAATCCAATAATTTATTGCATTCATTTTTGTTTTTGTTTACATGCAATTTACTCACACAGTCCTGACCATACCTGGGAAATTTTCAAGCACCCGCTACGATCCGTCCCACCCACCCTAACCAAGCTCCAGGATCCCTTATATTTTATGACAGGTGTACAAGAAATCTAAAATAGCCACTTGTGAACCACTTACTAAATACAATTATGTAGGCCGACCTTTATTAACATTGAAATGCTGTGAACATTCCTACTAAGGCTGGGCGATATATACCAAAACTCATATCTCAATATATTTTCTCAAAATGGTGATATACAATAGCAGTGATGTTGCTCGGTATGCGTCCTGCGTCCCTGACGCATAAAAATCTAAAAAGAAGCAGTAAATGATCCCATTGAGTGTATGCTAGTTTAGCCAACTAGCCAGTTAACGCGGAATTAATTTCAAAATGTTTCCTGGGACAGCTTATTAAGTGCACCGCCCTCCCACCTTAAAGCTTCATCAGTGCTTCGTGTAGGGCAGCGGTGCTCCGTGAAAACGTGATCAGCTTTAATTATCTTCCCCTGTTCAGTGTTCAAACTGTTGTGTCTGACTAACTAAGATTAACTCAGTCTGTGTTGTTAGATCTTTTTATTCCAGCCTTTTGTCCATGCCTCATAGGTCCACATTCACAGTCAGCAAGCTACCTCAACTGCAAACGTTTCAATGAGAACTTCCAGTTTACAAAATAAAAGTCCGTTGGAGCAAAGTTATTAGAACAACATCTCATCAGATCTACAGAAGATAGGATCATTTAAATTAGGTTAATTTAAACTAAGTTGATCAAAACCTAATCATTAAACCTGATCAGATTCAGCAAACCATTGATCCCTCAGAGGAAATTAAGTGATATTAATGCTGTTCTCATACATCTTTATATGACATATAAATAATTAAAAAGGAGCAGTCAGAATAATCCATCTTACTAAAATTTATATCTACCTTTTAATTGTATCTTACTTTATTTTTGACATACATTTTTGTTTAATTATGAGTTTTTTTATTTATTAGTATTTATTTTGTTTCCTCAGGAGTTAAAAACTAACATTTTCTTTAAAACATTATAAATATTTCTAAAAAAAAAAAAATACGTAATTTAAAAAAATAAAGTGGAAAACATGGAATTTGGGGAAAAATAAAACAGAAATTGTAAAAAAATAAAATGGATATTTTAGGCGAGAAGCGAGAGAGGTGAGAGACGCGAGATGTTCTGAGAGTCACGTGACAGTCTGTGAAAATTCAACATGGCGGCTCGCTGCCTTGACTAGCATACCAACTTTGTTTATTTGTAAATATTAACACTTCTTACCGTTAAATCCACGCCACAAACGAGAGCCGACCACGTGCCCTCTCACCAGCCAGAGTGGAGGACCTCGAAGACTTCATCGACCGATATTACGCCGAGTACGTAATGGAATCCGGACCGAAAGCCGCGAGCACATCAGGTAAGTCCGCTAAACGCCGAAAAAATGAATCGACATCAACAGACACGTCAGATCTGGAGGCAGAATCCCACACCGAGGTCCTAAAATCCATCAATAAGAGGCTGGGTGTGGTCGACTTGCTGCACCAAGATTTTCAGGAAATGAAAACCAGCCTGGAATTTGCATACCAACAAATTCAGGACTTACAGAAAGTCAACCAAGATATCCATTTGGCTTTATCTGCGGTGACCACGGAGGTAAAAGAGCTGAAAAATGAAAACAGGCTTCTTAAAGAGACAGTCCTGGATATCCAATCTCGCAGTATGCGAGACAACGTAATATTCTCAGGTATTCCAGAAAGCCCCAACGACGACCCAGAGGCTCTGCTGAAAAACTTCATGTCGTCTGCGCTTAAAATCCCAGCAGAAACCGTGAAAAACATCACCTTTCACCGTGTCCATCGTCTCGGTCCACGCAGAGGTAACCACCCACGCCCTATCATTGCCAAATTTGAACACTTTCAACAGAAAATCCAGGTTAAAAGTAAAGGTAGGGAACTTAAAGGTACGCAATTCGGCATGAATGATCAATTCCCTCGAGAAATAAATGAACGCCGAAAAACCTTATATCCTATCTTCAAAGAAAACCGACAGAGAGGCCGTAATTCCAAACTGGTCGTAGACAAGCTTTACATAGATGGCCAACTGTTTAGGGATTCTAACATCACCCCCTGGCTCTACTAAGAAAAATAAAATAAAACATGTAAATAAAAAAAAAAGAAAAAACACAGGTGATTTATGAGTTAATATTGAAAGGATAATTCTCCACTCATGGTGTAGTTCAGGTAGCACTATTTAAAAGGTAAAAGGTAGTATGTGTGTGTGTGTGTATATATATGTACTCTATGCGTATGTATATCTATATATATATGTATGTTAACAAAACTTTAAAAAAAAAAAGAAAAAAGAAATATAAACAATAATAATTAAAAGTGTGTATGTGTATATATATGTATATATATATGTGTGTGTGTGTGTATGTGTATGTGTATATATATATATATATATATATGTATGTGTATGTATGTGTGTATATGTATGTATGTATGTATGTATATATGTATATATATATATATATATATATATATATATATATGTATGTGTGTATGTATGTATGTATATATATATATATATATATATATATATATATATATATATATATATATATATATATATATATATATATAAAATAATTGAAATAATTCAAAAGATAAATAAAATAAAATAATGGATATGTGTATATATACTAAATGTGTGTGTATGTATGTGTGTGTATGCTTGCTCAGATGTTGGTAAACACGTATAGGCTCGTACAGTTTCACATGACACTCTCTACCCCCATGTCACCTCTTTCTTCTCCAACCCCTAACCTTTTTTTTTCTTTCACATCCACTCAATACCCCCCCCTTCCTATGCTTTATATAATTACCCGTTGCGTGTTTTATTCTTTTGGTACTGGTTGTTGTTGTTGTATGTTTGTGCTTCTCACTAACCTTCTCAACCCAGCCCCTTACCTTGTGGTGGTATCGCATGATAAGCATTTCTTCTCTTTCTTTCTTGCATTGAAGTCTATCACGACACAGCTGTGCACAAATGCTCTCAGACTCTTGGTTATGCTCACATTCGTAAGGACTAAACCCCACTCCTTTCCATGTCTCAGTTTACAGTAACATCTTGGAATGTGCGTGGCATTCGCTCGCAGGCTAAAAAGATCAAGATATTTGATTATGTATCAAGATTAAATGCAGACATTGTTTTCTTTCAAGAAACTCACTTACTTCAATCAGAAGAAAAATCTCTGACAGACTTAAATTTTAACAAAATATATAACTCGTGTTTCAATTCCAGGCAAAGAGGAGTCTCGGTTCTTTTCAACAAAAGGTTGCTCTTTAACATAATCAACTCCACCATAGACCCAGAGGGTAGATATATTATTATCAAAGTGGTAATCTATAATAAATGTTTCACAATTCTAAACCTCTATGCCCCCAATAATGACGACCCTGAATTCTTCCATAGAGTTTTTTCGGAGCTATCGGACCTATCTGCAGATTCATCTGTAATCATCGGAGGTGACTTCAATCTGACACTCAACACATCATTAGACAGATCCAGTAAGTGCCCAAATACAAAACCGTCTCGATCTGCTAAAGTATTAATGAATTACATGGATGATCTTGGAATAGGTGACGTATGGAGACTGAACAATCCAACTAAAAAAGAATACACCTTCTTCTCCCCTGTGCATAAATCCTTCTCCCGAATCGACTTCTTTCTCTCAAATAAATCCATTGCACATAAGATTTCCTCTAAAATACATCCTATAATCATTAGCGATCATGCCCCGATATCCCTCACCCTGAAGTGTGACCCTAATCAAAAATTATCCTCTCTGTGGCGCTTTAATACTTCCTTACTTAATGACAGTGAATTTGGTAAAATGATAAGAAAAGAATGGGAGGACTTTCTATTAACAAACGATTCTCTGGAAGTGTCACCGTCCTTACTCTGGGAAACCGGCAAGGCTGTCATCAGAGGGAAGATTATATCATACTCTTCTCATAAGAAAAAACAGGAACAGATAGCAGAAAAAACGATTGAAGAAAAAATTAAGAAACTTACGGAAGAATACGCAGCTAACCCGTCTGAACTTTTATGGAAAAAACTCCAAAATACAAAACTTAATCTGGACATAATTTTATCTAAGAAAATGGATTTTATTTTACAGCAACTACGGTACAAAAACTTTGACTACAATAATAAATCAGGCAAATATTTAGCAAATCAGCTTAAACACAACAAAGAAAACTATTTCATAGCGGCAATTTCTGATAATTCAGGTCAAACTTTAAACTTACCTCAGGACATTAATAAGGTTTTTCATGATTACTATCAAAACCTATACTCATCAAACTTAAACCCTGACCCTGATGATATGAAAACCTTCCTCAATAACTTAAACCTACCACAGCTCACCATAGAGCAGAAAACCACCTTAGACTCACCATTAACCTTACAAGAACTACAAAATGCTTTGGATAGCATGTCAACAGGCAAAGCACCAGGTTCAGATGGGTTCCCTGCTGAATTCCTAAAACACTTCTGGTCAATACTGGCTCCGCTCTTTTTCAGAGTAGTAACAGAGATTAAAAATAAAGGTTATGTAGGAGGTCACATGAATACAGCAAACATTAAATTACTACTTAAACCAGACAAAAACCCCATGTTACCCTCAAGTTACCGTCCCATCTCACTTATTAACACAGACATAAAAATTATTTCCAAAGCACTCACTTCCAGGTTAGAGAAAGTCGTACAGTCAATTATATACCAAGACCAGACAGGATTTATTAAAAATAGACACTCCACAGACAATGTTAGAAGGCTGTTTAATTTGATCAACATGGCACAGAACTCTAAAAAGAAAACAATAATCTTGTCACTAGACGCAGAAAAAGCATTCGATAGAGTCAACTGGTCATTCCTCCTTGCTGTCCTTGACAGATTTGGCTTTGGAGATTCATTCATACAATGGATCTCCACCCTATATTCTAAACCTAAGGCCTCAGTAACCACAAACAAAATAACATCCCAAAGCTTCACACTGCAGAGGGGAACGAGACAAGGTTGCCCACTCTCACCTTTGCTTTTTGCAATATTTGTTGAACCTCTCGCATCAGCTGTTCGTCAGAACTCTGTTATTAGAGGAATCCACTCATCCATTTCAGAACACAAAATTAATCTTTATGCGGATGACATTTTACTCTATTTAGAAGAACCCCAATCTTCATTAGAAGAATTATTTAAACTAATAAACAGCTTCTCTAAACTATCAGACTATTCCATTAACTGGTCAAAATCATCAATCCTTCCTTTAACAAAAAATTCATGGAACCCAGCAACCCAAAACCCACAATACCCCTCCCCCACAAATATAATTAAATATCTAGGCTTAAATATATCACCAAACCTAAATGAATTAATTAAACTGAATCTAGACCCTCTGTTGGATAAAGTCACAGAAGACCTGCGGAGATGGAACAATCTCCCCATCTCACTCCTTGGCAGAATAGCCTCAGTTAAAATGAAAATCTTACCTAAAATAAACTATCTGTTCTCTATGATCCCACTGAAACCACCAACGCAATGGTTCAAAAGATTAGATTCTGCAATTACAAAATTCTATGCTAAGAATAAAAAACCCAAAATAAGCCTTTCAACTCTTCAAAAAAATAAAAGCGAGGGAGGGTTGGAAGCCCCTAATTTCACGCATTATTACCTAGCAAACCAAATTCTATATTTAACAGAATGGTTAAAACCAAAAGAATACCACAACACCTGGCTAGAAATAGAACAGCTAGACTGCAAACATATTAAACTCTCTGATCTCCCTTTTATCACTGTGACCCTGAAACGTCATAACTGCTTTAAAAACCCACTGATTGCCTCCACCCTGACTGCGTGGTGGAAAGCCCTGGACATAACAAATGTTCAATTAAAAACTAACATGCTGTCTCCAATCTGGCACAACCCTGACTTTAGAAACAGAAAAACACCGCTCTATCTAAAAACATGGGAAGATAGCGGAATTATTCATCTCCAAGACCTCTTCGAAAATGATAAGCTCAGGACATATAACAATCTAACCCAAGCATTCGATATAAATAAAAGTAACTTTCTACAGTACTTACAAGTAACAGAGACAATAAAGAAAACTACTCCACTAGACTTAACTACTTTACAACCTCCAGAACTGGCTATATATATGAAAAAAATCTCAACAAAATCAAAAAAACTCTCAAAAATATACAGAGCGCTCTCGAACACTAACTGTAATTACTTACCAATCGCGAAGTGGGAGGCTGAACTCTCAATCACCCCGAGCACTGATTTCTGGACAGAAATTTGTTGTAATACTTTTAAGATGACAAAAAACACAAACCTTCAGCTAATTCAATACAAGGTCCTCCACAGATCCCACATTACCCAACAGAAAATGCATAAAATGGGCTTCTCAGCAACAGACATCTGCTCTCAGTGCACCCAGAATACAGCGGATTCCTATCTACATGCCTTATGGCTTTGTTCCCCAGTTCAACACTTTTGGATTCTAATCACTGAAAAACTGTCCTCCATTTTGGACTGCAGGATTCCTTTATCTCCAAATCTTTGTTTGATTGGAGACCTGACAATGCTTCAACTTCCAGCAAACCAATCACAATCAATCCTTGCGGCACTAGCCATAGCAAAAAAAACAATATTACTAAATTGGAAAGACAAAAAATCCTTAAACATAAACCAATGGCAAAATCTCCTCACAGAATTTATTTCCATGGAAAAGATGTCTGCTCTCAGAAAACAAAAAAAAATCATGTGCTTTGAGGAGCGTTGGACTCCTTTTTTAATTGCATTAAATCTAAATTTTTAAAAGCCTGATGATCTAGCCTGCAAGCGACTGCCAGCACCGCCTTGGGCCTCTGGGGTGGTCTTGGCCGGGATGGCTGGGGTGGGTTGCCGGGGTGTCTTGTTGCCTCGGCACGGGTGTGCATTCCTTCTGGGTGTTCACGAGGTCCCAGGGCTGTTTGATTTGGCGCTGTTGCCCCTTGCATACGCATCTGGTGGCTTTGGGGGTGGCTGCTGCCCGGGGTCGGCGATTGCCTCCTGGGTCGCTGGGTGGCGGGGTGTGGCTGTGGGTTGCTCCGTCGGCCCTTGCGGGTCCTCGGCTTGGCTCCCTAGGGCGCACCCTCGCCAGGGATGTCACTTGCGCGACGAGCCAGGCGGGGCCCCCTCCGGGGCTTTTGTTTGACCGCAATGGCCGGGGTGTGGCCGTTACGGCTAGGGGTGTGGGGTGGGGGGTGCTATGGGGCCTCCCCGGGGCGCGGCGCGTGGCTCTTGGCCTGGTGGATCCGCGTCGGGATTGGCTGGTCTGCTGGCTGGGTGCACCGGGCGCCGTGGGCGCCATTCCGGGGCGGGGGCGTCACGGGGGTGGATCCGTGGTCTGGGTGTCCGGGGGCGTGCTCTCCTGTCATCTGCCCGGGGACCGGCCGCGGCGCGTGGCGGCGCTGCGCAGCCTTGGGCGGGGCGGGGCTGGTGGCCTGGGGCCCGCTGTCGTCCGGGGTGTGCTGGCGTCGGGGGGGTGTCTCGTGCCGGTGTGTGGGTTGTCGGGGATCGCCTCCGTGGGGGGGGGGGGGGGGGGGGGGCTCTACTGGCGCCGTTGGTGTGGGATGGCGGCACCGGGCTGGGGATGCTTCGGTACTCGGGCTTGCCGGTCCGTGGCTGGCGGGGTGGCCCTGCTTGGCGGTAGATGGTGTCCTCTTTCGTCGGGGGGGCCGGGGCCGCCTCCCGGTGGAGAGTGTTATATCGTGGAGCCGGGTGGGCCTGTGCTGGCCCTGGTGCGGGCACGGGCCTCCCCCCTGCTCGGCCGCCCTCCTTGGCGGCGGGGGGGCGTCGCTCTGGGCCGGCGTGCGGCGGGGGTCGCCCCCTGGAGCACCGGGGGATAGGGTTGGTGCCTGGCTGCGCCCGGGGGTGGGGGGTGCCGCCGTGCTCCGCGGGGCCGTCGCGGTCTGGGGGGGTGCCGTGGGGGGGGTCTCCGGCTTTGCTGCTCCAGGGCCCGCAGTGCCGCTTGCCCGTCTGCACCATCTACCCTCTCGCGTGGCCCGCCATGCGGACGGGCCCGGCTCACACCAGACAGGCCTCCTACATGTACACTTCACCTCACTCCCAGCTGGTCTGGCTCATTCACAGAATGCACCACACACCCATACCCAACCCTTGGGGGGCTGGATGGTGGGACTGAGGGTGGAGGGGGCCGCCACCTGTGTCACTATGTAGTGGCGTGGGGGCGGCACTCCCACCTCTAGTTACCATACTAATCCCTCCAATTTTAATCGCACCTCAACATGCCACCCCCCGGAGGGTGTACTCACCTACACCCTCCGGCCTATTACACCACATACACATATATCCACAGAGGCAGGATGGGGAGCACTGCTCCCCTCCTTCCCCCTTCTTTTAATTACACCCCATACATTCACTAAACACACACATTCACACAGGGGATAGGGAAGTGCCTCTCCATTGGGGAATGGAGAGGCACCATAACAGGGTGGTGGGTTGGTTCACATATTTGGGCCTCTCCGGTGGGGGCCTGGCTCCTCTGTTGGTGGCCGGGCCACTGCTTAGAGTAAAAATACATCAGGATGGTGCGGTCGGGCGTGGCGGTGGGTCTCGGGGGGGCTTTGCTGGGGTCTCTCCTTGCGGGGTCTTTCCGGGCGGTGTCGGCCTGGTGGGGCGCGGGGGTGCTTCCTCCCCTTCGGTGTGGCTGGGTGCTTGTTTCGTCTCCTGGTGGCCTTGGGGGCGGGCCCCGCGGTGTGCGGACCCGGGGCGGCCTGCCTCGCCGGTTTGGGGGGTGGGTGTGCTGGGGGTGTGCTGGTGTCCTCGCCGGGGTTGGGGCGGGGTTGCTTGGCGCCTCGGAGTGATGCTGTTTACTGGGGGGCAGCGCTAGCTGTTCCGGTGGTGGAGGTTGCTGTCGGCCGCCTGGTGGGTCTGTCCTGCCGTTTGCGGACTGGTGGGTGGGTCCGGGGCATCTCTGGCTGGGGGCTGCTGTCCCGCACTTGATGTGTGCCATTGGGGTGCCTCCGTCCCCGCGGTGGGGGTCGCCGGTTGCTCACGGGCCGGTGGGGGGCGCTGCTCCGTGGCAGGCGCTGTCCGGGGGTCGGCGGGCCCTTGGCTGCTGGCCTTGGGCTGTCCGGGGCTGTGCGGTCCTGCTGGGCCGTGGCTGGGTCCTGGGCGGGGGTGGGGGGTGCGTCCCGGGGGGCTTGGCCCGGGGGCTTGCCCTTGGGGGGTCCTGGTCCCGGGGGGTGCTCCTGGGGCCCGGTGTGCTTGGCCTGCTGGCCGGGCCGGTCCTGGCGGGGGTCTTTCGGGGCGGGTGGCGCGTGCCGCGCCCTTGCGTACCTACTGGTACGGCCCCTGCTTGGGCAGTGCCCCGTGAGGTAGGGTGTCGGGGGCCGGAATAGGGGGCCACATCCCGGTGGGGCGGTCTGGCTTGGCCCTTGGAGGGGGCCCTGGCTTTAAAAAAAAAAAAAAAAACTGAAGCTCGTGGCGCGGGCGGCATCAGCGAAGGGTGATCTGGGGCGCCATGGGGGGCTAGGTTGGGGTGCCTGGGGGCCGGCGGGGGGACTCCCGGCGGCCCCCTGGTGCCTTATGCGGCTTGGGGTGTGGTCGTCCTCCCTGGGCGGGCTGCTCCTGGTGCTGCATCCGTTCCGGGTCCTTCCGGCCTGGGGTCGGGCCCCTGCTGGCTCTGGGCTCGCCGGCGGGTGCCCGCTGGCTGCCTGTTCGGGTGCGGCTCTGGTCGTCTGCTGGGCGTGGGCTTCGGCTCCTCCGCTGGGGCCTCGGGCAGGGAGTTCTCTGGGCCCTCCCCTCGGGGGGTTGGGCGCGGGGGTGGGGTGGGGGGGTGGGGGGGTCGATGGGGTGGGGGGTCTGGGGGTTGGGGGTGGGATCGGTGGCGTGGTGCGCTGGGTCCTTGGCTCCTTGGGGCTTTCTCGGGTGTGTATGGGGGGGGGCGATGGCTGCCTCTCGGCTTGGGATCATGGGGGCGTTCGGGGGGCTGCTTGGCCGTGGGGTGGTCGCCGGGGGCCCTTAGGCTGCCTGCTCTTGCTGCTGGCCTGACTGCTTCTTCGGGCCCGGGGGCGGCTCTTGGGTTTTGCAGTGGCGGTTCTTGGAAATACATATGTCATGGATGCACTGGCCTTGGGCTGTGGGATAACACTCATACTGGGCTCAACCTTAGACACGTTGTTCCCAAATACCTGTTTTATGGAATTTCCACTCACCTCTTCCTCTGTTCACAGCCACCTAAACCGCACACTGGTCACCAAACTGGCTTGACAACACAACAATAAGCACAATATACACAACCACAATTTCACATCGCATCACTTAAAACCTAACAACTATTCCCCACCCATTCTATATCCTATCTTGTATCCCTCTTCCCTGTTAACTTCCCCACCCCCCTCCAACCCCTCACCTTGGTGTAACACTGCCCTCTCTCTTTTACATCCTCCCTTTAATGAAGTATTTCTTACCCTTCCCTAGGGAGGGCTGGTGACGGTCACAATTATGCAATGAAATAAATAAATTTATTTAATTGCAATAACAAAATATGCATTGCTGTTAAAAGATTGCACTTCTTGTAGTGTTAACCTTCGACAGCATGTGCAGACAAGGTAAAAAAAAAATAAATAAAAAAAAATAAAATGGATTTTATAGGGCCCTAAGTCAAAGATACAAACTTCTTAGTAGTAAGCGGTGATGTTGCTAGGTACGTTACATTGTAAACATCAACTTATGTTTAAAATCACAGTAACTCGCAAAAGAAACCTAGCCGTCAGCGGACCCCTTTATGCAATAAATCAGCGCAGACATGATCGCCTTGAGTACATGCTAGTTTAGCCTCTACAACAACAATCAGCCGCTTACAATACGCCACGAACATATCTGCATCATTTTATTTTTATCAACAGACTTTGCACTGTTAGTTAAGTTACATTTTGTGCTATAAGTTTCATAGTGATTGACTCAGTTCATTTGATTTAGTTGATGTTCAGACAAGAAGATTTTGGTTACAATTTATTTTTTGACTGTCATGGTGATGAGAATGTTTTGTTTGTGTTAAAATCAGCATTTTTATTGATAATTTATTTTTGTACAACAGACACCATTTTGTTTTAATTTGAATTGTATTTGTTTAATTTCAGATACATACATGAATATATCTGCCAATTATAACCAGAAAAATCACCATTAAAAGAGTTTAACACAACAATTTAAGAAATAGAAGAATATAAGAAGACAGAAATAGTTTTTTTTATTGGGGACTCATTGAATTTCCCAGAGACCCACTCAAACCACCACCTGTGGGTCCTGGGGACTCACTACATTCAAAACCTATCAACATCACTGCAATATAAATCTAGATAATTTTATTTCAAATGAAGTCTGACCAGAAAGATAATTCTGGATTGCACAGGCTCATTTATTAACAAATAGCTGCACAATATGTACCACTTTTGGCTTTTTCACCTGTAAGGGACAGCACACGTGAGTGAGTTCTGTAGTGTGGTTTGTTATAGGAAGGTCTGGGTGAGGACGCACTCATTAATTCATCTAAAGGAGCTTTACATGCTGTTCTGAGAAGTGAAAGCAATATATATATATATATATATATATATATATATATATATATATTGCTATATGCAATATTGTAATTTTCTATACCGCCAAAATACAAAACTCGATACATCTTGAATCTCGATATATATCGCCGAGCCCTAATTCCTAAATTATACTGCAACCTAAATGAAAACATAAATTGGTATATGAAGCACATGTGTTTATTTACTATACTTACAGTTCATATACAAGTCAACACATTGCATATTTACTGTTAATTTCACTTCACGTTAGACATTTACATTTTATTTTCATTACATGTTTTCTTTTAATTTCTCATGCTCACTCATGTGGTTCTCTGGTATTCACTAATCACGTATAAGACACATTTGTTACAGACTTTATATCCTTTAATAGGATACAGCGTTTTTCGACGTTCATTTATTTCTCGAGGGAATTGATCATTCATGCCGAATTGCATACCTTTAAGTTCCCGACCTTTACTTTTAACCTGGATTTTCTGTTGAAAGTGTTCAAATTTGGCAATGATAGGGCTTGAGTGATTACCTCTGCGTGGACTGAGACGATGGACACGGTGATGTTTTTCACAGTTTCTGCCGGGATTTTAAGCGCAGACGACAGTTTTTCAGCAGATCCTCTGGGTCGTCCTTGGAGGTTTCTGGAATGCCTGAGAATATCACGTTGTCTCGCATACTGCGAGAATGGATATCCAGGTCTGTCTCTTTAAGAAGCTTGTTTTCATTTTTCAGCTCTTTTACCTCCGAGGTCACCGCAGATAAAGCCAAATGGATATCGTGATTGATTTTTTGTAAGTCCTGAATTTGTTGGTAGGCAAATTCCAGGCTGACCTCCATTTCCTGAAAGTCTTGGTGCAGTAAATCGACCACACCCAGCCTCTTATTGATGGATTTTAGGACCTCTGTCTGAGATTCTGCGTCCAGATCTGACGTATCCGTCGACGATTCATTTTTTTGCCGTTTTGCAGACTTACCTGTCGTGCTCGCAGCTTTCGGTCCGGTTTCCATCACGTACTCGGCGTAATATCGTTCGATGAACTTTTCAAGTTCCTTCACTCTGGCTGGTGAGAAAGCGCATGGTCAGCTCTCGTTTGTGGCGTGGATTTAACGGTAAGAAGCATTATTATGTGCAATAAACAGAGTTGGTAGACTAGTCAAGGCAGCGAGTCGCCATGTTGAATTTTCACAGACTGTCACGTGACTCTCAGAACATCTCGCATGACTTACCGAGAGAGCGGGGAGATTTCTGAGCCCTCCCCTTGAGGGTTGGGTGCGGGGTGGTGGTGCTCCTTGGCCTCTGCTTTTTCTGCTAACCTGGCTGCATCTTTGGGCCCGGGGCGGCACTTGGGTTCGCAGTAGCGGTACTTGCACAGACATTGGTCTTGGACACACTGGCAAGTCTTGGGCTGTGGGATAAAACTTGTAGTGGGCTTAACCTTAGATATGTTGATCCCACATACCTGTTTTAGGTATTCCACTCACTCGTTCCCTCTGTCCACAGCCACCACCATTAAGCTTCACACTTGTCACCAGAATGGCTTGTTTAAAGGAAAATCCGCCCTCAACCCAT
This sequence comes from Gouania willdenowi, assembly GCF_900634775.1. Taxonomy (NCBI): domain Eukaryota; kingdom Metazoa; phylum Chordata; class Actinopteri; order Blenniiformes; family Gobiesocidae; genus Gouania; species Gouania willdenowi. Next base: position 35,166,115 of record NC_041049.1, on the reverse strand, counting down.
CCCAACCCCCTGGAATGTTCTGTGTTCCAAGCACTAGTAAAACATGACCAATCAGAAACAAAGCTCCCCCAAACTGTCAACAAATCAGACAGCGTTTGCCGTGACACTCACCCATTAGTTCTACAGTTATTTGCTGTTCAAACAGAGCTCACCACATCTGGGTTTCTCTTTTTAATCCACATTTTTGTTCTTGAACTTCTTTGGCTTTATTTTTGTTAAAGTTAATGTTGTACTTTATAAAGGTAACCTTTTCAAAAGATACATTTTCATGATTAATTAATAACTTTTTCCTGCGCCTGATCTTAATTAAAGTGAGAGGATCTGCCCAGCCTGTGTGTATGTGTTGAACCAAAAAAGTCCAGCAGAGGGAACCAGGAAGAGTTCATCGGGTCCAGTCCAAGCCTTAACCTCTGATGACAGAATAATTCTCCATAATTCCATCTTCAACCCAAACATACCACATGTAAGGGCAGGGTTCCTAAACTTAATTTACCTATGGGCCGCTGGATTCATAGACGCCAATTCCATGGCTGCCTTGGGGTCCAAGTGTAGCCGACTTGTCTGTGCTGACCGACTAGAAACAGTCTGCATTGTGTTGTGTAGGTAAAAGAGCTGAGCCACACGCAGGTTTGCCATTTGAGGAGGCGATTTACAGTGTGAAACACAAAAAACATCAGAAGTGCCACTCCAGAAGGGTATTCCAGAAAGTGGGTTATGTTCATACTCTGAGTATGTTCAGGCTCACATGAGGGAAACTCTGATTATCCCATTCCTGAAGGCGAAGTATGTTCTTCAGGTTCACCATGATAAGATTCTCCATGAACTAAGCAGGTTTTGTCTAAGAAACCCTAGGTTTTTACCTGGCTCGGCTCACCTGAACACGCTTCTCAAGGAACACTTTAATGTACCTTGACACTCTTGTCTGACCACACATTTAACATTACACTGTGCAGACGTGCTCACATCATTACAAATGCTGTGCTGCTTTACTGATTGTTTGGGGGTTTTTTTTTGCAAACGGTAGTTTTTTTTTTTAACATTGTGGATGCAGAGCATTTAGTGAAAGACACTGTATGTTTGGTCTGCTTTAAAGCAGAACTAGGTAACTTGTGCTCCCCCTAAAGGAAATGGGACATTTTACTGCTGCAAATGCGTAACATATTACTGGTATTTTGAGAACAGGACACGTTTTTTGGTTTATATGGGTTAATATACCAGTAAGATGTATTTATATCCTCGGAAATACCCGGACCCGATGATAAGCTGCTACACTCCGTTACTGTCCCGCTGTAGGCTGAGCAAAGAGAAGTCCTGACGGTCACTCTTTGTCCTCTGCCTCCAAGAGTTCTCTGAGATGCCGTGCCGTTCATATATCCTCAGGTAACACCATCTCTGACCTCTTCATTGGCTCACGAGCACTTCTGACACCACCATCATTACGGAATGAGGATTTTTATGCCGTAAAGCGTTGCGCGGTATCAACATCATCATGTTTTGGTCCAGTCGCGTTGTGTGTGCGCACGCGCGGCCCACCATTCCAGTCTGGCACGCTGTTTGGGCCACCTCTTCCAGCAGGGCTATCGGGCCATTAACCCTCCTGCAGTGCAGTTCACACCTCCGCAGGCCAGACAATGGCCCCCCATGGTTTCACACATGCACAGAGCTGGTTTGGAACGGCCCTGGTTGCCAGTGTGAGTACACCCTAAGTGAAACAAATTATGTTATTGGAACCCCAGATAGGAGGAGGAAGACCCGTGTGTGCCACATCAATATAATGAAGGCTTATTTTGACCGGGACTCGCACATACCTTTGCTTGTGCTCTCTGTGTCTAGTGTCCCTTTGGCCCCCTCTCAGTATTTTCCTGAGAGTGATGGGCTTCATGTTTTCTTTTGCCGATCCTTGTACTCATCTTCATAACTCAGAAATTCTTTCTGATTTAAAATCTCACTTGCCACATTTGAATGACATTGTCAAATTGGTTAATAGTCATCAGTCATTATTTTGTGACACTCCTTCCCGCACTACAGTTCTGTCCCATGACATTAATGTTGGTGCTCACGCCCCCATTAAGTGACATTCCTACTGTGCAAATCTGACTAAACTTGCGCAATTTCAGCCGAAGGTAACGTACCTGATAGAAAATGGGTTGGCAGTCCCTAGCTCTAGTGGCTGGAGCTCTCCGTGTCTACTCTTACCGAAGGCAGACAAAACTCCTCGTTTCTGCACAGATTTTAGGAAGGTTAATTCTATTACTAAGTTTGACTCCTATCCCCTGCCAAGGATGGAGGATTGTGATGACCGCGTTGGTTCGGCAAAATTCCTGACAAAACTTGATTTGCTGAAGGGCTATTGGCAGGTTCCTTTAACTCCTCGTGCCTCTGAGAGTTCTGCATTTGTTACACCGGACAGTTTTTTGCAATACACCATCATGCCCTTTGGTCTGCGGAATGCACCTGCCACCTTTCAGCGGCTTATGAACCAAGTTCTTTCCGGTATAAAAATTTGTGAAAAATTTGTGAAATTTACTCTCTAGCATCTTTGAGAGGTTGGAGAGAACATCCCTTACTCTCAACCTGGCCAAATGTGATTTTGGTAAGGCCACTGTGACTTACTTTTCCCACAAGGAGGTAGACCAGGGTCAGGTACGAGTTCCCTCTGCGAGTTCCCGTGCCAGACATGTCGCCTGGACACACAGACCAGGATCAATCCCCCAAACACACTACCAGAGGATGACTCTCTACCACCTGAGCTCCCTAGAATGCCAGGAATCATTTGAGTTCGCTAAAGCGCTTCTCTGCAGCACACCGGTGCTCTCCGCTCCTGTTTTTTTGCGCCCTTTTAAGCTGGAGGTCAACGTCAGTGCTCAGGCCTCCTAATTCTTGCGTGGAGCCCCAGATCAAGGGAGATTATCAGTGGTCTTGTATGTATTCCATTTTCTAATAATTGTTCCTACAGTTGATTTCTTCACACTAAGCTGCTTACCTATTGCAGATTCAGTCTTCCCAGCCTGGTGCAGGTCTACAATTTTGTTTCTGGTGTCCTTTGACAGCTCTGGTCTGTCTTGGCCATAGTGGAGTTTGCAGTGTGACTGTTTGAGGTTGTGGACAAGTGTCTTTTATACTGATAACGAGGTTCAAACAGGTGCCATTAATACAGGTAATGAATGAAGGACAGAGGAGCCTCTTAAAGAAGAAGTTACAGGTCTGTGAGAGTCAGAAATTGTTTGTTTGTTTGTAGGTGACCAAATACTTTTTTTTAACCAAAGGATTTACCAATTAATTCATTAAAAATCATACAATGTGATCTTCTGAATTTTTTTTTCTTGTTTTGTCTCTCATAGTTGGGGTATACCTATGATGAAAATTACAGGCCTCTCTCATCTTTTTAAGTGGGAGAACTTGCACAATTGGTGGCTGACTAAATACTTTTTTGCCCCACTGTATACTGTATTTTTTTTTTTACATATGTTTTATTCGCTAAATAAAACAAACCCACTATTGTGGACATCTACAAATAATAAAGCTCTGTGCACACATTATTATTACTAACTTTGAGTTGTTTAATCCATGCACATGCAAGTTCCTCCCTTCTGCCCCGACCCTCTCAAAGCCAAAGCTAGCTTGCAGGCCAACACGAGGAAAGTTTTTGCTAGTGGTCTTGAAACATTGGAGGAGAAACGCAGCAAAAACGCTTGGTAAACAAGCAAGGCAAGTCAAATTCTCTTATATGGGAATACTTTGGGTTAGATGATGAAGACCTAGAGCAAAGACACATTACATGCAAGAAGTGTTTTGTTTTGTGCAAAAGTGAACATACTTGATTTTAGTGTTTGAAGGATTTTATGTATGTTTAAATAATATATTTTATGTTTATTTGTACAAAAAAAAATAACTTTTTGGTTGACAAATAATTGTTTGAATAATCGTGATTTCAATTATGACTGAAATAATTGTGATTACTATTTTTTCTATAATCGAGCAGCCCTACTTTATAGCCGCTGTGGCGGGAGGGCTCTCTATGCAGCAACTTTCCCAGCGATGCTACCCCGGCTCCCCAGACACATTTTATTCACATTACTCCCCGGTCGTCACATCACTGGAGCAATGAAGTGATGAAGCGACCAAAAAACATGACAAATCACGGGCAATTTAAGCGACTATAGTCGCTGAAGTGGCAATCTGTGTGATCGCACCTTCAGAACTCCGAGCTCATATTCCACAAGAGCCTGTTTTTTTCACCCACCGGGTTGAATAAATCGCTCTCTTCCGGGTGGTTGCCATGGCAGCTTGTGTAACCTTTGCTCCATTGATCAAGTCTTTTTATCACGCTCATGAACGTAAGTAACTCAAGGTTTATATACTCAGGGTTGATTGACCCACCTCATACCAGCTGTAATGGAATCAGATATCCAGAGTTTCCCATCGCGGGGTATGTTGACCCAGAGTTGATGGATAGACTCAGAGTGTGTTAACTCTCCTTTCTGTAATATACCTCAGGTCTCACAATCCCACACGTCTCCCGTCTGCTTCCTCATAGAAGTCTTGTGTAGAAGTGTTTTTACTAATTTATAAATTTTTATAATACATTTTTAAAAGCGTGATCGAATACTTTACAGATAAATTCCTCTTATCATGGCAATTTAAAATTTTTGGATGAACAATGAATCTGGTAGAAAAGATACACATCGCATGAATCAAAACAAAGTAAACAACAAATGTTGTGTGCAATATATTGGCTACACAACTGTGTGAAACACAAACAACATCAGTACAGCCACTCCAGGACACACAATGCCACACAAGTCTGCAAAGAAATAAAGGTGCGCAATTAGCTCAAATACACATGCCAACAGGAGACTTTTCCAAGTGCTCTATTTACATTAAAAAAAAAATAATTTCACACATCAACGACCAACAGGAATTATGGCAAAGGCCTTATAAAGTATAAACAGTGTTTGAATATAACCTAAATGAACTCTTTGTCGAATACATCCAAACAGATTTTCTGTAGATTAAGGGTAGTTTATTGAGCTCAAGACACAGTCAGTATGGAGAGCTTTGTAAGCATTGCTGCCCGAGTGTGTGAAAAAGAAAGTTTTACACATCAGTATTTAAAGACTTTCTGAAACAGAGTATGTTTTAACATTATTCCCAGACTTCGCAAGAGGAAGCAAATGCACCGAACACAGACGTGCCCATTGTTTTCCAAGAATCATAGAGGGTTGAAGGCCATAGTTAAGGAGAAACCATTGAGAGAGCAGATTTTCACACAAGATTAAAAAATATATGCTTAAGGCAGAATATCAAATACACATTGAACACTTGAAATTAAGCTTTCATAAATTATTATGTTATCCATAACATACTTTAACATTTAAACCAGAAGAGCTGATGCTGCTACTTTCCTCCCATCTGCAAAGTATGACTCCCCTGTATCTCCCGACCATAGTCTGAATATGGGACAGGAGAGGTTAACGCTTGTGGGCCTAACAGCAAATTTCCCCATTGTGGAAAGAAATATGGATTATCTTATTTTAAATATAGTTTGATACATAGGCTTTAGGTCATCTAAAAAATGACAAATTATGCTCAGTAACATATGGCCAGTTGCATTTTTAAAGGTTCTGTTAACTAACGGTGAAGATGACCACTCTTATAAACTTATATACTAGTATATTCTGGGTCTATCTGGACATGGAATGGGATACACATCCTACCCTCTCTGTTTCGGTATAGCTCTGGGCTTTGTTCCACATAATTTTTTATATGCTTGTATACATTTGTGGTCAGAGGAGTCGCAAAAGGGTAGGCAACACAGGCCTAGGGCCCCGAGCTGAAGAGGGTCCCCGAAGGATGGCTGACAGTCAATTTCAATGACAAAATAATATAACTGCTTTGAGACGCTGCAGCAACAACGTATCAAAAATCCTACGCACGGGGCCCTTTCTGAGTAGTCACTAGTTAGTTACTAGCAGGGGGCCCTGACAGACAGCAGAAATCAGTGACACAACTTGAACCGTCTTAATGGGGCCCCAATACTACCGGTCCCTGCATCAACGTGCTGATGTTTTCAAACACACACCAATAAAATGAAGCGGACATATCCCACAGGGCTTATGAAAAGAAAAATAAAACAAGAAAAGGATAAAAATAAAAAAAGTGATAGTGGTAAGTGAGAATGTGTAAACTATGTGTGTTACATTATAAAAAATGTTTGTCCCAGTTAGTCCCAGTCACTTTGTCCTAAATTCCCAGTCATCCACCCAGCACCAGAGAGTTAACTACACATTTAAGTCTGTGTAAAGTGAATTCAGCCATTTTCTTCTAAACACATTGATAAAGTGTTTATATGTATATATTAATCATTCAAATTTAACAGTGTGGTTAACAACAAACTTCTGTGGTATGACAAACTTAGAACACATATTTATTCTTATTTTACACCAATTTTAACAGTTTTATGTTAAGAAGTAGTCCAGCTTTGCTTACACATCATAAGTCTTGTTGCCAATGGCTGTGTACATACTGTACATTTATAGCTACACATTAAGTTAGTCCTTTGCTGCCAATGATATTTTCTCACAGAATAAAGTGTTTGTTGTCAAATGGTAAAACTGATACATCCATAAATGTTCTGCTATAGCCTAAATGTTACATTATATAAAATGTTAACATGAAGCATTAAAGTTGTTACTGCAAATTAAAGTGCATTAATTATTCCATACATATCTCAAATGTTTAGTGTTTGTGTAACATGTACATTTCTTTACTTTACTTTATGCAAGCCAACCAAATACATGGTGCTTTTTTCTTTTTTCTTCCTCGAGGTGCTTTGTTGAAATTTTTTGGACCATCACCACAACATCAACATCAGCAGAAACAGCAGACCTCTCTACATGACAGTAGGAACTCATTTAGTTTTAACTTTTTAAAATATGTTTTAAAGTTTAAAATATATAATGGGAGCTATCTGATTTAATATGACCACACACATATTTGTTTTAAACAATTGCTTCTTATACTATTTTCTTTCTAGCAATATCAACCTCAGATCATGAGTAGGGTCTTGAAGAAGAAGAGTAGGACATGATGGCACCTTCATGCAGCAGCAGCATTCCATCACCATCTCCTCACCACCCTCATCACACCACATCACCAGAACAGAAGGTACTCAAATAATAGCAAATCAAATTATATCAGATGATCCTGCGCTGTGGCCAAAAGCTATCGATGACAATGCTTGGTGTCAAATTGTGAGAAAAGAACCACTCCAAACGCAGATCTTCAACACATCACTGGAGCTGTGTGAAGTACCCTCCTGCTTCAAAAGCTCCAGCATCATCCCAGTCCCAAAGAAACCTGCCATCACAGGACTCAATGACTATCGACCCATTGCTCTGACGTCCTTGGTCATGAAGCCCCCCTTACCATTCTGAACAGCAAAGTGGCTACCGTGGACTCTTTCAAGATCCTGGGATCCACAATCTCACAGGACCTGAAGTGGACCTCCCACATAGGCACAACCAGGAAAAAGGCACAGCAGATGATGTACTTCCTGCATCAGCTGAGGAAGTTGAGCCTGATCATGTTCTACACCTCCATCATTCAGTCTGTTCTGTGCACCTCATCACTGTCTGGTTTGGATCTGCAACCAAACTAGACAGACACAGACTACAACGGATAATGAGGACTGGAGAAAAGATTATTGGTGTCGATCTGCCCTCCATCGAAGACTTATACCTGTCCAGGATCAGATCAGGAAATGGGCAGGTAACATCACTGCAGACCCCTCACACCCTGCACACAATCTGATTAAACTCCTCCCCTCCGGCAGACGCTACAGATCACTGTAACATACATTACATGGCCAATAAAGTTGATTCTGATTCTGAAATAACAGACATGGACTTCCTCAAAGTTCAGAAAATCCACCTCGGGAGATTCACCAATGAAAATTAAAAAATGACAGTGAGAAATGGTTAGAAAATCCAATGAGAAATGGTTAGTGTACTCTTAGGTTGTACTCACACTGGCAACACGGGCCGTTCCAAGCTCACAGCAGGTATCCCCCCTCCCTTGTCCCTACTCTGGCACGGTTCAGTGGACGCGATCACCAGCTGTACTAGGTTCCACAGACAAACACGTTATCACGTTCATTTACGACATACGTATGGGATTACGTCACCATCGAGCGACTTTGGGTATAGCAGACATGCGGTTACTCATATCTTCCGTGGCGTCAAGTGTATCTGGAGCAGAGCCATGAACGATCAACTGGAAAAGGCTATCGCTGTAATGCAACTAATGTTGTTTTGGTCTAAATTCATGTCCACGGTTAAAGAGTTCATGTGGTGTCGGATTGAAGCTAACCGTGCTGCACACCTACGTAAAGTCACGCGGAGGCAACGGATAATGAGAAAGAAAGGCGAGCCATGTTTACTACGTACCGATCATGTACAGCTATAAGGTAAGAAGCAACCTACACATTCAAATGTTCAAATTGACCGAGATTAGACCCAAAATGATAATCACAGTTGTGTGTTTGTGATGCAGCTTTAACTGCTGAGGACGGAAAGTGTATTAAGCTGCTACAGGGTTATGTTGCAGTTGCCTTGTGTTTTCCTCACTCACTGGTAAATCCTTTTGAAAGTTGACTCATGGAGTGATCTGTAAATGGCAGTGATATATATCAGAGAGAGGTAAAAATTGTTTGGATTGATTGAGTAATTGTTTACGTTAAGGGGCAGAAATATAAGAAATGGTATTCTTCTTACTGCTGCTTTCCAAATCAAGAGAATGTATCATTTGGATTGTGATATTGCGATGTGTGAAGCTTAGCTATAATGGTGGTGGCTGTGGACAGGGGGATTGAGTGAGTGGTAGTACCTAAAGGAGGTATTTGTGATTAACGTGTCTAAAGTTAAGCCCAGTATGAGTTTTATCCCACATCCCAAGGCGTGCCAGTGCATCGTATACCAGTATATGTGCAAAAAACCGCTACCGCAAACCCAGGAACTGCCCCGGGCCCGCAGATGCAGCCAGGCCAGCAGAAAGAGTGGGGGCCAGGGAGCCCCAGGCCACCCCCCCTCGGCCGAGCAACCCCCCAGACGCCCCCAAGATCCGAGGCTGAGAGGCAGCCACCGCCCCCCCACACACACATCAGAGGAAGCCCCAAGCAGCCGAGCACCCAGCGCATCCCGCCACCGACCCCAAGGCCCCCCGACAGCATCCCGCCCACACCCAAGCACCCAACCCCCGAGGGGAGGGCCCAGAGAGCCCCCCCGCCCGAGACCCCAGCAGCGGAGCCAAGGCCCACGCCCAGCAGACGGCCAGAGCCGCGCCGAACGGGCAGCCGGCAGGGATCAGACCCCAGGCCAGAAGGACCCGGCGCCATCCCCTTGCAAATTGCCCCGCCGGCCCCCAGGCACCCCAGAGCGCGCCAGATCGCCATTCCTTGATGCCGCCGGCGCGATGAGCCCTAGAAGACCCCCCACCATCGCCCCCCCACCCACCCCCCCACCAAAGGGCCCAGCCACACCGCAGAGGCGCCGCCCAAGCCGGGGCCACCCGGTGCCGCACCTACAGACATGGTAGGGCACGGCCCGCACCACCCGCCCCAGGAGACCCCCACCAAGACCGGCCCGGCTGGCCGGCCAGGTCCGCCGGACTCCAAGGGCACCACCGCAGGACAGGGAACCCCCAAGGGCGCACCCCCCACCCCAGCCCACGAACAGGCCACAACCCAGCAAGACCGCACAGCCCCAGGCGGTGCAAGAACAGCAGCCCAGGCCCCGCCCCCCACCGGACAGCGCAAGCCACAGGGAAATGCCCCCCCCGACGCAAGGGCGACCGGCGGCCGCCAACGCGGGAGCGAGGCACCCCAACGGCACACAACCGATGCGGAGCAGCAGCCCCCCGCCAAAGGTGCAGAACCCACCCACTTGCCAGCCCACAGATAGCAGGAGAAGACCTACCAAGCGGCCGATACCGACCTTAACCACCGGAACAGCTAGAGCCGCCCCCCAGCAAAGAGCACTATCTCGGAGTGCCAAGCAACGCCGCCCCAACCCCAGCACCCCCAAGGCAACCAGGAGACGAGACAAGCACCAAGCCCCACCCGTAGGAAAGGGGCACCCCCACACCCCACCAGGCCGGCCACCGCCCGGAGGGACTCCGCAAAGAGAGCCCCCAGCAACACCCCCCCACGCCCCCCAGAGACTCACCGCCCCGCCACGCCCGACCGCACCCTCCCGATCCCCACACGGCGGCCCAGCCATCAACAGAGGGGCCCGGCCCCCACCCGACAGGCCCAAATGTGTGAAGTTCCCCACCACCCTGTTATGGTGGGGTGAATGTATGTGTTTTGTGAATGTATGAAGTGCTATTAAAAAGGGTGGATGGAGGGGAGCGGTGCTCCCCATCCAGCCTATGTGTATATAAGTGTATGTGGTGCAATAGCGCTGGAGGGTGGAAATGGTTGTCCCACCCTCCGGGGGTGGTGTGTTGAGGTGTAATTAAAATTGGAGGGATTAGTAGGGCAGTCAGAGGTGGGAGTGCCGCCCCCATGCCACTACTTAGTAGCACAGGCGGCGACTGTGATAGGCTAAACAATAAGTATTATCGCCAAACAGAAAGATTCATCTCAGCTAGAGTCTGTGTGTAAATAAACCAGGCAACATCAGAAGTGTTTGCAAACAAGTATATATTAGAAATTCTAAAGTTATACACAAATATATATATATATACTGTATGTAGATATTCAATAATAAATATATATATTAGACGTTTGCACAATGAGAACAAAAGGAGGAAAAAAAACAAAACAACTCAGTTCATGTGATGAGTTGTGGCTCTTCAATTTATAAGAGTCTAAAGTTTAGTTCATGATTTCGTTTCCGTTGGGGTTTTTTTCTTAAAGTAGGAGTCCCAAGATCCAGCAGAAAAAACAAAAAAGTTGATTCCTACCACAGCGTGGTTGAAAAGGGGTAGCTCACCATCTGCTGAGTCCGGTCATGTAGGGGTTTTTTATAGACAACAAAAACCTGACCTAAAGAAGGTCAAGACAAACAATTAGGAATCTTGTAATTCATCAGTGCATGATAAATACATGTTTCATCAATCAATTCGATTTAAGTGCACTTACAATAAACAAAAATAGATTCATAAATACATTGCAATGTTTATATTGGTCACCATCAATAATTCAAGTTGTACAATATAATTCATTTTCACAACTGGGCCCATTCAAAACCAAAGTTGGTTTAAAAAACATACAAATTTGATTACAACCAGGGCAAAATAAATGTAATGAATACATAACAGCATTTTATCACACATTCCATTGCTCCCTGGATTCCAAACTATACTTCGGCTTAAGTACCTTGATGTAACTTTGATCAGAAGTATTGTGAAGAGTTCCGGATTGTGACCGGGTTTCCAAATAGCGCTTAACACCTCTGCTACAAACAAACAATAAAATCAGCGATCTCTTCCTCCAATGATCATACTCTAAAAAACTGAACGGACCGATACACTCACCGTTGAATCCGACTCAAAGATTGCTTATTCAGCATCCATCCGTCGTTTCATTTTGGTACTTTTGTGCCAGTTTACCAGAGGAGTTTAGCGTGCTTGCTCCCGGGTAGCCGATCGCTCGGAAGTTACAACAGCTATGACCTCATTTTGTAGGCGGGTAGCCGATCGCCCGGAAGTAACAACAGCTATGACCTCATTTTGTAGGCGGCAACCCCGTAGTGCGGCGGAACGTTTTCAGAATACAAGTAGGTCAAGTAATATGGGTTACAGGGTCCCCCCTAATTCCAATGTACGTCCTCGGACATGGTACCGTTTGTTCGGATATGCTTGGGTTGTGGGTAAGAGCATTACTTTCATCATCCAATTGAAGAGCATAACTAAAGGCATTGCTGAAACCATGGAAGAGAGACTGGATGCTGTGGAGCAAAGGTCTGCCAAGTCCTGTGTATTGCAGGCGATCTGGGGGATTCCGTGCTCGAGCTGTACGACGAACATCTGTATCAGGGCTGATAGCATTGCTGTTGGGTTCAGAACGGTCTTGATGAGAAACATTTTCATCCGACACGGCCTGTGACTCCTGCTCTGGTTCGGGGTCTAACTCAGGTTCTTGGTCTAATTCAGGTTCTTGGTCTTGCTCAGGTTCTTGGTCTAATTCAGGTTCTTGGTCTAATTCAGGTTCTTGGTCTAGCTCAGGTTCTTGGTCTAGCTCAGGTTCTTGGTCTAATTCAGGTTCTTGGTCTAGCTCAGGTTCTTGGTCTAATTCAGGTTCTTGGTCTAATTCAGGTTCTTGGTGTAGCTCAGGTTCTTGGTCTAATTCAGGTTCTTGGTCTAATTCAGGTTCTTGGTCTAGATCAGGTGGAGGCATTACTTCAGGACTTAAGAGTGACTGGTTATGCTGGGTTCTGAACCTGGTAAATCTGGAGACTGGTGCTTCCCAATGTCCACCTGACAACCACTCATCTTCTTCTTCAGATGAAATCAATGAATTGTCAGGGGGATTTGCAACAGGTAAAAGTTGGGGAATGTTCTGTTTTACAGGTGTGATTTGAGCAGGTAAGTAACCACAAGGTAACAGGAGATCTCTGTGTAGTGTTCTGATGGGACCATCTCGGTGTTCAGGCCTAACTGTGTAAACTGGAAGAGTGCCGGCTCTCTTTAAAACAATATACACATCAGGTTCCCATCTGTCAGCCAACTTGTGTTTTCCCCTTACTCGAACATTTCTCACCAAAACTCGGTCTCCATCAGTTAACTCTGAGACTGTTACCTGACGATCAAATCTGGTTTTATTTCGGTGCATGATCTTCTCTGAGTTTTGTGTAGCAAGCTTATAGCTCTCCTCCAGATGGTTTTTAAGCTGTTCAACATACTTTGAGTGCGAAGGCTGATGCTTCTGTTGGACTGGTAAACCGAAAGCCAAATCAACAGGGAGACGAGGTTGACGTCCATACATCAGCTCATAAGGAGAAAACCCTGTGACATCATTGCGTGTGCAATTGTATGCATGCACCATAGGCTTTACAAAGTCTTTCCAATGAGCCTTATCTTGATTTTGTAATGTTCCCAGCATGTTCAGAAGAGTTCGGTTGAACCTCTCAACCGGATTACCCCGAGGATGGTATGGAGTAGTTCTGATTTTGTTCATGCCAATCACTGCACAGAGTTCTTTTATTGTTCGAGACTCAAAATCTGGCCCTTGGTCACTATGGAGTTTTTCTGGAACTCCATAGTGAACAAAAAAATTTTCCCACAGGCATTTTGCAACTGTTTTTGCTTTTTGATTTGGAGTTGGTATTGCAACAGCGTACTTTGTGAAATGATCAGTCATTACTAAAATATTTTTTATTCCGCTTCGATCAGGCTCCAAAGACAAAAAATCAATACAGACGAGCTCTAAGGGCCTGGAAGTCCGGATGTTAACAAGAGGGGCTGCTTTTTCCGGTGGCGATTTCCTCTTGACACATCTTTCACACGTTTTTATCTTGTTGCATACAGCAGCTGTCAATCTAGGCCAATAAAATCGGGAGCGCACAAGGTCCAAAGTTCTCTCGATACCAAAGTGCCCCATCTGGTCATGCAGGTTGAATAAAACTTCATCCCTACATTCTTCTGGTAGGATGACTCCCCTCCAATCTGTCGTCTTCGTACAAGAACATTATTTTGGAGCTCCAGACGTGGTAGTTCTCTTAGGAGTAATGGCAATTCAGGAAGTTCTTCTCTCAAAGAAGTTGGAGGCGTTTCGCCCCTCTCGAGTTGCGCTATCACATGTTGAATAATGGGATCAGCACGCTGTTTAGTGGCAATCACATCATGGGAAAGAGCTGGATTGATAGGTGAAGCGAACTGCAAATCATTCATAAAGCTGTCAGGAAGACCGTTTGATGATATGGCAAAGGTTTGGACAAGGGTGCAAATTTGATCTGGGACTGCAGAGCTATAAATTAGTTGCCGGTCACAGATTGCCTGCACAGTTTGCTCATCCACGGCAATGGTTGGTCCTAAACCATTAAGATGATGTTCAGCAAATCTGAGAATTCTTTCACGTTCCTTCTGTGACATAGCATCATCATACAACCCACCATGTGGTCTACGGGAAAGAGCATCAGCATCCGAATTTAACTTGCCAGCCCTATAGACAATGCCAAAGGAAAAAGTAGACAGGGCCGAAAGCCATCTATAGCTAGTTGCATCTAACTTAGCGGATGTCAGCAGGTATGTTAGGGGGTTGCTGTCAGTTACTACCGTAAATTGAGTTCCATAAAGGTAGTCATTGAATTTTTCTGTAACAGCCCATTTTAAAGCAAGAAACTGAAGTTTGTGAGCTGAATACCTGGACTCACTAGCTGAAAGGCCTCTGCTAGCATAGGCAATAACTCTCTTTTTGTCATGGTCCTCCTGGTAGAGCACTGCCCCAAGGCCGGTGGAACTAGCATCAGTGTGCAGAATGTAAGGCTTGAGGGGATTAGCAAAAGCAAGGACAGGCGCTGAGGTGAGTTTGTCTACAATGGCCTTAAAAGCTTGATGGCATTCAGGGGTCCAGCGCCCTCCAAAGGCCTCCTTTGGGTTAAAATACTGTTTTAGCTTTGGTGTAATTGACCTATTCTTTTTCTGTGATGGAGGATATCCAGCAGTGAGATCGTTCAAAGGTTTAACAATGGAAGAATAGCCTTGCACAAATCTTCTATAATAGCCAGCAAACCCTAGAAAGGACCGTAGTTCTTTGAGTGTCTTAGGTTCTGGCCAGGACGTAAGGGTTGAAATCTTCTCTGGGTCTGTCTCCACGCCACTCCGGGACACAATATGCCCAAGGTATCGAACAGATGTTTGGCAGAAAACACACTTCTCTGGAGAAAGCTTTAATCCATAGTCTTTCAACCGCTGTAAAACCTTCATTAACCTTTTTTCATGCTCTTCCAAGGTAGGGGCAAAAACGATTAAGTCGTCAATAAAGACGAGGGCTTCTTTGAGGTTAAGTTCTCCCATACATTTTTCCATGAGCCTTTGAAAGGTGCTTGGGGCATTTGTCACACCTTGCGGCATCCTATTAAATTCCCAAAAACCCAGTGGACAAACAAATGCCGTCTTACTTTTATCAGACTCTTCCATCTGGATTGGATAGTAGCCGGACTTGAGGTCCAACACTGAAAACCACTCAGAACCGGAAAGTGCAGTAAAAGTATCCTCCAATTTAGGTAGGGCATATGCATCTTTTATGGTTTGCGCATTTAATTTCCTGTAGTCAATGCACAGTCGCACGCTGCCGTTTTTCTTACGGACCACCACTATCGGAGAGGCGAAAGGAGATTCAGATTCACGTATCACTCCAGACTCTAACAACTCTTGTAGATGGCTGCGAACTGCATCAATGTCCTGAGGGTGTATGGGACGTGGTCTCTGCTTGAATGCTGTTGGATCTGTTAGTTTGATTTGATGTTTAACTTTGTCAGTACATCCAAAATCTAGATCATTTTTTGCAAAAACCACAGGGATACTGTCCAGCATACTTGTGATACGCTGCTTCCATTCAGGAGAAATAGGGGACACTCCAAAGTTGTACTTTAACTTGTTATCAGTGGATGGAGAAGAGCATGCAGTCTGTTCTTTGGAAAGGATAGTTTGCACGGCACTTATTTCGGCAATGGCAACTTTTGGGGGAATCACCACAACATGGTCGGATTCATTTGTTATTACAACAGGCAGATGACACGGAGGGTTTCGAGGAAAATCCACAAGGCATGATTTAACAAGCAACCCACCAGGCAGAGAAAATGAAGATGGGTGTTCAATTAACACCATTTTCTCACCCGCCAGAAAAGGAGCAATCACCAACCCCTCCACAACAATGGTTTGCCCAGCAGGGATGGTCAAAGGCTGGCATTCATTCTTGAGGACACTGTGATGGTCACTACTTCTTTGTTTGTGTCTGAGTTGAAGGATCTTTAATACTGCTTTATAGCCAGATAGAACAGGTTGAAAATCAGAAGTTTGGTTTTCACTATATTTGGCATAAACGGTGTCAAGAGAATTTGTGCCAATCAAAACCATGGATTGAGTTTTCACATCGGGAACTACTAATGCAAGAGTTTGGACATTAAGGGATTCTCCAAGGAAATCAGCTGGAAATGTAATGTTGAGCTCAATGTATCCTAAATATGGCACCATCTGCCCATTGGCTCCTTCAATCTCCAGAATGTCATTTAGGGGCTTTATCTCGTGGTCGGACAAATATGCATTATAGAAAGAATGAGGGATTGTGGTTACTTGGGATCCGGAATCATAAAGGCAAGAAAAATCCTCCCCTTTGATAGTGATCACACCAGTGCTTCGTGTGCCAATGAGTCCTTTAGGCAGTTCAAAAAATGTATTATGGGGACATTGTTTAGCAGCTTCTACCTTCCCCTCCGTAAAAGCTGCCTTCAGTTTGGCACATCTGTTGAGTGTTTACTCTCCCATGCCTGCTGTTTTTGTTTTAACTGATTTCTTTTTTCACTCACAAGAGCAGTATTAGCCGGATTTGAACAGTTGGGCACAATATGGCCATCTTCTCCACATCTGAAACAAAACCATGGCTTCGGTTTGTTAGTCCCAGAACTGACTTTTGATTTGTGCTGACGCTGGTGTGAGTCTGGTTGGTGGAAAGCTGTGGGGTTTTTTTTTAATAATGCGGCCATTTGACTTTGTAATTTTTGCATTTGTTTCTTTAAATCATCAATTGCACTTAAATTTGAGTGTTCACAGGAGCAAGAAGAAGAAGTGCTCTGCGAATGGAGGTTGACGCGTTTTGCTGAAGGAAGATGTTTTTTCATAAGTGACTCCTTAGCCAGCTGTCTGTCTTCCTCAGTCCGTAGTTGAAACAATAGGTCTGAGAATAATGGGGGATTATCCTTTTTCTGCTCCAGTTGTAATTTAGAAATAACCATATTGTCCCAACACCCTCGACAGAATTGCTTCAACAGATGTTTATCCATGTCAACTGCAGGAACACCTCCTCGCTTCACCACAGTGCTCAAAGTAAGTTGCAATCTTTGTAAATATGAAGATGGACGCTCTCCGGGGTTTTGAACAGTATTCAGAAACTGGGCAAACAGCTCTTCTCCATCTTCAACAGTTCCAAACGCAGAATCTAACATTTGTAAAAATGCTGCAGGAAGAGCATCCGGGCCAAGTCCTTTAACTAAATCGGCTGCTGGTGGTAATAAACTCTCTAAAATGCGTCTGGATACATACAATGCGGATAAACTAGGATCAGCTAGAAGCAGTTCAATGTGTGAGCGCCATGCATCAAAATCAGCCTCATTGCTAGGTTTTGGATTCTTCCCAGAAAATGTGCGAACTCTGAGTGATGAAAGGGATTGCATGTTTAAATCATCTTTCCTCACTATATGCTCTACAACAAGTCTCTGAACTTCAGGGGGATTTATATCATCATTAGTGAGAGGAAAACTCGGATTAATGTTAGGGAAAGGAATTGGTGCCTGCACTGACCTTCGCTGGCTAGTGCCGGGATAACCTAACGGCTGTGGGTGAGAACCAGGGACACGAGGCTGATTAACAGAACCAGGCACTGCATGTGCCCCTCGTCCCTCAAACAAAGACGTACGCCTATCAGCACCATCTTCTTTCCCATTGTCAATGACATCATCGTCATCACTATTGTTGTCTTCATCATTGTCGTCTTCATCATCATTATCTCTAATGGAGTCAAAATGATGCGAGATTTGGTCCATCACTCCCTTCAACATTTCTTCAAAATTTTTTCCATCACGGATAGCAATGGCTTTTAAATCACGGAGAAAGTCTGGTGGAGTACTTCCTCCTGTGGCTGCACACTCATTTGCAAGGGACTTAATGCAAAATGTTATTTTGGGAGCCTCTTCTGAACGGTGAGTGTACGGTAACGTCAGTTCTAGACTTTCAAAAGCCGAGCGCTCTTCAAATTCAAGTATCAGGTTTTTGTAGAATCTATTATTGGCATCATTTACCCATAACATGTTCTTAATTTTGCCATAATTACTCAGATAATCTTTAATTTCATCATCGAGTTTAGTATTAGTCACACCCTCAATGAAAACAGAATTAGCAATATTAATGCCAGATTGAACAATGAACTCCATGACATGAGATTATAACAACCAGTTAAAAAAAAACACAACACCCAGTCACTCACACAGACTCCTAGCTAGCTCACCAAATGTAACGCTTCCTTAGGCTAGTTAAGGGACTGACTGTGATAGGCTAAACAATAAGTATTATCGCCAAACAGAAAGATTCATCTCAGCTAGAGTCTGTGTGTAAATAAACCAGGCAACATCAGAAGTGTTTGCAAACAAGTATATATTAGAAATTCTAAAGTTATACACAAATATATACATATATGTAGATATTCAATAATAAATATATATATTAGACATTTGCACAATGAGAACAAAAGGAGGGAAAAAAAACAAAACAACTCAGTTCATGTGATGAGTTGTGGCTCTTCAATTTATAAGAGTCCAAAGTTTAGTTCATGATTTCGTTTCCGTTGGGGTTTTTTTCTTAAAGTAGGAGTCCCAAGATCCAGCAGAAAAAACAAAAAAAAGTTGATTCCTACCACAGCGTGGTTGAAAAGGGGTAGCTCACCATCTGCTGAGTCGAGTCATGTAGGGGTTTTTTATAGACAACAAAAACCTGACCTAAAGAAGGTCAAGACAAACAATTAGGAATCTTGTAAATCATCAGTGCATGATAAATACATGTTTCATCAATCAATTCAATTTAAGTGCACTTACAATAAACAAAAATAGATTCATAAATACATTGCAATGTTTATATTGGTCACCATCAATAATTCAAGTTGTACAATATAATTCATTTTCACAACTGGGCCCATTCAAAACCAAAGTTGGTTTAAAAAACATACAAATTTGATTACAACCAGGGCAAAATAAATGTAATGAATACATAACAGCATTTTATCACACATTCCATTGCTCCCTGGATTCCAAACTATACTTCGGCTTAAGTACCTTGATGTAACTTCGATCAGAAGTATTGTGAAGAGTTCCGGATTGTGACCGGGTTTCCAAATAGCGCTAAGCACCTCTGCTACAAACAAACAATAAAATCAGCGATCTCTTCCTCCAATGATCATACTCTAAAAAACTGAACGGACCGATACACTCACCGTTGAATCCGACTCAAAGGTTGCTTATTCAGCATCCATCCGTCGTTTCATTTTGGTACTTTTGTGCCAGTTTACCAGAGGAGTTTAGCGTGCTTCCTCCCGGGTAGCCGATCACTCGGAAGTTACAACAGCTATGACCTCATTTTGTAGGCGGGTAGCCGATCGCCCGGAAGTTACAACAGCTATGACCTCATTTTGTAGGCGGCAACCCCGTAGTGCGGCGGAACGTTTTCAGAATAAAAGTAGGTCAAGTAACATGGGTTACATTTAGTTTTAAGACAAGTCATATTTCATACAAATCCACTACACTCGATATAAATTCAGATTGATCCAACTCTAAATCAGTAGAAAAGATAAATCCTTGATTGAGCTAAAACTGAAAGCCTATTTGATTTAGGTAATTTCCTCCTCTTCCTCTGTACACAACATAATCTTATACTTATTTCTTTAAAATGTTATTATAGCTCATTTCACTGGTTAATTATTGCCACACTCAATGCTGCATGTGCAACAGTACAATTAATTTCTAAGTTACTGTTAATTAACCCATTTTGTCTTTAAGTTGTTTACTGATCACTGCTCATTAAAAATTGCGTCAGGTTTTCCTGCTCTTCTCCACAATTTTGGCCCATTTCCCTAAATAGATAATTACATATAAATGAGTCGATTCCACCAACAGTTTGCAAAGCTTTTTGTATTATACACAAACCATACAACATGCAAAAAAAAAAAAAACACACTACTACTGCAAGTAAGCGTCGCGGAAAAAAAAAAAGAAAGGTAAGCGTCGCGCTGTACCAACGTCATCACGTTTCGCACGCGGGTAGAGTCGTGTTGTGTGTGCGCATGCGCGGCCCACCGTGCCAGTCTGGCACGCTGTTTGGACCACCTCTTCCAGCAGGACCTTCGGTGCAGTTCACACCTACGCAGGCCAGACAATGGCCCCCCATGGTGTCACACATGCACAGAGCTGGTTAACAATGGCCCTGGATGCCAGTGTGGGTACACCCTTACTTTCCACTTCAATTCTTTGTTTTTTTTGCTTGGTTGCATTTTTATCTTTCTTAAAAATTTGCACATTTCAGTTGTGTTTGTTTTTCTGGCATTTACTGTATATATTGTGTGTAAAGTTTGCATTTAGTTTAAATAGTTATGTTATTTATTTTATATGTTAATTATTTAATAAAGTATTTCTTTACTGATCCGTCATCCTGGACTTCATTCATCATCATTCTGGGGCCAGGAAGCCCCATTGTACTTCTTGCCTAGGGCCCTCAGGGGGTCTGGAAATGCCCCTGTTTGTGGTAATACCGCTGTTATCCCACAGACTTTTACACAACTTAAACTTGAGCAGCAGCGCTGTCAGTGCGCACAGGAGAGAAAACAAAACTAAAGGATCAATCTTCTTACACCGGTATCATATGTAGCACACATAGCAAATAACAGTAGATAAAAGTTCTTTAATATTTATGAAAAAAAATACTAATAAGACAAAAGTTTACAAATATGATACAGTTTTATTAAAAGTAAAATGAGAGACATGAAATATCCAACATGAATAAATGACCTGCTGTACATTAGGTTTCCTCTAGACCTGTGTTCATTTTAACATTCTAAAATATAACTAAAATCAGGATATTATTAGTAATGGGTTATATAACTAAGAATATTAATTATGATTATTAATATTACTTCAAATTTTGCGGGGTGCCACTCCTTTTAACAGGAGAAAGTTTTTAAACTAAACTCATCAATGTGAAACCAGGGAAAAGTGAATTCTAACAGCAACATCTACACCATAATCACAGCTTTAATGAATCAGAGGAATCAAAGATTATGTTTAACCTTTTATTCAAAAGTCAACAAATAACACAGTCAAAATATCAATTGAAATGGGATAATTAAATCATGATAAAATGCATTTCTAGGCTAATAAAAGTGAGGATTATATGTAATTAAGTGAAATCACTATTCTAGGAGAATGTTAGTCTACTAAATATTGAATAAAAATGCAGGATACATATTCGAATAATAAGATCATAAAATCAAAGAATAAAATAATAAAGAGAGCTCATAAAGCAAAGAGAGGAAGACTGACAGGGGAGACGAACAGACATGAATGAGATGAACTGTGGGTGGAACATGTTGTGTGTGTAAGTTTGTAGTTATGGAAATATGTATGTGAGCTATTGTAGATCAAGTTTGCTGATCTGAGTTCATTCTGGTACCTTGAAGATGATGTCAGGGTTGGACCTGGAGGTGCTGTTTGAAGAAATGCAGCAGGATGTGCCACCGTTGAGTTCTGTTGCGTTTCAACAGAGTGTAGCCCCTTCAGCCGATCCAGGCGGTTTTGGCCTTCGCAGCTGGGTTAGAGAATGGCTCGTGGCTTACCCCAATGGGTTGCGGGCCGGGCTTCTTTCGGCTGTTACGCACGTCACTAGATGCTGGATTCCAAAAATCTAACTGAAAGGATGGGGAAGGGAAACGCGTTGAGCATGAAACGCCAGCGTCCCAAAACTGAAATTTTGGGCGGCTTTCTTCCTTTTAAAAGAATATCTTTGAGACTCGCCTCCCAAGAGGGAAGCTTCGTTGATTGGTTTAAAGTTGCCAGCATCTCAGCTGGCTGCCTTTGGGTGTGTCTGGGGTGTGTGTTTATGTGAGACAAAGACAAAAAGGAAGGATGATTCCTAGATTTACACATAAACCATAATAATGAGTTCAGCATATTCAAAGAATCTTTTCGACATCATATCTTGAAAAATCATGTATTATGAAAGAGTTTGATACCAAACACGACTGGAAAATAGCCTAGGATCACTTTAGGAACCGGTTAATGAATTTTACTTGTAATTACTCATAAACATAAATGTCAAAAATCATGTTATGCCTCTTCTTTACTATATGGTTGCAGTAGATAACTTAAACTAACTTTTGTGATATTTTCTGGTATTTTAAGCACTTTTTAAATGATGAAACATTTAAAATAGCATTCTGTGGGTATAAAATTATCTGAAAAGAGTGGAATAGGACAGACAATATTTGCAATTTCAATTTCTGTAGAAACCATTCCAATAATGTTTTCATTTGTAACTTTTCAAACATAATACAATTTCTTTGTTCTCCCTTCTTCACTGGGACACGTCTCAGAGAAGAGGCCTGGAGAGTGTCCTTCTGTGACATTTCACCACAGGGGGTCAGGGGACAGTTCTGTGATCTTACAGCATCCCAAAGGTATCTGTTTGTAAAGGAGGGAGAAGACGGATGTTCTTCCCCATGTGGAGTCATAAAAAGAGTTCGTACTGAATATTTCAAAGAGTTGGGTCAGTCTTTTCGGCAACGGTATTGGGTTCAAAGGCCGCATAGTGGGTTAGCTATGCACCTCAAAGTTGCGGGGGCAGTTAGTGTGTAAACAGTTTGTGATAAAGAAACAGGCTCCTTGGTTAATTCCTGCTAGGAAGAGGGTCTTTAGGCTTGATGTGGTTTGGTTCCCTACAGGGGTGTTCAAAAATAAATTTGTCAAGTTTAAGGCTTGAAATGCTTTATTATAAGGAACACATTTTATATTGTCATCACTTAACACATTTAATGATATCTATTTTCTGCAACATGGCAGCAGCAGGAGCACCAACATGAGATGTTTGTATGGTGTGCAACAATGAACTTTTAAAAATAAACTAAATAAATTTACAACATATAATGTAATTTAAAGTGCTTAACTGTAGTTCTCTATAAACAATTGGAGAAGAAAAAAGAACATACACTGCTTCTTGAATTAAGAAAAAAAGTGCAAAACATTACTAAACCCCTTTGTTTGGTTCATCAAAAGCTGTGTGGAGTGGAGTAAACCACATTTTAATTGATTTCAGCAAACTCTGAGTGATTCCCTCCTTTTGGCAGATGTGGAAAAAAAGCCAGAGACCTTCAGTACAATATTTTCGACGTCCACAGTAAGATGGTCAAGAGTCTGTTTTACTGTATTGTGTACGATGTAGGCATGGCAGTTTCCTTTTAACAGATATTTTTGTTTCTTCTTCAAGTTCATGAAGACAAAGTTGTGAATTCCATAATTCCCTTTAGTATTGTCTGCACTAAATGCTGCAACTTGATCAAATGATAAGCCAAAGCTGTCCAGTGACTTCTCTATGAGAGCTACAATTCCGGTGAGGTGTATTGACTGCTTAATATGATGTTCATTTATGCTATATACCTCCTTACTTAAAAGCTGAGTATTGTCCTTCAACAGGTGGCCTTAAAACAGATGGGGTTTGCAATCCTAGCCAGTTATTTCTGTAGCTCGGCTGTTGGGATGTTTATTGCTTGTCAATCGTGGAGTTTGCTTATTCTTGTGCTAGTCTGCTGTGCATGGGGTTGAACATTTGTTGCTTTCTTTCTTTGCCTTAAAAGGCTAAAGCCTGAGACTCCACCTGTTGGTTTCAGGTTTCCCGTCAAATCATATATGTCTTTGCTTGGCTGAATTTTTTCAGAGCATGATTTGACCCCGTTTGCTCTCATTGAACTGATATCTCCAGTTCTCCTGTTTTTGCCTCAGAACATGATTTGAAGTCCTTTTCTTCCACCAGGATTTTTGTCTTTGCACTGGTTTTTGATTCTGCTTGTTTTAATAAACTTTGTATTATTTTGCAAGCTAGCTTCAATTAATACTTTTTTCTACACTGAAAGAAATGACTTTTGGGTGTACTAAATTTTATTGTGTAAAACTACATAATTCCTACTTTGTAAAATTAGGTCTCAGTGTTTACTAACTTTTGTCATTTAAAATTGTGTACTAATATGTGATTTAGCTATTTAAAATAATGAATTGTATAGGAACTGTAACAATTACTGTAATTTTAGTATTAATCTGTTTTTTTTAATTATTGTAACCATTATGAAAACCCGAGTAAAATTTACTCCAAAAAGATCAGAGCTCAAGTTTGAATTGGCACATGCGCAGTGGGACCCTTACAACCCGGGATTCAGTCTGGTAGTCGGTTAGGACGGACTCTTTAACCAAAGGCGAATTCAGTCAAAGGAGCTGTTCCAGGACTCCAATGTGCAAACATGTAAAGGCTAAGGTAAGTAACTACTTTTCATTTCTGTTTTTCGTACAACAATATACATATTTTTTGTTTCAGTATATTATCGCAGACGAGGACGTTAAGAAAACAAGGCACCTGTTTGCGATGCTAGCGCCACAAGCATGGCCACACAAGCCCCTCTACTAAAAAGTTGGAGCTGTATTTTCGCAATTTTATTTAAATTTTTTACTTCTCGCTACAGGAAAGAACCGAATGCAAACCACTGAAAACAATTAACGCAAAATCCAAATCCATACATTTTCAGCAAGTGTCGCAACTGTTACGGTAAATACTACAGATCCCATCAGGCTTTGCCTTGGCACGTCACTTGTGCTCGTCAACCAAAACAACGATGGCGGGTGTGTTGAGACTGTACGGGAATGCCTGTTCTTTCGTCTGCAAAGAGCTTGTTCTCGTTTCTAAAACTTATCTCTGGGCTGTGAACAGAGGACCGTGCGCTCCCGTTAAGCCCCCCGTGCCCCGGTATGTTAGATTTGGAGCTCGTTCTGGATATCATGCTTTTCATTACAGTCTCACTTTCTCACGACGCGAAACAAAATAACCACTTATGTAAATGCGACTGATACTTATGATTATTACTTATGCTTAACAAATATTAATGGCACGTCTTGTCTTATTATATATATTACTTTTTTATATAAGAGTTGGCTTTTTTGAAGCAGTGAAACCTCTCTCTGTTCATCACCACTAATACATTCTAAAACCCCTATACTGTTTATCAGCTAATTCACGCAATCACAACAATGTGATGTTAGTCATTTTGAGTCATTTTCTAAAACCTGTCTTGCAGAAAAGTCCTGAAACTGAAATCCCTCAGATTCATTTGGAACTTTTACTCGGGTAAACATTTAACTATAAACATTTATTGTTTACCAGCTAAATGCATTGATTAAATAAGTTTTCTTTTTGTATTTTTGTCCTACAGTGACCCATATTTCTCAAAAGACAAACGGCAGGCAGCATAAACCCTTCAAGCACCAGCTGGTATGTTTGATTTGGAATCTCTGTACCAAAATTCCATCAGTGCATGCTTATTACCTGTTAACTATACTGTTATAACAGTTTGGTCACACAATCACAGCAAAGATGATGTCATTAGTAATTTTGAAATTACCTAAAATGTGTCTTTTAGAAAAGGGGAGAGCAAAGTAATCCTAACTGAGACCACTAAGATACTACACACTTTCAGTCTGGTAAGCATTTAACTGTAAACATTATTTATTGTTTGCTCACTAAATTAATTAATTTAATTCCTCATTTCTTTTTTGTTTCTTTTGTAATTTTGTCTTTCAGGGGAGCCATACATTGAAGTCTAGGGAGAGCAGATGTCACAAAGGAGATCCAGTAGGCTTTTAAGATGAGATGGATATGCAAACTTTGCAATTATAGGGCAGCAACACGTTTAGCACTCCTAAAACATTACAGATTAACGCACATATTCTCTGGCCATGGTCGGTTTTTACCCTGCTTGTATTCAGATTGCCCAAGTGCATTCAAAAGTTTAAATTCGCTTCATTCAGTCCTCACTGTCTTCAAGATTTTAAAAGTACGTTATTGCAGACATTTTTAACTAACGCAGAACAAGCTGATGAAGCAGATGTAACTCTATCAGATGAAAATGAAGATGTTTGTTCAGAAACTGTAGTGGAAGAAGGAGACTCTGTTAAAGCCATTATTGATCATCTTAGTGCCTTGTTACTTAAACTTGACTGCATCCATAATATCCCTAGTAGGTGCATAGATGATATTGTTGAGGAGCTTCAGTTCATTAGTTCTTCTGCTTCACTACCTGTAATCCAAAGTATTATCTTGGACACATTCAAAAATCACAACAGCAGTCCAGATCCAAAGTTGGTTACAGATTTGATGAACAGTATCTGCAAACTTAGCCCTCTTAGTGTAGCTTTCTGTGATGGTGGTCCCCTTGCTTCAGCATATCACAGAAAAGAGTATATAAAGAAGCATTTCTCTGTTGTACAGTCGGTTAAATATATTCTTGATTCAAAAGATGGAAAAACCTATCAATATGTACCAGTGTTGCAGTCATTGTCACATATTTTACAAAATAGTGACATTGTCCAAAATATCTTAAAGAATGCAGTATGTTCTACCTCAGGAGAATATTGTACGTTTCGTGATGGTTCCCACTTTAAGGAGAATGCATTTTTTGCTGAAAAGGAGTTCAGGCTTTCACTTTTGCTGTATTGTGATGATTTCAAAATTTGCAATCCCCTAGGGACCTCCAGAAAGAAACATAAAGTAACTGCGGTCTACTGGGTGCTGGCTGACATTCCTCCTGTCTTAAGATCTACATTGTCTTCTATTTATTTGGCAGTGTTGTGCAAGGCAAATGATGTGAAGAAATATGGCTACTCTCGTGTTCTTGAGCCGTTGTTGAACGATTTGAAAAACCTTGAAGAAAATGGAGTCTTTGTGCCCAGTTTAGGGAAAACTGTATAGGGCACTGTGTTTTCTGTGATTGCAGACAATCTTGGTGCTCACTCCCTGGCTGGGTTTGTTGAAAGTTTTAGTGGGTCCTATGTTTGTCGATTTTGTGTGGGACAGAGATCACAGTTTGAGGAGGCTGAGGTCAGAGCTGGAGTTTTCCGTGTTAGAACAAAGCAGCAACACGAGCTGGACATTGAGGAAGCTTTGACAAGTAGGAGCCATTGCCATGGTGTTAAGAAACATTGCACAGTTACTCAGAGATTAAGTCATTTTCATGTTAAAACAGGATACCCTCCTGACGTCTTGCATGATTTGCTTGAGGGTATTGTACCTCTAGAGTTGGCCTTGAGCATAGACATTTTCATTAAGAAAAAATATTTCAAACTGGAGGAGCTCAACCAAATCATCAAACAGTTTCCATACAAATGGAAAGACAAGACCAACAGCCCACAAGGTATCCCACTAAACTTTGCAGCAAGAAAGAGTATTGGTGGTAACGCACATGAAAATTGGTGCCTTTTGAGGTTACTCCCACTCATGATTGTAACTAGAGTTCCTGAACAGGAAGAGGCATGGCAGCTAATAATGACATTAAAAGATGTTGTTGAGTTGGCCATGTCTCCTACCCACACAGATGAAAGCATAGGTTCCTTTGATAGCCTTATTGCCGAACATAGATCTCGCTTTAAAAGTGTCTTTACACAGGAAAAACTCATTCCGAAGCATCATTTTGTAGAACACTACCCGCAGCTCATTAAAGCCTTTGGTCCTCTTGTGTCCCTGTGGACAATGAGATTCGAAGCCAAGCATCACTTTTTTAAAAAGATTGTAAGGCAGACCAGCTGCTTCCGCAATATTTTGAAGTCTATGGCAAACAAACACCAGGCTATGATTTCATACACACTCCATGGCCCAGATGTTAGAAAATGTGCAATTACTGTAACAAAAATGACAAGCATTCCAATAGACATTGTAAATGAGGACATACAGAAATACATGTCACAAGAATTTCCTGCTGAGACAGTTGTTCATTTGACATTGAAAGCAGAATATCATGGCACTTCCTATAGTGCTGGCATGATGTTGGCACATGGCTCCACCACTGGTTTTCCTGACTTTGCAGAAATAGTACAAATAGTTGTTGCACAAGACAGCTTAGCATTTGTAGTGAAACTAAAAACTGCATGGTACTTTGAACATTTCAGAGGTTTCATGCTGGAGTCCACTGGCATAGTCAGAGTAGTAAAGCACTCAGAACTCATTGACACATACCCACTGATTGCCTATGTGGTGGATGGAAAGCGAATGGTTTCTCTTAAACATCACATCTCATTACCCAACTAGGTACAGTATTACAGCATTTATTTTTAAACTTCAGCTTACTAATATTGCCACTTATCACTAAAGCATGGCTTTATCATATTTATTATAACACACATTTTTGGAAGTATCATGAAAAACATATTTGCGAACTGTAAAAAAAAAAAACAAAATAGCCATGGAAAATAACTATTTGTCACACTAATTTGTGCTGTTCTTTATTTTTTTTTCAGCTTTGCTTTTGAAAGGCCTTTAAGATGTCCTCCACGATTCTTCTGCGTGTTGTTATTGGAGATACACAAGTTCACAAATTGGCACTACCAGAGGGTGTCCCGAGCACTGTAGAGGACCTTTTAGCTGTCATCCAGGAGCAGTTTCACCTTACTGGAAGTCACACTCTTATGTATATGGACAAAGATTTTGATAACCAGTATTTTACTCTGACATCCACTGACATAATTAAGGACAAAGACACAATTAAACTCATTCAAAATGAGGATCCCACTATCACTTTCACGCTGACTCCTGTAGCTGAGACTGCCACAAGTTCCACTTCCTTCTCCCTGGATCAGTCTGGTCAGGATGCTGATACTGCCTCTGTTAGCTCTGCTGACACAATAATATTAACAAAATCCCCAGAGTATCGCTCTAAACAATGGCCTGTAAACTTTGAGATCCCAACTTTTCCTCATAATGTGGAGATGCTCCTTCAAGCCGGAAATGACACGTACGAACGTGATGGAACCATTCTCAACAATCCAGCGGTGACCTCCGACGTACTTGAGACAATTGCAGATTCCATTTTTTCCTACACAGCTTACCCCTCAGGTCTCCAAATACTGGCTGTTGTTGAAGCCCTGGTAAAGAAACATCCATGCTTAAAGGAGCCTGCAACATCCTTTTCTGGATTATATGGATGGCAAAATCGTCTCAAATATAAGATGAATAATTATCGTTCTAAACTCAGAAACCGTGATGTGCCTTGTCCCGAGCTAGAAATCAACTCCAGGAAAAGGAAGAGACCTGGTGACACAAATCCAGCTAAAAACTGTAAGAAACCAAAAAGATCGGAAGTGAATTACGTTCCTCCACACCCACAAGGGGAGACAACTGAAAGTTTAGAGAAGATACGACTGGAGCTACTTGAAGATAATAAAAAGAAAAACAATTACAAGGTGATCGATCCAAAAATGGCCCAAACATTCTCCTATCGAAGACTGGAGGTGGTAACTGGCAGTCCAGCTGCTGATGACTTCAAAGAAAGGTGGCCAGCGCTCTTTACCGAAGCTGGGGTGAGTTAATTACATTTTTTTTAAATGGTTTTAACATGCGTGTATAATAACTTTGTTTTGCTGTTTTTGTCTTGACAGACAAAAGAAGAGTTTCGGAGAATAACCACCATTCCCCTTGAGTCGACATTCATGTCCAAGCTGGACAGTTACACTCCAAAACTGCTGTCTGTACTTGGGAAGAAGGGTGGTGCTATTGGAGCAAAACTGAGACCTGTCTTGGACAACCTGAGACAGGTGTGTTTACTTGGTCACAATTGAACCTGTCTTGAACTTGTGCTGAGTGCATTAAATATTTTTTTCTTTACAATTAATAAATTCCTGTCTGACTGTTTACAGGACCAAACTGTTGAGATGAGACGTGGAGATGTGATTCGTGGATTAATGCTCTACCTTGGTGAAAAAGAGGACGACCTCTTTCTAGATTGCCAGGTAAAATACTTGAAATTTGTATGATTGCCTTTATGATTATTAAATTAGTAATCATTCTGTTACAGACAAAACATACTCAAGTTTATTATTTATTTTAGTTCACTGTAATATAGCTAGGGCATATCATTTTTTACTTTAAACTTGTACGCTGTTGAGTATGTGCTGAAGTAACTATTGCTC
This sequence comes from Gouania willdenowi, assembly GCF_900634775.1. Classification (NCBI taxonomy): domain Eukaryota; kingdom Metazoa; phylum Chordata; class Actinopteri; order Blenniiformes; family Gobiesocidae; genus Gouania; species Gouania willdenowi. Next base: position 35,136,146 of record NC_041049.1, on the reverse strand, counting down.
TCTTTTATTTATCTAGGTGGACAACTTGGAGGATGTTTGTCAGCACAACATGAAGATCGCTGTTGTTCGTGCTTCCTATGCTGAAGAGCCTGTGGATGTTTCCATTGTTCTTGATGGCAAGGAGATTCTGACTGGATGTGGAAATGCTGCAAAGGCTTGTACATTGCTAATGGGTCTCATTTATTCCCTGAATCTTGCTTATCCTCCAACACTGCGTTACACTTTTGAAGTGTTCCAGAAACTTTTCTTAGATTTAGATGCAATAAAGCTATCCCCCAAAGTACAAAGCCTGAAAATGAAGTTGCTGTCCAAAACTTAAAATATGACATTTTGTTCAGCTTAAGCGACTTGTCATGCCATTGCCGTTATAGCATTTTATGCTAGCAAGTAGTTTTGTTATGGTGAAACACCTGCACATGTTTCAAAGTGGTTTTATTCTTGGATTTCATTTGTAAGCCATTATGTTTTGGAAGTCACTTTTTCATGCAGACTTTAGACAAATTTTTGGTTCTTTGTCAAGTTTAGTTTGTGTCTACTGCAATGCCAAATACTCTACTGCAATCATTTGTTGCACTAAATACGAAACTGTTCATGAATGTTAATACAGCTGTAAACGCATGCAGCCATTTCTCACAGCTGTGCCTTCAGAAACGACATTGTGTTTGTTTGTAATAACAATAATTGTCGATTCATTGTTCTTTTAAGTGTAAAACTTGGACAAAAAAGGTTGTCAATAAACAAAAAAGTTGTTGATAAATATTGGCATTTTTGTATTATTGATTTTTCATATTAATTCAATAAAATTTAACATGTTGTAGTTATTACTCAAATTTAGTGCTTAATATTTATTTTTGTAATAAGAATAAATAAACTGATGCAACAGATAAAATATAAATAACATTTAATAAAGTAATCCATTATTGTATATGATCAGCACACATAAGTTACTCAGTATTTCTATGACACACACACAGAAATATCCAAAAAATCACATACACCTTACTTCATTATTTCACATAACCAAGTGTAATAAAACTGATTTAGTAGGGTAAGATTTATTTACAAATACCATTTAGGTTTTACTTGATAAAGGCAAGAGAGTTTTACTTGATTTAGAGTAGTAAAATTTAATTCAAATATCATCATGCAAATACTTACGAGTATTTTTCTAAGTAAATGTTAATAGTTATTTCTTTCAGTGTACACTACACCTACACTACACCTCTTTTTTAACATACACATCATCACCTGGGGAGGCACCAGCAGCAGACTCATCTGGATTCTCTATGAAATCAAGCATTTTGTTGACCCCGCATTGTGGACTGAAGTATTGAACAGCAACGGGAAACATCTTCCTGTTGCCTTTATTCGATGCATCCGTTTGTATGGAGAATGGGAGGGGTTTATCTGAATTTTTGAATCTGTAGAATCTTTTGATCCAATTTATGTGAGCAGTCAGCACTGTTGTAGCTTAGGTTTTGTCTGTGTGTTACACCAGTGTCATCTCGGCTGCAGTTACATAGCGGGGAGGAGAGTGCCATCATTATTAGTGTACGCAAACAGTACTTTTCTGCTACCTGTCTTATGACTGGAAAGAAAGCCAGGTCATCCAAACAATAAAACCACACTAAAAAAACAGTTTTTTACTTAGAACAGTGTTTTCCAAACATTATTGCCCCATGTACCCCTTAGTCTTTATTTCTTTTCGCATTTACCCCTTAGCTCACGTTATTTTATTTATTTGTGTCTGCAGGCTCATCTAAACTCTCTCCTGTGTCTCATCCAACATTTAACCTTGAATTTAGGCCTTTTTTATTAATTTATTTCTGATGTTTTGCTTGTTTTAGAATTTGAAACTCACCTGCTGGTGTATTTTAAAGAGTTGTGCCACAAATTATTATTGATGGATGAGAAAAAAGTCTGTAAAAATGTAAAAATTTTTAAAAAAAAAAGTTAAATAATAAACAATTATTATTTTATATTATTTTTCTGTGTACCTCCTGAGAGGTTCTCGTACCCCCAGGGGTACACGTACCCCACTTTAGGAACCACTGAATATACAGAAACCTCTAAAACATTTTTTGATCTAGGGAATATATATATATATATATATATATATATATATATTTTTTTTTTTTTTTTTTTTTCTTTTTCTTTAAAATATTCATGTATTTATTTATTTAATGTTAACCTATCAGTATGATTTGTTGATTTGTTCGTTAAAATCATATACATATTATGCTATTTTATATTGCCTAATACTACTGTAATAATAAATAATTGTCTTTCATTTGACTTAAAAACCTCCACATCCTAAACATGAAATCAAATCCAAGTATTTTATCAAATCAAGCCAACCATGATGTTCCTTACTGTATCAGCCTCAGGAGATGATGGATGGATGAAGAACTGCAACACTGACGCTTGGGTCTTCTCAGATTTTATATATCGACATTGTTGTTCTCCGTGTGACACTGAAAACTCTTGCCGGCACACCTTACAATTGGTTTTGTAATCATTAACAATTGCTATATAGCCAATGATGAGCCTCTTCCCACTCTCTTCTGTATTTCTGCAAACATTTTCTCTTTTGAGGAGGATGTGGTGAGGCACTGGGTGTACAGTTAAACATGCTTAGGTTTGTGCAGTGCTGGTGTGTGTCATCTCTTCCTCTCTCCAACAGTCCGTGACAGCGCCACATGCACATAGCCAGGTACACAGGACACATGACCACACAGAGTGGGGGTCCTACGTATATCCCGCCACGACAATGTTGTTGGGTTTAGCATTTCCTGCATTTTATTTTGTTCATTATTCTCAAATTTAGTGGTTTGTGTGTGTGCGTGTGTGACGGACGACCTGACGAATATGTCTAGTGTCATTTATGCAAATACAGAACAAAAAACATTCAATTTTGGCTCAGTACGTGACACATCATTTATTGGCCAAATACGGAACGATTCCGTATTTTTAGGGACGGGTGGCCAACCTACATGCCATGTCAAGCTCGTATTTTACACACAAATCTCTACAGGTGAAGCAAACAGCTCTGCATTACGGTCAGTGACATAAATCGCACAACACAACGAATCGATGAGGACATTTGTTACCAATGCTATTAAAAGTTGATTTTTATCAATTCTTTGTTGCAGCCTTAATCATCTGTTTCATATGTAATGTGTTAAGTCAACTAGTCTGTTCAACAAACCATGTTACCACATCATGGAGGACTTTGCATGCAAGGAAACAGCCTAGCACTAACTGTAGACAGTCTGTAACTACCCATTAATAACCAGATAGAGAATAGGGACGTTGCTATCTGACTATTATTCTTGTCGACTACACATTTCTTTATCGACTGGTGACTAGTCTATTACACAAGGTTTTTCAAGAACATTTCAATTTAAACACAAAAATATTCTACACGGTCAAAACATTGTCTTAAAAAATATTGTATGTATTTAATATTTATCTGAAAACATCCTCTGTATAACTAGTTATTAGTTTAAATACTAGTGAGATGTTCACACTGTGAGAGACGAGCCGCTGAACATCAAAGTATCAAATCAGGATGAATCAAAGGAAGCAAATCAAATAAAAAACAAACCAATGAGGTCTGGAATCAATATGTGCCATTTTCAAGCATTTCTTTAGTTTAAAACGTACAAATATTTGGACAATTTACAGTCAAACAGGCAGAAGCCATAATATTGATCAATAATCAATGTGATCAACAACTGCATTAAAATGGCAACTATATTAATAAATCAGTTATCAGAATTACTGTTCAGCTCTCAATAACAACATGTTCAGGCAACACATTTTAATTGAACAGTGAAATGTAGAATAAGAGAAGTGTGTGATATGTTACAAAATACAAAATATAGCTTTGATGTTGTCATCGTACAAACGGAGCAGCCATGGAATCAATAGAACCTTGTGACTGACGTCACGGCACATTGACCCAGCGCCATCTTGGAAGACGACGGCCCTATACGGATGCACCTGCGTGGGTGTGTTTACTTGAATAATAGTGTTATTTTTGGACTTATTGAAAGCAGCCCATGTCCTAAATGACTGTCGAAGGTCGTCTCTGTTTGGCCTCAATATGTCTGAGGCCACGGATTAAGTTGACACTCTACCAGAAACTGAGAGAAGTCGGTACAAGGAGAAACTGGGTCTGATAGGCGGGAATGACCCCCACAACGTTCCTGTTGACAAATGGAATGAAGATGTTTCTTATTTCCCGGGAGTGACTTATCCTGACATTGTGAACTACCTCGTCTTTACATCTAGCTCATGCACAATGAAAGACATGAAAAGTTTCAAGGGACTGGAAGCTCACAACCAGTTTGTTTGTGGCTGGATTTGTGAAGTAGCTGCTTTTATTCATAATGGACGCCATGTGGTTAAATCAAGGCTAATTTTTCATACTTCATCTGTAATATGAGTGTGCAATGCTGGTTTTTCAGAATCTGAGCTATTGTATTGATGACATACATTTGTGTGAAAAAAAGATCTGCACATTTGGATCAATGTAAAAAAAAAAGAAATTTAGTTAATTTAGTTTAGTTTAGTTTAATTTAATTTAATTTCCTGAAGAAAGCCTTGTGTACTCTAGTCCCAGCCATGTTAAAACACCCAAACACAGCGCAACAGTTCACCGTCGCTGTGGGCTCTCTGCTTCACTAAAACGGTTCCTGCGGTGGCTTGTTTTTTCATCACGACAAAGGGTCATACATCACGTGACCTGTGAGGTCATGTGGCATGTCTATAGCAGGTAATAAAACATGAAGTTAAAAACATCTGCAATTAAATACACGTTTTCACCCGCGCGAGGGCGGACACACAGTCTGCGCGGACATGCACACACACACACACACACACACACACACACACACACACACACACACACACACACACACACACACACACACACATTTCTTTAGTTACCTGAGTTATCTCCTCCATAGATAAATTGTTCTCTGCTCTAACATCATAACCTAACCTCTAACATCGGCCTGTGTGCTGACAGTTGCCCGGTTGAAATATTCACAAAGTTTCTCAAACTTTGTCACCCTTCAATGGAAAGTATGAACAGACTGAGGAAGTTTTTATAAAGCCATCATCTCACAGCATCCATATGTGCTCTGTGCTGCAGAGACCACACAACAAATGCTTTCTTACCGGTTCTGGCACCAGCTCCTCCCGCTGCTCATGACCAACGCAAATAGGTTTTTTCATATTTACATTGGGGCTTCTGGGAAAAGCATCACGTAGCCATGTTGGGAGTTTATAATCCTGGGAAAACTGAGAAGTAATTTAGTGTAATCTATTGATTTTAACAATGTACTTGTAATCCAATAACCAACCATTTAAACTGTAACTGTTAACGGATTACAGTTACCCATATTTTGTAATGTGATGTAATCTGCAGAGCTGCCAAGCCTCACGCTTTGAGCGTGACAGTCACGCAATTTGACGCATTCTCACACCACATGCCACACTTGACATTTCTCACGCTTCTATTTCCCCATTCAATACTCTATTAATTTTTTTTAATGATAATGAACTTTGGTCCTCATGGCTTGCTGTAGCTCGAGTAACTCTGATTGACTGACCGAGAAAACCAATCCCAGACCAATCCATGTCTCCTTGTGCCTAAATCTAACCAACCACGGCAGGCATCACACAATAATAAACCAATCAGAAGCAACATAAGGCAGGTCTTGACAAGCTGTCTCTAGACACCTCACACAACACACACCAACTCGTCGACATGTTTTCAGAAAGAAAGTCTCAAGAGGAATGACTCCGTCTGAGATGGTATGTAACTACCCAATTTTGTTCACTGTTTATATTGCTGTGTGTGAGTGTGTGTGTGTGTGTGTGTGTGTGTTATAGTGTTAGTTTACTCATCTAAAAAAACTAACCCCCCCTCCCACCAGTGCACGGACACACACACATTTCATATGTAATTCTTTGGACATGCTCGAACCCAAATTAAACAAGTTTGGGCGAGGGCGGGTCTTGACTTTTCACTTGACTGAGACCATTTTCACATTCGCCATCTTGAGCATGTGCTTAGGAGCTTGCACGGGCCAGACTCACATCTAAATGGTAAGTTTTACTCTTTTGTGAAATTATTCAAACTTTTTCGCTGTAGCATCATAAAAAGTCATAGCCTACATGTTGTTGTACAATATATAGTAATTTAGGATGGTGGTAATTACAAGTCAAGCTAATTTGTCCAGGTGTTTGTGAAGTTATCGTAAGCAATTCATTATGTAAGTAAAGATTGCGAGGTCAAATTTTTGTTCAAGATATGTTTCATATATCCCACGTTTGGATATAACGTTAGGCTTTAGCTGCCAACGGCTAACTTAGCAGGTGTTGCTAGCCCCTTACAGGTGGAGGAGGCGCATTGCCGTGCTGCCGAATACACAGCAGTTTCCGCTCCCAAACTAGGGGTGTATTACAGTGCTGTGTTTTCGTGTTTGTGTAGACATGGCTCAGCTGCAACGTTCTGGACACCGTCATCTAGCTTGAATAGGTAACTGGCTACCAAGCGAACAGAGCGAGGTAAGAGAGGAGGGAGCGCAACATGTGTTAGCTACTGCTGTGTTTGTAGCAGTAGCTGCCAGTTACAGTAGACACCGGGAGACTGTCATTTCGGCCAGAAACAGCGAGGAACCAAAGTGTGAACGTGCCATCTTTGTACAGATCAGCTGTGGCAGGATTTTGTTATCGATTATCATGACTGTGTAATGATGTGAAATCTTTAAGACAATAAATATGCAAGCAGCTCAAATAAACTCAAAACTAAACTTGAATACAGTATTCTCAAAAGTCTAAAGAGCTAAGCACTAGAATGTATTTTTGATATAATACAGCAGATTCTGCTTTGAGGAATTTTTGCTTGTTAGCACAATAATATTTGTAAAAAAAAAAAAAATGTATTCAGTCTAAATCATGAACTTAATATCAAAATATGTTTTGAATTGTGACAAAATTTTTACAAGCAAAATGAACTATGCAGTCATGTGTGCAACATGCTATTAATTGTGATTTGTTTATGCCTTCTTCATTTCTGTGTTTAGTGAATATTAATTTTCTATTCATGTGAATTATAAATAAAACATCTTTTTAAGGTCAACGATGAATTTGTACGTCTCAAAGTTTCTCTCCCAGTTGGATCACTTTTCTGCGAAGCACATCAGTATATTCAAACCCAAGGGAGGAGCCAAAGGACTGAAAATCCGCCGACTTGTAGAACTAAGTGAGGAGGTAAGTGATAAGCAAAGTGCAGCCTGCTTTTTTCACACTTTATATATTAATATATCACAATTAACTCATTCAGTGCCAGCTGTTTTTGAGCATTTTGACTGAATATTTTCTACTATGACTATCTAAAATCTGAGAAATTCTGAAAGATTGAAGCCTCTACTTTCATCAAAAAAAAAAGAATTTGTTTCTGGCTCGTTTCGTTCTTTTGTAATCAGCCGTTGAATAGAGCAAGTTTTACACAAATCTTCAGTTTCAGAGCAAAAAGCTGAGAAAAAAGCCTTTTTCTTGAAGCTATTTCTTTTTGCTTTAGTGACAACTTACATCTGAACATTGTTTCCTTATATAAAACAAAAAAAACAACAAAAAAAAAACACTGAGACTGGGTTGACCGTTTGATGGCAAAATTATTATTATTTTGCTGTGGGTCAGAGTTGAATGGATTTCTTACTGTATTTTGGCATTCCTCCAAGTTTCTCTCATTGTGTCATTCTGCACTTACGCAACTTCCTCTTCCTCCCGGACATGGAGTGTCACTGCGTTCCCCATCTTTTTTATGGTTTTATCTCACCATTGCCACACTATCCATGAGTTCCGCACATGCTCTGGTCGAGTGTGTGCTGCTGTGCATCTTCTGTCTCGTAAACGCCTTTCCTCCTCTCCCTCTTAGCTCTGCTGAGCATGGATGATCTCTCATCCAAAGGTGCGCTGCTACCTCCTACATGTCACCTATTCTTTTGCTATCTGGCTCACAGGCTGGGGGTATTTTGTACGGCTTTTGCGCTGCTAAAGCAAAAGTTGCGGTTGCGCTAACTGTTTACATAACATAGCATAATTTGATGTCACTTTAAAAACAATAAAAATAAACTACATTTTTTCCAGCAAAATCATGATCATAGTTTAAATATTTTATTTTGTCTAAAGACCCATTATAGATTTATGTATCCGAAAAAGTTTGTTGTATTGTTTATTTGCCCTTAATTCTAAGATGGCACTATTTATTTATTCACCCATTATGAACACAACAACTTCAGTTTGTTTATTAGTGACAAGGGAAAAGAGGGGAAGGGAGAAGGGGTGGAGGGAGGCAAGAGCTTAGCACCACAGTGAAGTTGGTTTCATGTTGGACGGTGGATATTCACCTCCAACACTTTAATGCCGATCTGGTGCTATACAGACTAAAGCTATACAGGCTACAGTTATTCTCTGTTGCGCTGGTTAAGTCCTGCTCATATAATTAATAGGCAACATTGAGTGGCACTTATCAGTAAACTTAATATACAGTATCTCTGTAACCGTACACTACTGTACACAAAGGCAAGGCAACTTCATTTATGCCGCACATTTTACACACAAGGGAACTCAATGCACAAAGGTATTGAATAAAACTTTAGATCGGTCACAACGCTCCTTAACATGGCAGACGTGGCGGTCATCTTGTGACAGGCCTGCAAGGCTAACCCTTATAGCAACCAATGCAAAAGCAGTAGCAACATTTTAATTGGTTCAACAGCTGAATGTTAGATACACTCATTGTTTGTGATTTAATGAATTTCATTTATTTATTTATCAGGACATTGTACAATTACATTAAGCTCGTGAGCAAAGACGATTGTACCAGACCAATAACAACATTTTTTAGCCATGTTGTTTTGCCATATTAGCATTGTTTTCTCATTTATTCCTAGGGTTCAGTATTAGCATTCATTGTATCTCTGTCCTATCAATATATATTGGTCATGTGGTGTTCAAAAGTACAGAAATACTGTTTTAAAGGAGGAAACATGTTATATTTCATATAAAATGAATGCTTGGAAGTGTTTAACAAAGGAAAATTCACGAACAAATGTAGCTGAAGTCTATGCATCCTATGCAACTGAAAAAACATTAAAAACATATTTTCTTGCCTGATAGGACATATGGTCAGTCACAATGATCAGAGTCATGAAATAACTAAAAATAGGTAAAAACAGTGTTAAGGAAATAAGTGGTGTTTCCCATTTGATGACATTGCACTGGGTTAGAAGTCAAGATTGCTTACATACAATTTAAAAAAAACTGAAAATGACCTTGTCTTAAATTATCTTTTATTCCTTTTTTCCCATTTAGGGCGATGGTTTTAGGTAAGTGAATTAAGTTTAATAAGTTTGTTTTATTGGTAAATAACTTTAAAATAGTCTAAATGCTTTGAATGAAAAAAATCGTATTGTGATCGTGATTTTACGAAGAAAAAATTGCGATGTGATTTTTTTTCCCCATATCGTCCACTGGTATCGTCCATACCAGTGGACGATATGGGGGAAAAAAAATCACATCGCAATTTTTATGGTTGCACAGACATTAATTTAAGTTAATGTCTGTGCTAGACATTAACTTAAATTAATTAAAACTCTTATTCAGCTACTAGCAGTGTTATGAATTGCACTTGTAGGTTATATCAGCATAAATACATAATAAATGAAACAAATGCCTTGTTTAATCTAATGTTCATATGAACTGTTCTTCAATATTTTTGTATGTAATAGTGTATTTCTATGGACATTGAGTCTGCTGCTAAGACATTCATTCAATCAAAAATCACTTGATGTTTTCAGGTGTTTTACATGATTAGCTTTTTAATGACCTTTCTGTTGCAGACAAGGAGAGCTGAGGTAAAGGTAGCACTGCCTTAGGCCACAGTGTTTTAAGTGGGAGCCTCCTGCCTCTGTCAAGGCATCAAAATCTGAGACAAACACCTACAACATGAGACATGTCCCCAGCTAAATGATGGAGAGTTGGTTGAAATTAAATATTGACAAATAAATGTATTTTGTCAAAATTCTTGTTAGTTTGCATTTCTGATTTCTGGTTAATTAAAACTAGCATTAGGAGGCCACAGTGCAGGGAGAGCCGCTGGCATAGAGGTGAGGACATCAGTCTTAAGGTATGAATCAACGTTAAAACAGGCCAACGCCATGTTAAAAAAGGCCACATTTTTTTTCGCCGGAACGCATCAGGTCACTAAAGTCTCACTCTTGTCATTTTCTGAAACTTGGCAGCCCTGGTAATCCGTTATTCCCCAACACTGCTTACATGTTGTCAGAACAATTAGTTAAGGTAGGTTTAATAGCAACAAACCATTGCAGTGTGTCAACATTTGAACACTATTGCACTGCAAAATTATATTATGATAAATGCACCTAATGAGATGGGTGGGCAATGTGCATGGAGCACAGCATCCACATTAAGACGTGATCTGTATTTATTTTTTATATATGTCAGCTAGGGCTATATACATTTTTTAGAGAATAACTCCTGTGACGAAACAAAATAAAAATAAAATCATAATTAAACAATATTTGTCAAAAATAATGAGTAATATACATTTAAAAAGTATATATAAGTTGTACTGACATTGATTATTCTGACTACTCCTTTTTAATTATTTATATGTCAAATAAAGATGTATGAGAGCAGCATAAATGTTCCCCTCAGGAATCAATGGTTTACTGAATCTTAACAGGTTTATTGAGCAAGTTTTGATCAACTTAATTTAAATTAACCTCATTTAATTTATTCTGATGACTTCATTCCAGGCCATAATGATTAGACTAAAACAAATGGAAACAAGAAGGAATCAGTTATTTCACCACGAGGGGCCAGAATATTTTACAGTATCAGAAGCTACCATTAGACAACAATGTTTAAGACTCTACAAACTCTGACATTGGTGTCTCATCCACAACAACACACAACTTTTCCCCACAGATCTTCTGTAGCCAGGGCCGTTTGTAGGCAGGCATAAATGAGGGGGCAGTCAGAAATGTTAAGGGGGCATCATATGTACACATCATGCTACAGCACTTTGTATTGGGTTGTTAGCTACTGTATGTGTCCAACCCCAACCTAGAGAAGTGGATTGCACTTAGTCAGTCCTCTACCTTCAAGACCTGTCCAACTTGGGTGTCCCACCTGAAGACTAAGCTCCTGCTGGTATAGCTCTTAAGGTCACTGAGGCACGCAATCTCTCAAGGGGGGAAACTGAAAAATAAAAATAAAATAAATAAAATATCCTTTTTCAGATTTTAGCAACCAACATCATAACATATATCTTAACTGGATGGCCTAATTCTCAAATACATTTTAACTTAAGTTAAGACTTCACACACTACGATATTTACAAAACTGAAAGGTAGTCTCATGAATAATAAATAAAATTCTCAAACTAATTGATAAAAATAATTATTTATTTTGTTAGCAACCAAACATCTACTTTCTCTCCACTCCACAGGAGCACTACACTTTTTAAAAGCGCTAAAAAAAAACAATGGATGCATCACACAACATTCACTTTCTCTTTGTGAGCTGCATGAAGCTGGAGTGAAAAATATTTAAACTGGCTTTGTAAAAACCGCTGTAATTAAATGAAACAAAGTAGTGCTTCTTCAAAGTCTCCGCTGGCCGCGCTGAAAACTGACACACTGTCCGGCTACATTTTGGCTCATTGGCATAATGACAGTGATTGGATGTTTACTGAGGGCTGGGGGGAGGTGTGTCTATGTGAGCTCACAGTGGAGGGACAGAGAGATAAGAGGAAGCTGATATTGTATCGTCTTCGTGTCATCTTTTCGGCTAATTTTTCCGCTACTTCTAAAATTATGATTTGAGGGGACGAGACATTTATTTGAGGGGGCGCTGCCCACTCTTGCCCCTGCATAGAGCTGGCCTCATCTGTAGCTCTGATGAAATGTTGTTTAAATACAAATACAGATCACTGTACACCAAAACTACCTGCCATAAAAACAGTTTCTTCCCCCAGGCTGTCACTCTTGGACGTGGTGACGTATCTTACGCTCTACCGCTGCTTGCAGCGCTCTACTACTGTGTTCTGCTAACGCTAATCAAACTTGTTGTCATTGATATTCTAGCCTTGAAAACACTTGTTTTAATTTTTTTACCGTACAGTTAAACGTACAAAGGTTAAGTAAAAAGCAACCTCGCCTCTTAGAGGCAGTGTAATCTCCTTTAAACTTCCTTTTGTCCTTAGCTTAGCTTAGTTTAGCTTAAATTTAGCACCTATGGCTTCTCTCTCCTCTCCTCCGCTCTCCTGCCAGGTGTGTCAGATGTTTAGCTACTCCTCGTCCTCCTTTAGGGACAATGGTAGTTGCATAAAGTGTAGCGTACTGTTAGATATGGAGGCGAGGATCAACAATCTGGAGAAGCGGTTCCGCACCCCTGATACCAAAACCGAAGCTAGCAAGCAGGACCTAGCCGGTGCGGACCGTGCTAGCTCTAGCTTAGCCTCCCCCCCGGCCAGCAATGAGTGGGTTACTGTCCGTGGTAAGCATAGTCGAAGGTCAAAAAGCCGCTCGGGACACCACCATGTTCACGTCTCAAACAGGTTCTCCCCCCTCCGTGAGGACAACACACTCACCGGGGAACAAACTCTGATAATTGGCGACTCCATAGTGAGAAACGTGAAGCTAACAAAGTCAGCGGGCATCATGAGGTGCATCCCAGGGGCCAGAGCGGGCGACATAGAATCAAATCTAAAGTTGCTGGCAAAGAGTAACCGTAAGTTTGATAGGATAGTCCTCCATGTCGGCACTAATGACTCCCGACGTCGTCAGTCGGAAGCAACCAAATCTGACCAGTGATGACATGTATAGCCGCGTGTCATCATTTAACCGCTGGCTATCGAGGTGGTGTCCAGAAAACGAGGTGGGCTTCATTGATAATTGGAGATCCTTCTGGGGAAAACCTAACCTGATAGGAAGAGATGGAATCCACCCTACTTTGGAGGGAGTATCTCTACTATCAGAAAACATGGCACAGTCACTGTTATGACATCTCATGAATGAGACCATGTTACAGAGGTGGAGTCCTCCACGCCCTTCTGCGCTTGCCTTAGGACAGTTTCCCTCCCATTGCTATTATGATAGCTGTGTTCATCGCCATGACAACTGTTGTGATGGTGATGAATATTATTTTATAGAGACGGTGTCAGTCCCCCGACCCAAATTTCACAATGATTTTAACAAAAAATCAAATAAAAGAGAAATCAATTATAAAAATCTGAAAAAAATTAAAATCTCAAATATAGAAACACTAAAACATAAAACCATTAGATGTGCTCTATTAAATATTAGATCACTGAGATCCAAATCTCTACTAGTAAATGACCTTATCTCAGAAAATAACTTTGATTTATTCTGTTTAACTGAAACATGGTTGTATCAAGATGAATATGTTAGTTTAAATGAAGCCACTCCTCCCAGTCATTTAAATACTCATATGCCACGAGACATAGGCCGTGGAGGTGGTGTAGCAGCTATTTATCATTCCTCTCTCCTAATCTATCCTAAACCAAAGGCCAATTACACTTCCTTTGAAAGCCTGGTTCTAAATTTATCTCATACCGAATCAAAAACCAGTCTTATTTGTGATAATTTACCGTCCTCCAGGCCCTTATTCTGAATTTCTATCAGAATTCTCTGAGTTTATATCAAACTTAGTCCTCAGTTCTGATAAAATACTGATAGTAGGAGATTTTAATATCTATGTTGACAAAGATAGTGATAGCCTGAGCTCAGCCTTTATGTCCCTAATAGACTCAGTTGGCTTTTTTCAAACTATCATCACTCATCGTTTAAATCATACTCTTGATCTTGTTCTAACATATGGCCTTGATATTAATGAACTAAAAGTCTACCCTGAAAATCCTCTGCTATCAGATCACTTTTTAATATCTTTTAACATTATCCTAGAGGATCTCGCACTGTGCAATAAAATAGTTACGAGTAGAAATCTGTCCAATAGTGCTATGGCTAAATTTAAAGAGGCCATTCCTGCTGCCTTAAACTCAGTGCACCATCCAATAAATAACTATGATATTAATTATAACCCCTCTCAACTGGATCTGCTTGTCGATAGCTCTGCTAGTCTACTAAAATCCACCTTGGACTCAATTGCCCCATTGAGGGAAAAAAACTATTAAACGTCAGAGGAAAGCTCCGTGGTTTAGCTCTGAAACTCACACACTCAAACAAACAACCTGTAAATTAGAGAGAATGTGGCGCTCCAATAAAACAGAGGAGTCACGAATACTCTGGCAAGAAAGCCATAGTAAATACATGACAGCCTTACGACATACTCGATCTACATACTACTCCTCACTAATTGAAGAAAATAAAAATAATCCGAGGTACCTTTTCAGCAGTGTAGCCAGGCTAACACAAAGTCAGAGCTCTATTGAGCCCATGATTCCTCTAGCCCTCAGCTGTGAGGACTTTATGACATTTTTTAACGATAAAATTCATAAAATTAGAGATAAAATTAGCCACTCCCTGCGTTCACCAGGGCCTGCGTTCACCTGGGCCTGCTGTACCATTAAATGTAAATAGGCCTAACTGTTTCACACATATAGGACTTCAGGAACTTAACTCTATTAATTCATCCTCCAAACCATCGACCTGCCTTTCAGATCCGATCCCAACTAAGCTGTTTAAAGAAGTTGTTCCCCTTGTCTGCCCATCTTTGTTGGAGACAATAAATATATCCCTATCAATAGGCTACGTGCCACAGTCCTTTAAAGTAGCTGTAATCAAACCCCTTCTCAAAAAACCTACTCTTGATTCCAGCACTTTAGCAAACTACAGGCCTATATCTAATCTTCCTTTTATTTCAAAGATTCTTGAGAAAGTTGTGGCAGCTCAGCTCTGTGAATTTCTTCAAAACAACAGCCTGTTCGAGGACTTCCAGTAAGGTTTTAGAGCTCAACACAGCACAGAGACTGCTTTAGTTAAAGTAACTAATGATCTACTCTGGGCTTCAGATGAAGGACGACTCTCAGTGCTGGTTTTATTAGATCTTAGTGTAGCTGTTGACACTATAGATCACTATATTCTACTAGAGAGATTAGAGAAATTACTTGGAATCACAGGGACTGCCCTAAACTGGTTTAAGTCCTACCTACCTGATAGGTACCAGTTTGTACACGTGAATAATAAGTCTTCTGTGTACACTAAAGTAAGCTACGGGGTTCCTCAGGGCTCTGTGCTAGGCCCAATCCTCTTCTGCATCTATATGCTCCCCCTTGTTAATGTTATGAGAAAATACTCTGTTAACTTTCACTGCTATGCTGATGATACCCAACTGTATGTATCAATGAAGCCAGGTGAGACAAATCAGCTATCTAAACTTGAGGCCTGTCTAAAGGACATTAGGGCCTGGATGGACCAAAATTTTCTTCTTCTTAACTCTAACAAAACTGAGGTCATTGTACTGGGCACACGACACCTTAGAGAAACCTATGCTAGCCTAACTGCCCTAGATGGCATTACTCTGGCACGAAGCAAAACTGTTAGAAACCTTGGGGTTCTATTTGATCAGGATTTATCCTTCAACTCTCACATAAAACAAACTTCAAGAACTGCCTTCTTTCATCTCCGTAACATTGCTAAAATCAGACCTATCCTGTCTCAGAGCGACGCCGAAAAGCTAGTCCATGCTTTTGTTACCTCTAGACTGGATTATTGTAATTCTCTTTTAGCAGGCTGCCCGAGCAAGTCGCTTAAGACACTTCAGCTGGTTCAAAATGCTGCAGCACGTGTACTGACTAAAACTAGGAGAAGAGATCACATTACTCCTGTATTAGCCTCTCTGCATTGGCTTCCCATAAAATATGGAATAGAATTCAAGATTCTTCTTCTCACTTATAAAGCCCTAAATCAGGGGTGTCAAACTCAAATACACAGTGGGCCAAAATGTAAAACTTGGACAAAGTCGTGGGCCAACATTGATATTTATGTAATAATCTTCATCACACATAACATTTTCATAAGGTCCAAACAAGTTTTGCTTTGCTTTCCATTCAATACAAGCAAAGTTCAATACTATACAGTATATAATTAAATATTGCAGACTTAAAAAATAGAATTTCAAATTATAAAAAAAAAAAAACACATGAATGGCATTAATTTCTTAAATAAAATTCAAATAAAGATCATACAGTATGCCTCTTTTTTTTTTTGCAGCCTTCTCACATTTGAAAATGCTTGCTGTTTCTCTGGGCAAATGAGTTCACAAACTTTCTTTATGCACTTTTTCACAAATCGTGCTGATTTTGCAATCTCTGCTGCCTTAATAAAACTAGCCTTTACAGCAGCTTCACTTTGCGATGTGGCTTTTTTTTTGCCACATTTGTCTGTTGTGAAACCAAACTTATTTGAATTTTTTCTACATTCTGGCATCTTTGAGTCATGTCCAGGTCCTTGTGTGAGGAGATCCCCCATCTCCCCATCTATAAACTCACAATTTAAAAGAAAATGATGAGCCAGACGGCTCACAACTCTTGGAGTGAAATATAAACAACTTCAGGAAAGGAGGAGAACGCCATCACTAGATGTGGGGATATTTTCGGGATTGTTATGTTACGTTATGGAACGCACATGGATGTATGCAATCGTCCACGCATTGGCGGGCCAGCCCTAGTAATCATTTGGTATTGCTTTGTGGGCCAAATATAATTACACTGTGGGCCAAATTTGTCCCGCGGGCCAGAGTTTGACACCCATGCCCTAAATGGACAGGCACCAGTCTATCTCAAGGAGCTTGTAGTGCCCAGACAGTTATCAGGCCCCACTTCTCTGGAACCATCTACCAACCACGGTTCGGGGGCAGACACCCTTTCTACCTTTAAGGTTAGGCTCAAAACATTCCTCTTTGGTAAAGCTTTTAGTTAGGAACCAGCTCATAGCTCATAGTTAAGATGCAATAGGCATAGACTGCCGGGGGGGTCTGGCATGCTCGGTTGGAGAGAGGTTGGAGAGGGCGTTAAGAGAGAGGTCATTTAGGTTAGAGAGGGACCGGAGAGGGTCCCATTCTTCTTTCTAACACTCCCTCTATGTCTGCTTCTTCCCTTGTGTGTTTGCTCCTGTACTCCTTCTGGCTTTTGTCTTGCAGGTCCGTGGTATCCTCAGTGTGGAGTTACAGAGTCTCAACAACTCTGTCTCCACCCTCTCCTCTGCACACACCCAACACAGCATAACGTGGACGGCTGTTCACCATAGGAATGGGATCCACACAAGGTTCCTTCTGCTTAACAGAAGGTTTTCCTTGCCGCCATGATGAATTCATGTTGGGTGTGGCATACATATGTATATTATATACGTATATATGCATATGTGTGTATCCATAGATGAAGAGTCCGTCCTTAAGACTGCTCTACTGTAAAGTGTCTTGAAATACCATTGGTTATGATTTGGCGCTATACAAATAAAAGATTGATTGATTGATTGATTGATTGTCACTGAGAATGTTCATGGACATAATATTTTCATTTAAATGTTCACCTGCACTACTCATCAATGCACTACTGCACTATTATCTTATTATTATTATTGTATTTTTATTCCATTTCATTATTATTATTATTATTATTATTATTATTATTATTATTATTATTATTATTATCTTGTTATTTTATTTAGTTTGCACATATTAGTCTAACTACTCTTTATATTTACAGTATGTTTAATGTTTATACTTCTTTTTTTATTTATTTATTTATTTTTCTAGTTGATTGTTATTATTAGTCTAACTACTCTTTATATTTATGTTATACTTCTTTTTTATTTATTTATTTATTTTTATTCTAGTTGATTGTTATTATTTAATGTTTACACTATCAGAGAGAGCACAGTTCACCAAGACAAATTCCTTGTGTGTATTCAAAACATTACTTGGTCAATAAAGTTGATTCTGATTCTGATTCTGTGGGCAACTGCAAAGGTAATTATGACAAATGAAGTGCAGGCGTTTGATGGCCAAATGGGAACCTTTTTACTGCTTATAATGGCCTACAAACACGCACGCTCTCTGGTTCATTGGCACCAACTTGCACAAAATCAAGGTCATCTCAGCAGGTTAGTACAGTCTGTAAATGAGTACAATTAAACAAGATGCTAATGACTGTGAGCTAATGACCAAGTTACAGCAGGCAGATCAGAGACAGGCTCTGTCAGTTTATCTTCATTTTCGTGAATGAAAAGGTCACTTTTTCACCAAAACACCGAAGACACAAAATAAACGATCAAATTTATTTTCATGATGTTCTTTACATACTTGTCTAATGTTAGTTGATGACCCTCTTCCATACCAGCTTTTTATGATCGGGGCAGAGAGAACTGAAGCAGATCCCTGTTGGATTTAAATCTAGTTGATGTGCTTCTCTCTATCGAGGTTTTTAGGAAAAAAAAAAAAAGAATTGATAACTGTGGTATTGACAATACAAACAAAATCATTGTTATGATACCTAAACATGAGTAATGAGCTCCTCAATAAAAATATTTTGTGAAGGCCCACACAAGCACCAGTTTGACCGGATCCACTTGCTCAGGTAAAAATTACCATTAAATTAACCCTGTTTAGAAACACTTCTTGCAATATTCTGTGAAATTGGTCTTCATTCCTGAGACGACTGAACACAGTATGTATTCAGAAAAAGGAACAAAAACATCAGACCTTTGCATCAGCTGCAATCCTGTAAGAACTGATTAATCCTTGTCATTCGGTCCAAATAGAAAGAACCAATCAGATGCCTCCATGCCTGCCACACTCCCCACTGTCCCTCTTGAACACTCTTGAACACTAACTCTAATCACTTACCAATCTCTAAATGGGAAGCTGAACTTTCAATCACTACAAACACCGATTTCTGGACAGAAATTTGTTGTAATACTTTTAAGATGACTAAAAACACAAATCTTCAGCTAATTCAATACAAGGTTCTCCACAGATCCCACATTACCCAACGGAAAATGTATAAAATGGGCTTCTCCCCAACAGATATCTGCTCTCAGTGCACCCAGGGAACAGCTGATTCATATTTACATGCAGTATGGTTTTGTTCGCCAGTTCAACAGTTTTGGTTTGTAATCACTGAAAAACTGTCCTCCATTTTGGACTGCAGGGCTCCTCTATCTCCAAATCTATGTCTGTTAGGAGACCTGACTATGCTCGATATTCCAGAAAACCAATCACAATCCATCCTTGCGGCACACGCCATAGCAAAAAAAAACAATATTAGTGAATTGGAAAGATAAAAAATCGTTAAGCATAAAACAATGGCGAAATCTCCTCATAGAATTAATTTCCATGGAAAAGATGTCTGCTCTCAGAAAAAATAAAATAACCTGCTTTGAGGAGCGTTGGACTCCTTTTCTAATTGCATTGAAATTCTGCTGGCGACGTTGGTGTGGGGTTGCGGTGCCTGGCTGGAGGTGCATGGGTTCGCCTGCCTATTGGTCCGTGGCTGGCGGGGTGGCCCTGCTTGGGTGGTTGGTGGCATCCTCTCTCGTTGGGGGGGGCGGGGGAGGGGTGTTGCTGGGGGCTCTCTTTGCGGGGTCTCTCTGGGCGGTGCCGCCCTGGTGGGGCGTGGGGGTGCCCCTTCCCTACAGGTGGGGCTTGGTGCTTGTCTCGTCTCCTGGTTGCCTTGGGGGCGTGCCTTGTGGCGTGTGGGTCCGGGGCGGTCTGCCGCGCCGGTGTGGGGGGTGAGCGCGCTGGGGGGTACTGGCATCTGCGCCGGGGTTTGGGCAAGGTTGCTTGGCACTCCGGGATGGTGCTCTTTGCTGGGGGGCGGCTCTAGCTGTTCCGGTGGTAGGTCTGTCCTGCTATCTGCGGGCTGGCGGGTGGGTGGGTTCTGCTCCTTTGGCTGGGGGCTGCTGCTCCGCATCGGTTGTGTGCCGTTTGGGTGCCTCTCTCCCACGGTAGGTCTGCGCCCTACCATGCCTGCGGGTGCTGCGCCTGGTGGCCCCGGCTTGGGCAGCGCCCTGTGAGCCGGGCTCTGCGGTGTAGCTGGGCCCTTTGGTGAGGTGGGTGGGGGGGCTGTCTTGGGCTCGTTGCGTGGGCGGCATCAAGGAAAAGCGATCTGGCACGCTTCGGGGTGCTTGGACGACTATAGGCGTAGTCGCCGTCCCTGGGGGCGCTGCTCTTGGTGCTGCTTCCGTTCCGGGTCCTTCTGGCCTGGGGTCCGGTCCCTGCTGGCTCCGGGCACACCGGCGGGCGCCCGCTGGCTGCCCGTTCGGCGCGGCTCTGGCCGTCTGCTGGGCGTGGGCCTTGGCTCCTCTGCTGGGGTCTCGAGTGGGGGTCTCTCTGGGCCCTTCCCTCGGGGGTTGGGTGCTTGGGTGTGGGTGGGTGGGGGGGACGGGATGCTGGCGGGGGGCCTTGGAGTTGGGGGTTGGGGTCGGTGGCGGAATGCGCTGGGTGCTCGGCTGCTTGGGGCTTCCTCTGATGTGTGTGTGGGGGGCGGTGGCTGCCTCTCGGCCTGGGATCTTGGGGGTGTCTGGGGGGTTGCTCAGCCATGGGGGGTGGCCAGGGGCTCCCTGGCCCCGACTCTTTCTGCTGGCATGGCTGCATCTGCGGGCCCGGAGCAGTTCCTGGTTTTGCGGTAACGGTTTTTGCACATATACTGGTATACAATGCACTGGCACGCCTTGGGATGTGGGATAAAACTCATACTGGGCTTAACTTTAGACACGTTAACCCAAAATACATGCTTTAGGTACTAACACTCACTCATTCCCCCTGTCCACAGCCACCACCATTTTAAAAAAAAAGGAAAGTCAGAACTAAGATTTTCAGAATCAGAATCAGAATCAGAATCATCTTTATTCGCCAAGTGTATGTTGTACACACGAGGAATTTGACTCGGTCAACTGTGCTCTCTCCAATAGTGAAAACATTCAATAATAAACAATCAACTAGAAGAGATGATAATAAGTATAAACATAAGTATAAATATAAACAGTAGTTAGACTAGAATGTGCAAATAACAAGATGATAATAATAATAATAATAATAATAATAATAATAATAATAATAATAATAATAATAATAATAGTATAAAAAAATAAATAAATACAAAATAAAAATTAAAAAAAATAAGATAAAAAGAAGGAAAAAAAAGATAATAGAAAAGAAAGGTAATAATAAAATATAATATTAATAAAAGGAAAATAGTGCAGTAGAGCATTGATAAGTAGTGCAGGAGAACATTTAAATTAAAGGTATGTACATGAACATTCTCAGTGTCAGATTGATCCAGGGTTGTTATGTTTGGTTCCAGGGTTTTTTCACAGAAACAGGACTGACACTCTTTGACTGTTCAGTGTTGATCAGAGTGACAGCCTGGGGGAAGAAACTGTTTTTATGGCGGGTTGTTTTGGCGTACAGTGATCTGTAGCGTCTGCCAGAGGGGAGGAGTTTAAACAGATTGTGTGCAGGGTGAGAGGGGTCTGCAGTGATGCTACCTGCCCGTTTCCTGACCCTGGACAGGTATAAGTCTTGGATGGAGGGCAGATCGACACCAATGATCTTTTCTGCAGTCCTGACTATCCTTTGTAGTCTGTGTCTGTCTAGTTTGGTTGAAGATCCAAACCAGACAGTGATGGAGGTGCACATAACAGATTGAATGATGGAGGTGTAGAACATGATCAGCAGCTCCTGGGGCAGGTTGAACTTCCTCAGCTGACGCAGGAAGTACATCCTCTGCTGTGCCTTTTTCCTGGTTGAGTCTATGTGGGAGGACCACTTCAGGTCCTGTGAGATTGTGGATCCCAAGAACCTGAAGGAGTCCACGGTAGCCAATTCCCTATTTAAAATGGTAAGGGGGGGGAGTGGGGGGGATTTCTTCTGAAGTCCACTGACATCTCCACGGTCTTGAACGGGTTCAGTTCCAGATGGTTCTGACTGCACCAAAGAGCCAGCTGTTCCACCTCCCGTCTGAAGGCAGACTCGTCCCCGTCCCGGATGAGACCGATGACGGTGGTGTCATCTGCAAACTTCAGGAGTTTCACAGAGGGGTCCCCTGAGGTGCAGTCATTGGTGTAGAGGGAGAATAGCAGTGGGGAGAGAACACACCCCTGGGGGGCGCCAGTGCTGAGTGACCGGGTGCCAGATGTGATGCTTCCCAGCCTTGCTTGCTGCTTCCTGTCAGTCAGGAAGTTGGTGATCCACTGACAGGTGGAGGCCGGCACTGTGAGCTGGGTGAGTTTCTGGTGAAGGATGTCCGGGATGATGGTGTTGAATGCAGAGCTGAAATCCACAAACAGGATCCTAGCGTAGGTCCCTGGGGAGTCGAGGTGGTGCAGGATGAAGTTCAGACCAATGTTGACTGCATCCTCGACAGACCTGTTTGCCCGATAGGCAAACTGCAGGGGGTCCAGCAGGGGTCCTGTGATCTTTTTCAGGTGGCTCAGAACCAGCCTCTCAAAGGACTTCATGACTACGGACGTCAGAGCAATGGGTCGATAGTCATTGAGGCCTGTGATGGCAGGTTTCTGGGGGACTGGGATGATGCTGGAACTTTTGAAGCAGGAAGGTACTTCACACAGCTCCAGTGATGTATTGAAGATCCGTGTGAAGATGGGAGCCAGCTGCTCAGCACAGGCTTTCAGGCAGGAGGGAGATACTCCGTCTGGTCCTGGAGCCTTTTTGATCTTTTGTTTTTTGAAAAGCTGGCACACATCTCTTTCATTGATCTTCAGGGCAGGTGGGGGGACAGAGGGTGAGGTAGGGGGGGGGGAGTAGGGGGAGCAGGAAGGGCAGAGTCCAGGTTATGGGCTGATGCTAATGAGCTGGGGGGTGGGTGTGAAAACCTGCAGTAGAAGCTGTTCAGGTCTCTAGCTAGTCTTTTGTTACCAGTAGGGTGGGGGGAGGGTTTCCTGTAGTTGGTGACTTCACGCAGGCCTTTCCACACTGCAGAGGGATCTTTGTTTGAGAAGCTTTGTTTTAGCTTCTCAGTGTAGTGTAGTGTTTTATAGTCTATTCGAAACTTGACTGGAAGATGGTGCAGAGTAGAAAGAATGGGGGTAATGTGGGCTGTTCTGGGAGCACCAGTTAAAAGTCTGGTAGCAGCATTTTCTGAGGTTTCTGAGGCTGGTTTTCATAGATGATCCCAGATCACCAAGGGAGTTTTTAATCAGAGGGATCATTTTTTCATGAGCGATGATCAGAGTCTCTGTTTTGTTTGAATTTATCCGGGTACAATTTGATGACAACCAGTTTTTGACACTGGATATACAATCTAAGAACTCCAATAAAAAGTGAGTCATTAAAGGAGCAGTACAACTGGATATCGTCAGCATAAAAATGATAACCACGAATCAACCGACCAAGAGGCATCAGATACAGTAAAAACAAAACAGGCCTGGGCTACTCCACATGACAGTTTGGACATCGTTAATAGCAACATTAAAAGTTGTTCCATTTATACAAGATGTAAACCACTGGAGAACAGTATCAGAAAACCCCATCTCTGTTTAAGTTGTTCAACTAGTACTGTCATCTACTGTGTCAAAGGCAGCTGTCAGATCAAGTAAAACCAAGACTGTTTAACAAACAAAGTCAGCAGCCATCATTACATCACTAGAAATTTTAAGAAGAGCAGTTTCAGTGGATTGACCTAAAACCAGATTGATATTTACCATGTATGAGGTTAGTAGCTTAGCTATCATTTTAGCCATGATTTTTGACATGAAGGGAAGGTTTGATATGGGCCGGTAGTTTATAGGCTTTCCCAGATCAAGATTGGGTTTTTTAGGAATGGGATTCACTATCGCATGTTTAAAGAAACTGGGTACCAAGCCAGATAAAAGTGAATCAATTTTACCACCCAAGGACCAAAACGTCAAAAACATTTAAGAGCAGGGAAGTAGGAACAGTGACCACCTGAACATCCTGT
Source organism: Gouania willdenowi (assembly GCF_900634775.1). Taxonomy (NCBI): domain Eukaryota; kingdom Metazoa; phylum Chordata; class Actinopteri; order Blenniiformes; family Gobiesocidae; genus Gouania; species Gouania willdenowi. The sequence goes on along the minus strand of NC_041049.1, from coordinate 35,112,142 downwards.
AGCCTGACAGGAGTGAAGGAGGACCATGAGCACACAGGAACTGAGGCAGTGTACAAGCTAACCAAGGGAGGAGTGATACTGACCTTAATGTCTTGCACTTTGTTTACAAAAAAGTTTAAAAATTGTTACAGTCCTCCTGTGTGTGTGTACAGGCACATGGAACGATGAGGGTGCCACAAGACCTTGGGATTTCTCTTATTTCACAAAACAAGATTAGTGAAATAAGCAGAGCAGGCGCGCTTTATCATTTTATCTAGCTCCATTATCTTTTCTTTAAGATGGAGTCTATGCACCCCTAGTTTAGTGATTTTCCACAACCGTTCCGCTTTCCGACAGCTTCTCCTAAAGCTAAAAATAGCTTCATTCATCCACGGACAAGGTTTCTTTTTTGAGCCTGGGGTATTTTTAGCTGGTGCTACTGTGTCCAATACAGTCAAACAGTGGCTATTGAAATTTTACATAAATGTGTCAACATCAACATGACTAGCAAATGTAGTTGGGTCAAAAGAGGCAGAAAACCCACTGATTGCTGCTTCATTATGAATCTCTGCTTTTTCACTTTGGAAGTAGTCCGTACCAGTGTGATTAAGATTAAATACAATACAGCAGTTGTCGCTTATTTGTAAATTGTCAATTCTTGATTGGTCAATTATTAAACCAAAAGAAAAGACCAAATCTGAAGTATGACCTTTTGTGTGCGTTGGACCTGACACATGTTGCACAAAGTGAAAAGAGTCCATAAGAGACATCATCTCAGCTGCCATAGGACAAGAGGAGTTATCAACATGCAGATTAAAATCACCAAGGATTATAACACACTCCAGCTTGACAATAGATGACGTAAACTCAGAGAATTCATGTAGAAATAAACGAGCAGGACCGGGAGGTTAGTAGATTAAAACAGTAAAAAGAGTGTTCATTTCCAACCTTACACGTCTGGATCTCAAAGGATTTGTACGTGTTCATGTCCAACAGTCTGCAGCTGAAAGCGTCCCGGTATACGAGCACTAATCCTCCTCCGCATCGCGTGAGCCGTGGAGTTTCAAACACAGAGCAGTCCACAGGGCACAGGTCATTAAGATGAACGTACTCATCCTTCCGTTGCCATGTTTACGTAAGGTACATCAGATCCAACCCGCGGGACATGAAAAGGTCCATCGGGAGGTGAGATTTGTTGGCTAGCAATCTAGCATTCTGCAAGCCGAGGCGTAGAGTCATTTCCTCGTCGAGCTGCGGCGCAGCGGATGAAGCCACCCGTGATCCACAGTATATACTGTCTACTATATAATACCAAGTATGATTAGGATGATGATGTTCCCACTGAAGTATACTTTCAAGTTCCCCAAGCTGCATTTCGAACCTACAATGACTAAACGTCTCCGTTGATTTGCCATCTTTTAAAGTTCTGAAAGCATTTTAAGCGAGAAGTTGACCAAGTAGAATATCAACATCTTTGCATACTATCTAATGTGAACGCACCACATACTAATTTTGACGTAAGACTTTAAGTATGATTAGTATGATAGAACGCAATTTCAAACACAGCTGGAGTGTCACTACATGATCGGTATCAGAAACACAATCAGTGACTTACGTCACTTCCTTCACTCGCAATTTTTAAGACGGAGCTCCTGTGATATGATATTTGAATGTAAACAGACCGTACTATGTTTGTAAATTACTGTAATAGTACATGTTTTTTCATGTGTTTAATTGTAAATAAAAAAAAGACAAAAAGGAAAAATTACAGTAAAATGTGTGCTTTGTTGTAGTGTAACACCTCCCCCTCGGGGCACAAATGCTTCACCGATTTGCAGTGGTGGGTAGTAACGTGTTACATTTACTCCATTACATGTACTTCAATCATCAATCAATCAATTTTATTTATAAGAAAGCACCTTTAATACAACAAGTGTAAACTCAAAACACTTTTACTTAATTAAAAATACACCCACTCTGCACAAAACACTGACCACCGCACACAGACACACAGGTTAAAAATAAGGACAATGGCACATGGCTGGGCACAGAGGATCTAGTTAAGGAGACATCACAAGGAGCCTTCTGCACCAGAAGCAGGACACAGACCGTGGGCACAGGGTGCTAAGACAGAGCCCCCAGACCAGGAAAAAATTTTTTGCAAGAGAAGTGGAGACTCGGACATTTCTTAGCAATATACTTGAAATTCATTACAGCCACATTAGACATAAAACAACAAAGGAATACGGAGTGTTATAAGGAGTTTCTGAGCATTCGTCTTCCTCGCAGGATGAGATTTCACGGGAGTTACTTTGTCAAAACTTTAGAAATGCCACTTATATTTGGCGAAAATCTGGAATAGAAACACAGCTATTGACAGCCCTCGTATATCTATAAAGGCAAGGAATCTCTGTCTGTCTGTCTGTTCCTCAAATATCTCTGCTCTCACTCGACAGTGTGAGCAATCAAGTAAAAGCAATGTAAAAAACGCAAATGGAAAAGACAAAGACAAAACAGAAAAAGCAACGACAAAATGGAAAAACAAAGACAATACAGAAAAAGCTATGAGAAAATGGAAAAAGCAAAGACAAAATAAATAAGAATATGACTACATTTGTATATTTTTTATTATTGGTTCTCTTTATATTTCCACATTTATTTCCTTTTAATTTTGGCACTCCTGTGATTCCATAAAAAGGGGCTATTCGCGTCATCGACCACTTGATTTTAAGATGGCGGCGCACAGGTCCTAAAACAGTAAAGTAGTCCCATTTTTAAAAGTTAATAAAAATTAACATGGCACAAAATGATAAGTTTTGTTAGACATAGATCGTCTAATAAGGACAATTTCAAAGGTTTTAGGACACATTAGTGTGGAGGACCCCTTTAAGGGCTTCCCTTGATTTCCCTGAATTTTGCTCATTAGTCAGTTTTGTCAAGTGGGTTGAAGAAGGAACAACATAATACTAATTAAAGGTGAAGATTGTTATCTGGAAGCCAATTTTGATAAAACAGTAATACAAAATAGAAATACACAATGTAGAATTCATTGAAAGTTTACCGATGAAATTCCAATTGTTGAATGCAGAGCCAATATCTGTTAGGGGCATGTCAAACAATATTACGCAATAACAAATACAGCTTCTTTAAGGTCTCCCTTGAAAAAGATAATGTAAATCTCAATGGGACCTCCTGGTAAAATGAAGTTTAAATAAATAAAAACGTACGGCAAAATAACAGAAGATTATTTTGTGAGTAGTTATTGCTACCTCTAAGTGGGTATTATTATTTATGCAATTAAGTTTCAGTTTTTATGTTCAGATTTTGTAATTGTTGTTATTCATATGTCAACATATAAAACAGTATAAAAAAATGTAATTACAATTAGGTATATAAAAAAAACAAAAAAAAATTAGGTATATGAATTGTTCCTGGCTAAACGGACACTGAGGTGTGCAAACAGTAAAGGGTCCACTTTGTCTCAAGTTCAAATACATCAATAAAAACTGGTTACTCTCTGCCTTAATTTAAAATGAAATTGTCATTTTGAGGGGCACGCTGTTTCATAGATACTCTTGTCTAGTTGCTGTTGTGAAATGCATTATAACAAACATACCGCACAGTGCTATCCTTTTGTACAGTGTTTAAATATCCCAAGGAATTTAAAAAAAATGATCTTACTAAACATCCAGCACTATACATGATCTTTTAAAGGGTTTGCAATAGAAATTTACAACAGGTACCCTTTAAATGATGAGTCAACTCACAATATTTGCATTAACTCATTTTCTTAACCAATTTAATCACTTTACCATCAGTTTTGTCAAAACCCTGATTAGCTGCATAAACCAATGCAAATCTAACAACTACGGATTTCAGCCAAAACCTGGTTTTAAAAGGGGATTGTGCTCAAATTATTCAGGATCACGTTTTCCCTTTCACCAGTACCCAGCAAAAATGTCTCACCTCCCCCAATAAAAAGAGTAAAATACAAAGCCTGGCTTCACATAGTTGTCCATGAAAATCCTGAGGGATTCTTGGCAAAGGTTATTTCTTGTCACTACAGTGTATTGGCTGTTGTTGTGCCAACCTCAAATAATGTGGCCCTTCAGAGAGATAAAAAGAAGTCCAGCAGCTCAGGGACAAGGTTCTCAGTGTAATGTGTTGAGTCTCATCCAATTAAAATGGAGGTCTCACGCTTGGTAAACCATTGGGGAACTATGATATAGATACAGTCATGCTCATAAGTTTACAAAATGTGGCATAATTTGTGTACAAAATGTGTTTTTTAAATACAAATATTAGCGAAGTAACAAAACGAATTGGAAAAAAAGGTGGTAACCGGGGTGTTGCACAGAGGTATCGGTTCCATGGAGGAACGACAGATGCAGCAGTTTCATCACCAATTTATTGGGACATTAACGGAGCCCATGCTCTTCCTAAATGCTCACCTACATTTCCCAGGAAGTAAAAGTGATGCCAAAACAGTATGCATTACTGTACAGTGCATCCAACAGTGGGCAGCAGTACTGTACCACAAAGAGCAAGAGTGTCATGCATAATAACAATAATGACATTTAACAAATGGCATTCAGACTATAATGTGGCATAGCTTAAAAAAAGTAATTAGTCTAATAATTTTCATGGAATTTTGCCTGGGTTTGTAAACTTTGGGCAGTTTATTGAGGCCACTACAGGCTCCAACAGTGTCTCTGCAGAAGAACACTAAAAACACTCAGAATGTGAAAAATTAACCACTAGCAGGAGGTTAAGCTACTCCACTGTCACTCCAACAGCCCACAGCGATGTCGGTACATTTCCTCTGCCAAGGACAGAAATGTTTCCCCATCCACTGGGGTCTGAGTCTCACGCCATGCTTGGACAAGCTGAATAAATCATAGGAGTGTGACTGAGAGCGTGTACAGCTAGAGAGCCTCAAGGAACAACAGAGTGGCTTCTGAGCTTCTTTCATATTAGCAGACTGTTGGCCACATGGCAGGGGGAGCCAAGCCTTTCCAAGCTCAGGCTGTTGTGAGAGAAACACTGAATTATGCATCCGAGAAGAGCTGGGAGATTGGCTACTGGCTCCGATAGTGCCCTCCTCATTTACCTCTTTTCCTATTTCCTGACAGATAGATGAAGGAATGTCAATGAAGTTTCACAGAAGGTCAGCTCCTCAGACTGAAAATTGATAGACACTGAGAAGTGGGGGTGCTTCTCTTTTCTGTTTTCTGCTTCATTTCATAGAACTCGGAGAAAATGCCACTCTCCGCCCTCTTTTCTAACAGGAGATGGGGGGTTGGGTGGGGGGGGGGAGTGGCAGGTGGAAACGGGTTGTCTCAAGATGTATGCTCTATGACACATTGATGATACATTTGTGACTCTGAAAAAGGCCGAGGGTGGTTGTGTGATACACCACATCGATTTACAGGGGTGAGGCATATCTCTTGCTACACTTAAGGTCACCAGGTCACTCATTAACTGCCTTTGCTCTGCCTGAAAAAATCAATTCTATAATAGAACGTCATTGCTGTCGGATAAGGGTTGAAATGACAATGAAAACAGAAGAGGTTCCTCTTTGTCCTATATGATTATAGATGCTTGCAAGCTTTTCTCCTGTTATCAGGGAATATCTGAGCTTTAGACTCTTTTTTCATTGGCTGGATCGGCAGTGCTCCTCCCCCTCATTTGAACCCTTTGCCCCGTGTCTCTTGACACTTCATTGCCAGGCTGTTGGTTCTATTTCAGTCCATTGCCGTTGGCTATACACTCTGCATATTGTACATGTAGAGAGAGCCTCATATAAAACACCTGCTTTCATAAACAGTAAAGATTTACATTCAACACAAGTGCTTTTCCACAATGGTTTGCATTGTGGTTTCATTATTGCAGAAAAGAATAAACATTTCTGATGACCTAATCAATTATTGAAGAGGTGGAGTGACCTGCGGCTCCCTCTGACACACACCTATGATTCACTGCCCTGCTTTCTTATCAGATATTTGTAGTTAGTAAAGGACAACACAAATCACACTTAAATGCCCTTCAGTACCATTTGTGCTTGCCCTTCTGACTAAGTAGGGTTCAGAAATGATGATAATCAAAACCATGATGCCAGAACAGATGTCAGTTTGTGAATCAAGAGCCTCTTCATGCTAATAACACTAAAAACCTAGTTTTAGTCACATTTCAGAAATGGTGTGCATGACACAGTACCAGCATACCACATGAGAAAATTTAATGGATTCTCATTATTCTCCTGGAGTTATTACGCCAATGCACCAATGGATTTAATATAAGCACACATGATTATTAACCTCTAATTTGGAATTATATAAATTCTAAAATAGAAGCATTAGGGGGTTATATATTACATCTATTTAGCCAAGGCTCAATTATACGATCCAACAAGCTATGGTCATTGGGCCGACACAGACAGCTACAGGAGAGCATAAATGTAGATAACATGCTCCAGGCTAATGGGTGGAATATATGAACCCCCTCAGGGTCTGTGTCATTTTCAGGTTCTTCCCCCACCCCGAGCTTACCAATGCATGGATTTTTTTTTAGGGGTCAGATTTATGATGTGGATAAGATGACAAAAGAAGATCAGCCTGTCATAGCGCAGATGGTTTTTCATTTTACATCCCATCTTCTACTTTCCGCGTCTCATGTTGCTTATCTTCCCACTGACTTGGCTGTAGTACTGAAATAGGCTTTCTAAATTATTCAGGCCTTTTTTCACTAATGTTACCAGCTCATCAAAATCAAATTTTGAAAACATCTAATTTCACAAAGCTGACCTTGACTCAAGTTGCTATCTTATCAGTTATGAAGTGTGGTCTGTGAATAGGTGAGAGAGTTCTGGAGGTGGAGAAGCACTAGGTTCTGAGACGTTTCCTGCACGTATAACATGGTCTCTTGGTGATTCAAGAAAATATACAGCAAACATTTAAGAACTGAAATTATTAATAGGATCTCTAACTGAACGTTATTCTTTTCTTGTGACAGACTGATATCTTATGTTTTTGATACCTAATTATTTCACGGTGTCCTGTTTTTCACAGTAGCTGGTGTTTTAGGATGTGTCATTTCTGCATCTAAACTATTTGCCATACAGATTAAACAACAAGTATAATATAATGAAAAGTGCCAAGGTCAGACAGTATACATTACACCATATATGTAGCCATAACGCAAAATAAATTACTAATGGGTAACAAATTATTGACTCCTATTGTCAGAAGTGGTAATACATATATGGCTGCATGAATGTATTCCAATCAAATATACATGATACTTTAAAAACAGGTTTGGATCAAAACCTACGAGTTTGAAAAAACAATAGTGGCTAAAGAGTTTGAGTCTTTGGTTATCTTATTTGTTATGCACAAAAAATGGTCTTGAAATTACTTTTTTCTGACTCTGTAAAGGGGATGATGATAATTGTCGCCCTATTATCTTGAACTTCATTGCTAAATGTGCTCACACATACACATACCCATGGTTGGGACACACACACACACACACACACACACATACACACACATTCACATACTTGAGAGCTAGCTTATCGAGACGAGTTTTATCAAGTGAAGCCAGGGCAATAACATAGATGTCAACCCTCACACATTTGCAGTGAGAGCATGGAAATTGGTTGATTTTACACGGTCTAACGCCTCACTCTAAATTTCTCTCTTGAAAAAAAATGGACCAAAAATATTGCCTGTAAGGAAGAATACTGTTTATTATTGTAGCCGGTCAGGAAGCGTGAGACTTGCGTGCATACTAAGCATGTGGAGATTAATAAATATGAATTGGTACCTAGATACCAACGTGCGCAATGCGAGTTTATTTATTCATTCAGGGTGCATTGTTACAATTTACAGGTGAAATTGATATACATTGGTCACTGTGTGCCTGCATCGGTAAAATCCATGGTTGCATTGATTTTTTCATCCATCCATTTTCTGACCGGCTTGACCCTGTTTTGTGGCGGTGTGATTTTTTTCATGTTGTATTTCATTCCATCCTGTGTTTCCGAGCCACATTGAATGCACCAACACTGCCTCGCATTTTGTTTTGAACACGGACTGAAGCCAGGAAGCATGTTGGTACTGCAACAAAGTTATAACAACACAGTGGTCCGTGAGAGCTATAGATGAGATTTATAACACACCTAAAAACTTCAAATCAGGCGAAGAAAGATCGTAAACTTGACAAGACGCAGGTGATTTGTAAAGAATGTCGTGCTGCTAAACCTTACACAAACTGAGTGGCTCACTTTTATCAATACGGCCACTGCTGCTCAACCCCCACCCTCCACCAGGCAGATTGGAATCAGAGCTCCAGCAAAATTGGTGAGAAAAGTATCTCTAATGACGTTGTCCAAGTTGGTACTCTCTACCCGTGATTACGACATTAACTGACACCAGACATTATTTTTTTAAAAGGTGTATTTTATTATTTTATTAAATGTTATTTAATTTAATTTCATTCTTTAGTTTATCTTATGGACATTGAATACAACTCAGCAAGGGTCTGTTTACAGCAGCTGTGACTAGCGCCAAATAATAGTTTGTATCTTTCTTTGCACAAGCAGTTGTGAAAACCTGATTGTGAAAGGTTATTGTGGCATTCTGAGGCACTACAACCCGTTATTAAGAAAATGACAAAGCCAACCCCAGGAATAAAGATTAAAAAATGCTCACTTCAAGGGGTAAAAAGAAAACACACAGGTGAGTTTGTATAAGGAGAGCAGAGATGTGTTTCCAGGTTGAATCAAGTACAGTGCTTTGTTTTATTTCAAACTGTAGGAGGAGGAGTTATTAATAATGGATTATATAAATAAGAATATTAATTATGATTATTGATATTACTTCAACTTTTGCGGGGTGCTACTCCTGTTAACAGGAGAATTATGTCTAAATTTTTAGACTAAACCTATTAAGGTGAAACCAGGGAAAAGTGAATTCAAAAAGCAATCTACACCATCATCACAGCTTTAATGAATCAGAGGAATCAAAGATTACGTATAACCATTTATTCAAAACTCAACAATTAACACAGTCAAAATATCAATTGAAATGGGATAATTAAATCATGATCAAATGCATTTCTAGGCTAATAAAAGTGAGGATTATATGTAATAAAGTGAAATCACTATTCTAGGAAAATGCTAGTCTACTAAATATCTATACTATAATTCAAGGCAGGTCTGTGTGGATGTGTGTGTGGATGTGTGTGACTGAGTGAGTGAGTGTGTGTTTGGAGCAAATATCTCCCCGACGCAAAGCCAGTTCGACCTGAAACTCGCTCAACGGGTTCCAAATACCCAGAGTGTGTGTATCTGTTATTTTGGAGTCATTTGGTCATTTCAAAATGTTTATTTTAATTTTATTTCACTTCTGGACGGCCCCGAAATGAAACCTATTAAACTTTTGACCTCAGGGTGTGAGGGGGCGCTCGCGTACCGTCTATATCCATTTCACCTCCTCACGCGAGCAACAGTCACGTGTGCAGCCAGTGTAATTTTATAATTACGGCTCTCTCGGTAAGAGCGCGGTATTGAGCGTGCTACTTCTGGTTCCAGGTTCATTCGATTACATCACAAACATTCTGATTCTTCAGACCGAGGAATGCATCGTTTTTGTGAGCGGATGGGTCCACTATGATTATTGTTTGTTCTGCGCAACGGTGAGTGTTAATTTATATATTATTCTATGTGCTAACAAAGATGATAGCAGCTACAATGTAAACACACACACACGGCTGATGCGCGTGCACGGAGTAGATGGATGTAGACACACACACACGGCTGATGCACGTGCACGGAGTAGATGGATGTAGACACACACACACCGCTGATGCGCGTGTACGGAATAGATGGATGTAGACACACGGCTGATGCGCGTGCACGGAGGAGATGGATGTAGACACATACACACACAGGTGATGCGCGTGCACGGAGTAGATGAATATAGACACACGGGTGATGCGCGTGCACGGAGTAGATGGATGTAGACACACACGGCTGATGCGCGTGCACGGAGTAGATGGATGTAGACACAGACACACAGTATTTATAATCAAAAATATACTAAATGAGTAAAATAAAACAAAAACCTAAAGAAATGCACAAAACTACACTAAAAAAGATTGTGCACAAATGACGTAAAACAAAAAACTAAACAATATTTATACAGGAAGTACACAAAACAACAACAGAAATGCACAAAAATACACAAAAGGCTCCAAAAACATACAAAATGACTCCAAAAAACATATACATATTACAGAAAAATACACCAAACAACAACAAAAATATGAAAATGAAAATATACACAAAACTAAATATTTATATAAAAAACACACTAAAATGACAACAGAAATACACAGAACTACATCCAAAAAATAAAAAATACACAAAATGACTCCAGAATAACACTACAATGGCATCAACAAACAATAATTAAAACAAAAAATATAATAAAAAACCAACACATTCATCATGCTCATGTCTCATAGAATTAAACCATGGAAAGTGCACACGTTATTTTACTTTGCACCTGCAAATATGCCCCTTAATAATGCTACAGAGTATGTTATTATTATGCCCGTAATTGACAACTCCCCTTAAGCGCCCACTATATGAATGCATACTTCCAACGGGCACTGTACTAGTTGAATAAAAATGCAGGATACATATTTGAATAATAGGATCATAAAATAAAAGAATAAAATCACAAAGAGAGCTCATAAAACAATAAGGGGTAGACAGACAGGGGAAAACAAACAAACATGAATGAGATAAACTGTATGGAACATGTTGTGAGTGTATATAAGTGTGCAGTATGGATGTGAGCTATTGTAGATCAAGTTTGCTGATCTGAGTTCATTCTGGTACCTTGAAGATGATGTCAGGGTTGGACCTGGAGGTGCTGTTTGAAGAAATGCAGCGGGACGTGCCACCGTTGAGTTCTGTTGCGTTTCAACAGAGTGTAGTCCTTTCAGCCAACCCAGGCGTTCTGGCCTTCGCAGCTGGTTTAGAGAACGGCTCGTGGCTTACCCCAATGGGTCGCGGAACGGGCTTTTTTTTCGGCTGTTACGCATGTCACTAGATGCCGGATTTGTCCGAACCAAGCAAGCTGTTGTTTCCAAAAATCTAACTGTTTCAACTAAAAATAAAATTAAATAAATAAAAAGATGGGGAAGGGAAACGCATTGAGCATGAAACGGCCAGCGTCCCAAAACTGAAATTTTGGGCGATTTTCTCACTTTTAAAAGATTATCTTTGAGACTCGCCTCCCAAGAAGGAAGCTTCGTTGATTGGTTTGTGATATTTTCTGATATTTTAAGCACTTTTTAAATGATGAAACATTTAAAATAACATTCTGTGGGTATAAAATTATCTGAAAAGAGTGGAATAGGACAGACAATATTTGCAATTTCAATTCCTGCACAAACCATTCCAATAATGTTTTCGTTTGTAACTTTTCAAACATAATACAGTTTCTTTGTTCTTATCTTCATTGGGACACATCCCAGAGGAGGCCTGGGGAGTGTCCTGGGTGACAACTCACCTCAGGGGTCAGTGGGACAGTTGGACAGTTCGGTGATCTTACAGCATCCCAAAGGTATCTGTTTGTAAAGGAGGAAAAAGACGGATGTTTTTCCCCTGTGTGGAGTCGTAAAAAGAGTTCGTAATGAAGACTTCAAAGTGTCAGAGCTAGTCTTTTTGACTCTGTTATTGGGTTCAAAGGCAGCATAGTGGGGTTAGCTATGCACCTCAAAGTTGCTGGGGCGGTTATTTTGTAAACAGTTCATGATAAAGAAACAGGCTCCTTGGGTACTTCCTGCTAGGAAGAGGGTCTTTTGGCTTGAAGTGGTTTGGTTCCCTACAACACTATATAAAAAACAATTTTAATATAAAAGAGTTAAGTTCCCTTTTGCAGTAACCAGGCCTACCATCAATAAGTGGGGCCAGTGGTAGGGGGGGTCCAAAGAAATCAAATCAAAAGAAAGTGACACACACAACAACGGGAGGGGAAGTGCTCAAACACACACACCAGGACTGCACAGCACACGAAGGGACGCCACCACCCTGGACACACCACTACAGAAAGAGGAAGCACAGTTAAAATACAAATCTAAACAGACATCTCACTTTGATGTTAAAGCTGATATACAAAGTTTCTGAGAAACGTCTCGATGTCCCGCCCTAAACAGCCACATTTTCTCCTACTGATTCTGTCAATCTACCAAAAGCCATACCTCTACTTTTCTGCACACACATCGTGTAACAACAAGGTCGCAGCGGGTCACGTTGATATAGGTCTATGGGTCAGGTAAGAGCCAAAATGATATTTACAAGTTTGCTGTTGTGACGAGCGGCCTTGTTTCGATGCACAGTTGCGCATTCACTTTGATTGACGGCCTCAAAAAAAGGAAGTCGTAGCCTATTGGCTGGGCTATCACGGCTTGTTTCCATTTGTCTAAATGACGAAGGCAGGACTTATGTACATTGGCTTATATGAATGACCACCGGCAGTAGCAAAAACAAAGTTAGTTCAAAAGAATGATTTTAAGAAACTCCAGATATCAGCTTTAAACTACAATTAACCAAATACATATGCCAAATAACAGTGTCCAGAACAAAATAATAACAAACACGAGTAATTAATCATCTTTTCGTTCATACCCTCACTCATTCACCTGCACTACAAACTGATTTTACAGGTTTTTCCAAACGAACAAGAACACACACACGCACACACACACACACACACACACACAAACATACCAGCTAACGTTAGCATGAATGTTAGCAATAGTATATGCCTACTGGCTGTAGTGTGAGACGATCACCACCGTTTGCAGGGTTGAGCATTACTAAAACAGGGAATCATTAAGGGTCTGTCATGAAGGCTGATAAAGACTAACAAAACATTATTGAGGATGAGGCAAATTGCACACCTACCGATCAGAGAAGCAACAGGAGTACCCAAGCCAGGTAGTGGGAGGAGCACAAACCAGAAAGGAGCAAGGGGTTGGGGAAGAAACTTGGTCCCTTTTATTCTCCCACCCCAATAAAGGTAGGCTAGGTCATTTTCTCCAGATATACTTTTTAAGTTTTTGGTTGAAATTTTCTATATGTCCTGACAGAAATTAATATCTTATGTGCTCTGAAAAAGGATTGAAAAAAATCTGTCATCTCTACCAACTACCAAAGAAAAAGACGGTTCGGTTTTTTTAACCAGTAAAGGCGGAACCCTTGGAGGACGCTACATTCAAAATCATGCTAGCTTTCGAAAATTACCTACCCTGCCTTTAATGGGCTGGATTGAATTAGTAGCAACAGCATATGATACTGCTACATTATTATTATTAGTATTTTTTCATATTAGAAATGTTAATGCTTCTGTATTAGCATAATACCTGCTGAAGAGTTCATATTAGTATCTGTGTGGCAGACAGGAATATGGACATTGGCTATTGAAAGTGTCGCTTTTAAGTCACTCATTGAGAGTGAGGTTGTCTCACTGTTTTCTGTTTAAGTTGTGACAGTTAGATAAACAGGTTCCAAATGTGAGCATATCTCAATGTGAGGAACCCATTCCTGTTTTTTTTGTTGTGCTTTTTGAGAGGCCAAAAAGAAGTTGCATAAGGTGATGCATGGAAAGCTGGAAATGTCCCTGGATTTAATTTCAGAAATCTTATTAAGTGCTGCTAAAGTATGTAAAGGCATTGGGAGATGTGTCTTTTTGCATTTATTTTATTTGTGCAAAAGTAAAAAGATTAAAGTATGATAAACAAATTAATAAACATGCACGATTGGGACAAAAGAAACCCTTAAGGGCATATAAGAGGGTCCCACAGTATATCAGGCATAACCATTTACTAAATCCTGTCGGGTAAAAAAACATCAACAAATTCATATTCTCAAAGTCAAAAACAGGAACAAAATACAGTTTACAGAAGAATTCATTTTGTTAAAAGTTTATTTGTTTTGGAAGTAATTTAGAGGCAGAAATAGAAATGTTCCAGATTACTAGGACTCTGAACCTGACTGAAAACGGTCCAAAGCCAGTTCTGTAGAACAGAATGTGGAGAAGATCAATAGATCTGGTATCATAATGGTGGATATTAGACTTAGCCACAAAAAAAGACACTGAAATATAAAGGAAGTAAATTATGAATATTGACAAATAAAGCTGCCTATTTCTACAAAATCTACATCAAATTATTTAATATTAGCAGGCTTTGAGATAATTGAGTGGTATGAGCATTCCACCCTGGCTGGTGACAATTTAACAACTTTTTAAACACATTTTAATGAATGTTACAAGGGTGTATGACCTGATATATGGAAAAAAGGGACTAATAAGTCTTCGACTGTCAACGAGCAACCGTAGCAGTGGAGGCAGTCAATAAGGAAACCAGGCTCCAGGTTTTGATGCATCAGTTTTATGTTTATTTTTTAATTTGCACCACAAGCACAGTGTACTTCAATCTCCACTCAACTCTCTACTGAACAGAATGAATGTCCTTATATACAGGTGCACCACTAATTAGCCTGTACCAAGCATGGGGTGACATTTAATTTGCATATTAAAAGTACAACATACCCGAACACCTCAGGAAAGAGGAAGAGAGCATGCACAGGTAAGCTTTGTTGAAGATCACATTTCAATCACATGCAAAACACCAGAACATATTTAATTGTTTTATCTTTCATGTCACTGCTAAGTTATTTATCAATTAAACTGATAATGTATTTTCTGTGTTTATCACTAGATGAATCCTGTGGCCTGAACCATGTGCTTCACCATTTGACCAATAAATTAATTAAACCAATACAACAAAAATGTTTTTCTTAATTTCATTAAGCACTGCAGTTTGTCACAGTATTACAATTTACTTTTTTTAAATTACAACAGTTCATAAGTGTAACAGTCTATAAGTAACGTCACCTCGTCGTTACAGACTGCTAAAAATGACTATGGCAATTTATTCATTCAACATGGTAACATTCAACAATCATGTCTTTCCGGTGGTGTACTTCAGGGGCTAAAGTGTTGGCTTGGATCTACAGGTAAGGGTTATGTACAGTATGTCATGTACCTGAATGAACAGTCCTTATACCATTTAGGACCCCAGAACTTCCCATTTTCCCTGTCTTCACATGACTTGGTGTGGTTTGTCCTGCTAAAAGTTTACTAGTTTGTATCTCTGAGAAATAACCGGTCATTATTTTTTTATGTAAGGCATCAAACATTGAAAGACCTGTTCGCCTTCCTTATTCTGAGACTCAAGGAAAAAAAAGTCAAGCCTCAATAATGGATGAGCTAAAGGTTTGCCAAGAAAAGAGAATCAGGGTGTGACCGGGTCGGGGAAAGAAAAAAAGGAGTGAGAGGTTACATGTTAAAAAAAAATGGGTGTATAGAAAGAATATGTTTTACACATGAAGATGAAGGAGGGGTGTCCAGGAATTTTGGAGGGGATCTGCCTGGACAGGGCCGGCCCGTTATATAGGCAATCTAGGAAAATGCTAAGGGCGTCATACATCCAGGGGGCACCAAATTGTCTGAGAAAAAAAAGAGAAGGAATTAAACAACCAAAGCACTGATATTATTTGGATACTAAACTTCATAGTATGATTAATAATTTGTTTTAATGACAATAAAAAAATAGTTTTACTCCGTATTATATAAACACCTGCTGTTAGATATATTTTAGAATATGAAAATGAACACTAGTCTAGAGGAAACCTTTTTTTTTTCACTTGTCTGCACATTCTGTCAAAGGTCATAACTAGAAAAAGTGCAATCAATATAAGACAGCAATGCATGTTTTGTTATTGCAATGAAATAAATTAATTTATTAAGGGGGAAGGGGAGGCTCAAGGCAGGAAAAAGAAAGGGTGGGAAAGAATAGATTATTTTACAGTGAGAGTGAGATGTGAAGTTGTAGTAGAACATATTGTGCTTATTATGTTGTGTAATCAAGCCAGTCTGGTGATAAGTGTGAAGCTTAGCTATAATGGTGGTTGTGGACAGAGGTAAGGAGTGAGTGGTAATACCTAAAGCAGGTATTTGGGATCAACGTGTCGAAAGTTAAGCCCAGTTTTATCCCACTTCCCAAGGAGTGCCAGTGCATCGTAGACCAGTTTATGCACAAAAACCGCAACCGGTGCGGAGCAGCAGCCCCTAGCCAAAGACGCCCCGGACCCATCCATCAGTCCGCAGATAGCAGGACTGACCTACCAAGCGGTCAATACAGACCTCAACCACCGGACCAGCTAGAGCCGCCCCCCAGCAAAGAGCATCATCCCAGAGCGCCAAGCAACCCCGTTTAGAGGAAACCAAATGTACAGCAGGTCATGTATTAATGTTGGCTATTTCATATCTCTCATTTTACTTTTTATAAAACTGTATTCTATATGTAAACTTTTGTTTTATTAGTATTTTGTGTCAATCTATTTCATAAATAATGAATGGCATATAAAAGAAGATGAATGTTACTATATATATATATATATATATATATATATAAAGGCTCCAAGCCTTGGCCAGCCGCCTAAAGAGATACACGAGAGACAACGAAGCCAGATGAGTAAATCGTCTGTTCGCAACTCAACCAGCGAAAGTGTACGCTCAGTGCCAGGGTAACAATAACATAGCAGACCCACCAAGGCTGGAAAATGAACAGTACTGGAAAGGCATATGGGAGAAGGAGGCAGCACACAACAGTGATGCACAGTGGCTGGTGGCTCTGAGAGAGGACCACAGCAACCTCCCTGAACAGAATCCAGTTACCATCACAGTGGCAGACATCCAAGAAAGAGCCTCAGGTATGAAAGACAGGACAGCACCAGGCCCTGACATTATACACGCCTACTGGCTTAAGAAACTCACGGCACTCCATGAGCGCTTGGCAGCACAAATGAACCAGCTGCTGAGAGATGGGAATCACCCTGAATGGTTAACCGAAGGGCGCACAATCCTGATCCTGAAAGATCCCTCAAATGGTACAGTCTCATCCACCTATCGCCCAATAACCTGCCTTTCCACAACGTGGAAGCTCATGTCCGGCACCATAGCGGCTAAGATAAGCGGGCACATGGATCAATACATGAGCACAGCTCAGAAGGGAATCGGCAAAGATACCAGAGGTGCCAAACACCAGCTTCTGGTAGACAGAACAGTCGCTCAAGACTGCAGAACCCGACATACTAACCTGAGCACTGCCTGGATTAATTACAAGAAGGCCTACGACTCAATGCCACATACTTGGATCATTGAATGCCTGGAGCTATACAACATCAACAGGACTCTAAGAGCCTTCATTGCAAACTCGATGAGGCTGTGGAAAACCACCCTTGAAGCCAATGGCAAGCCACTTGCACAAGTCTCCATCAAATGTGGCATATTCCAAGGAGACGCCCTGTCCCCACTGCTGTTCTGCATAGGTCTGAACCCCCTCAGCCAAATAATCAACAAGACTGGCTATGGATACCGACTCAGGATCGGGGCCACCATCAGTCACCTCCTCTACATGGATAACATCAAGCTGTACGCTAAGAATGAGCGAGACATCGACTCACTGATCCATACCACCCGGATATACAGTGCAGACATTGGGATGTCATTCGGACTAGAGAAGTGTGGTCGGATGGTGACTAAGAGAGGGAAGGTAGTCCACACAGAAGGGGTCTCACTCCCAGAAGGAACAATAGCAGACATTGAGGACAGTTACAAGTACCTCGGAATCCCACAAGCAAATGGCAACCTCGAAAAGGTGACAAGGAAAGCGGCTACGGCCAAATACCTCCAATGAGTAAGACAGGTCGTAAGAAGCCAGCTCAATGGCAAGAACAAGACCCGGGCAATAAACAGCTACGCCCTGCCAGTAATCAGATACCCTACAGGAATAATAAGCTGGCCAAAGGATGAGATACAGACCACAGATGTTAAGACGCGAAAGCTCCTAACCATGCACGGAGAGTTCCACCCCAAATCCAGCACTCTGAGACTGTACGCTAGCCGGAAGGAAGGAGGACGAGGACTAGTGAGTGTGAGAGCCACTTTCCAGGATGAAACATCCAAAATCCATAAGTACATCAAGGACAAGGCTCCAACAGATGACATGCTCAGTGAATGTCTCAGACAATGGGGAACAGAAGATGAGGTGCTGGAGGTTACATCATGGGAGGACAAGCCCCTACACGGGATGTACCACCGAAACATAACTGAAGTGGCGGATATCAAGAAATCCTACCAATGGCTAGACAGAGCCAGACTAAAGGACAGCACAGAGGCACTCATCATAGCTGCACAGGAGCAGGCCTTGAGCACCAGAGCAATAGAGGCCCAGATCTACCACACCAGACAAGACCCCAGGTGTAGACTGTGCAAAGAGGCCAATGAGACAATCCAGCACATAACTGCAGGGTGTAAGATGCTGGCAGGGAAAGCTTACATGGAGCACCATAACCAAGTGGCTGGTATAGTGTACAGGAACATCTGTGCAGAGTATGGGCTTGAAACCCCAAGGTCAAAGTGGGAAACACCTCCAAAGGTGGTAGAGAATGACCGAGCCAAGATCCTGTGGGACTTCCAGATACAGACGGACAGAATGGTAATGGCGAACCAACCAGACATTGTGGTGGTGGACAAAGAGCAGAGGAAAGCCGTTGTGGTCGACATAGCAATACCAAGCGACTTCAACATCAGGAAAAAGGAACACGAGAAACTAGAGAAATACCAGGGGCTCAGAGAAGAGTTGGAGAAAACCTGGAGGGTGAAGGCATCAGTGGTGCCCGTGGTCATTGGGGCACTCGGGGCAGTGACCCTCAAACTGGAGGAGTGGCTCCAGCAGATCCCAGGAAATACATCAGACATCTCGGTCCAGAAAAGTGCAGTTCTAGGAACAGCAAAGATACTGCGCAGAACCCTCAAACTCCCAGGCCTCTGGTAGAGGACCTGAGCTTGGAGGAAAAAAAGAGACCGCCCGCGGAGGGTGAGGAAGAGATTTTTTTTATAAACATTTTTTTTTTTTTCTTCTACAGATGCACTGAGGAAATTTGACGATGTCATTGATGACTTTGCTGGCAGGAAGACCAGAAGAATAAACTTGTAAAGCTGGACTGAAGAATGGATGGTGCTTTTTTTTCAGCTTGTGTTGGTTAATGATGCTTTATAAAGTACCACCATAAAAATGACACTATTTTTGATAAACAGTTTCTTTGTGCAAAACCTCTGCCAACTGCAGTGGTTTAAGTTGATGTGTTCATTACTGCACTTTTAGTATTGTAATGTTAATTCTGGAAGTTTGGGATCTTTTCACAAAATGTAAATAAATAAGAAAATATTTTAGTCATAAGTATTTAAATTAAAAAAAAAAAATACTTGATGAGCCAAACCACCACTTGAGGGCACTTTTAATATATCTCTATTTTTTTGTCTCAAAGTTACAGTGTGCACTAAAGTCTTCAAGCAGCAGTTTTTTTCAGTTCAATTATTGTTTGGTGTTTTAGTTTTTTTAAAAAAAAAAAATTAAGCCAAACATTTTATATCTATCATGTTGTTTTCTGCAATGCCTTACTATAATAATATTAATAACTTGTATTTGAACCTGTGACTAAGATGTAAATTTTAAAAATGCTTTCATTTACTTGTTTGTGTTCTTTAATATGTGTATGTGAAATCATTTTATGAAATCATTTTATGAAATAAAAAATAAAAAATTAAATTTTTTTTTTTTTTTTTTGCATTTTCTCCTTATGTAAATCCTCTTTGTGGGTACGGTGAAGACCACTATGCAAGCGTTAGAAATGATATTCCGATAATAATATTAAAACATTAATGTAAATATCAATTACTTGGTATTAAAAAAAACGCCATATAAGGGGGAACCAAAAGAAAATCTTGCCGAGAGCGCCAAAGAGGCTAGGGCCGGCACTGTGCCTAGAGATAGGGTAGAATGTAATGTGTCTCCTCCATATGCAGCCTTTGTAGATACTGTAGGTGTGTACAACTGGATGGTCCCAATGCTCTGCTCTCAGTCATTCAAGTGCAAAAAATGCATCGTGTTTCCAGCCAAACAATGGAAACAGAGTTCTTATCCTTTTATGGACATAAGTGTTTGTCACTATAAAGGAACATACACAGATAAAAGAACTGTATATATATATATATATACTTTTTAAAGTGCATTTTCAGCTTAGATAGACTTTAGACTAATGCCTATCATCTAAAAAAATGTAATATTGACACCTGGGAATATTGTTTTTTTTTTCCTTTAAACTTCTTCACTTAAAATTAATTTAATGTTCTCATCAAAATGTGCAGAAACATTTTATTACTGTAACTGTGAAGCTTAGTTTGGTTCAAATATATAGCAAGATTAGCCTTTGTAAACTAAAATCATGAAAAACAGGTATTACCATTTTTCTCAGTCGCTTTGGTACATTTCTCGAATCATCTGCACTATTTGCACAAGAGTAAATGCATTTCTCAAAACAATTTGAATAAACAGCAAAACACATTGGATCTCCTGCAAAATCATTCATCCACTTCTCAAAAGTAAATATATGTCAATGAAAATGTCAGTGCAATCAGCAGGACAAGTCTTTGTATCATTGTGTATGGATAAGAAAGTCAAAATGCTTAGTCATGTTGTCAATATAACAGTGTAATCTGGAGGGATGTTCTGGTATAAACTATGGCTAAAGTTTCCATGTAAATTGTAAGTTACACTTTAGTGCATGTGGGAGATTAATCGTCCAGCTTCCATCTTCCGTCTTCTTCTCTCGGGCTTAAACAACCTTGTCCAATTCCTTATCCTTCTATTGTCAGATATTGTGTCATTGTGTTTTGGTTGATCTAATGCTTCTCATATTCCACTTTGTAAGAGGAAGTTCACACAACATTCACCTGGGAGCAATTTACCAAGTCAGGACAAATTTAGAAAAAAAAGCCTAATGGAAATGTATGCTCAATAGGGGTGCAACGATTCTTTTTAGCAACGATTCCAACCTGCTACTTTTCTTTTTAATATGATAGTAAAGCCTGTGGCTTCGCAGAGTTAATGCTAACAAGCAAATGCTACCGCCTGCTGCTGCAGTGAATGCTGCCAGAAGGGCCTGGTTCTCCATGGTCAACAAAGTGAGTGACTCCTTGAAAATATCTCTGCTGTGCAAAAGATAAAGTATTTCGACACACTGGACCCCAAAGGTGGATTCTCCACAATGCTGTTTTGTTGCTGTCTGTTCTGTTTGTGACATCACAGAGAGCCTACAGAGTCGGCTGTAACATCTTTATTACTACAAGTGCTTTTAAAACACATCTATATAAAGTCTGCCGTGCTTGAATCCAGTGCGTTATTTCTTTGTATCAGAAATAATTTGCTTGATTACTTTTTAAAACGATTTTAGATCAATGTGTCATCAGGAAGGCTGATCAGTGTATTTGGATCATAGGAATATATATTGATTCATCAATCTAATGATTAATTTGTTACTAACTTGATGTTCAACTATTTTGCAAGTAAAGACTTATATGATGAACTAATGCCTAAATGTTGTGGGGTGTGAGGCTATTCAACAGAGTCCTAATACATTTTCATTAACATGACATAAGCAATTGATAATGTAGGAACAAGCTGAGGCTTCTACATTATCATTTGTAATAGTGTATCAAAACTGCTTTTTTGACACAAAGATGTGAAGTAGAGAATTTCATTTCTACTTTGAGAAATGTACCAAAGTGACTGAGAAAAACTGTAGAACAGTGCAGGTATGGCTAGTTATGCCATCTAGTGGTAAAGAATTGTTACACATGGTGAAAATCAGTACAGATATTTTTTATACTGCAGTTTGTTTCCCATCTGTTAATTTTTTTTTTTGTATGCCTACTTCTTCTGATCTGTTAATCATCACATATAGTATTACTTGATACAGTCTTATAGTGAATTTATAGACTCCTGTAATCCTAACAGAAATATTTCGATCGTGAGAGGAAAAAGGAGCACCTCGAGATACTCCAAATAAGAGAAAAGAACCTATAACCTTTTTTGCAAACCTCACCTCCACTTAGTGCTAATGCTTCTTCAATAACAAAAGTGACATACCAGCTGCTAAGGACTCCAGTAAAATAAGTTGTGATCCATCAGGGTTCATAATGATAGCTGTTAGCATGCTTTTTAGCTTCCAGCCAAACTAAAGACATTATTGACCAAAGTGTAGAGCTGATGAGTACTCTCGTATATCTCTAAAGCCAAGTCAGAAACCTTCACAGAGTCACCTTCATTCAAATGAAGGTTTGTACCATAAAAGTCAGACATCATTGTTTCCAGGTACATGTTAAATTATGGGAATAATGTGTGTGTCTGAGAAATTATTGTCCTGTGCAATGGAACTGATGGTGAGTTACCTTAAACTCCAGCATCCTGCACTTCCAAACAAGATATACAGAATATAAACCTCTGCAGATAATTGTACTCAACTCTAGATAGATTACATTTTCACAAACACTGGAATGCACAGACACACCTAAACATGTTTCTGTTTTATAATCAACTATTCCAACACCAGCATCCATCAGACATCACACCACTGATAACAACATCATTCAATAGACCATTATGGTGATTTTGTCTCCACTCCAGGTTCTGTTTGTGTATTTTACATTTTGTTTACTTGTGGGACTTTATTCTCTCCAGTTTAGGGAAGCAAATTGTTGGCAGCCTCTGTTAGAATGAAAGTCATGGATGAGAAATGCAAGCAAGAGAAAACAAGAGCAACAACACTGCTATGTAATCACAGTAAAATACACAAACATGAGTCCTCCAGACAGAGATAGAAGGTGCCACTGGAATCATGATAACCAGACCAACTCAATGAATGAGTTAATTTTTAACTGGGACATGAAAAATAAATTTTAAAAAAACACCTCCAAATCGAACCACCCCCATCAATTGGATGCCAAAGTTCTGCTACTGAGGGATTTCATTAAAATCAAATAACTGGACCCATGAATGTGTTAAAATCCTCAATGAATGGTTGTATACTTTTGCAGACAAACAATACTTGTTTACAGTCTACCACATCCAGTGGCTGTGTGTAAAGTTAAGAGGGCTGGTAAAAACTAAGGGGCGGATTCACTAAATAGGGTAGTAAACCAGATATGTCCCTAATTCCTTTGGTGGCGCTGTTTCTTCGCATGCTGTGGGGAATTCACTAACGTTGTGGCACTTATAGGTGCACGTATAGACGTGGTTGAGACTGCCCTATTTAAATGAACATTTTGCTCGTTCAATGTGGAGAGGTGAGTGCACAGAAGCACAAAATAACATTTGAAGAAGGAGGCAGGTGCACAAACATTTAATAATGTAATAGATGCACAAATGTCAAGACGCGAAAGCTCCTAACCATGCACGGAGGGTTTCACCCCAAATCCAGCACTCTGAGACTGTACGCTAGCCGGAAGGAAGGAGGCCGAGGACTAGTGAGTGTGAGAGCCACTATCCAGGATGAAACATCCAAGATCAATAAGTACATCAAGGACAAGGCTCCAACACGAGAAACTAGAGAAATACCAGGGGCTCAGAGAAGAGTTGGAGAAAACCTGGAGGGTGAAGGCATCAGTGGTGCCCGTGGTCATTGGGGCACTCGGGGCAGTGACCCTCAAACTGGAGGAGTGGCTCCAGCAGATCCCAGGAAATACATCAGACATCTCGGTCCAGAAAAGTGCAGTTCTAGGAACAGCAAAGATACTGCGCAGAACCCTCAAACTCCCAGGCCTCTGGTAGAGGACCTGAGCTTGGAGGAAAAAAAGAGACCGCCCGCGGAGGGTGAGAAAGAGTTTTTTTTTTTTAATATAATATATATATAAATATATATGTGACTAACACTAAATATATATAATATAATATATATATATATATATATATATATATATATATATATATATATATATATATATATATATATATATATATATATATATAGTCACATAAATATCTATGTGACTATATATATAATGTCTGGAATGAACACAGCTGTCAGTGTTTCATAAACACTGAGTCTTTGAAAGCCTTTAGTTTGTGTTTGTAGCGATAAATAAAGCACGTAATCATCAGCTAATGATTGTAAATAAGGTTTAAATGAATTGAAGACTCCAGGGAATAGACGTAGCCCTGCAGCCACCAATGAATGGATTCTCTCATTTTGTAAATGTTAATTAACATGATGTTACGGTAAATAAGCTCCTTCATTAATGAAATAAAGACCAATGTTATCAGAACGTTGCCGTTAAAATAAAGGGAAGTGAGTCACGTGGCTCTTTGTGTCATGTGACCTCAGTGCTGTATTTATCTATAGTTGTTTTTTGTTTTTTTTCTAGAAATTGAGATTATAATAAGGGATTTAGTAATTAAATCAAACTCAACTAACGATCGTTGATCAATCGATTGTTTTAATGAACAAGTAGAACAGACTATATGAAATATATTACATTATATATAAAAGATACATGTTATGTAAAGTACTGTTTATGTGTATATAATGTTTTCTGTAGTGTGTATAATGTTGTGTATGTGTATATAATGTGTGTAACCGTTGTGTCCTTTGTTTCAGGCCATGTTGGGAATTTTCTTCAGCGCTAAATCTGCGGTTCTGATTGAAGACGTTCCGTTCACTGAGGAAGACATCCGTGATGAGTATCCGTCTCCACGGTATCGTCTCCTCTCTTATCTCCATGATAACACCTCTCCCCCCCACAGTAAAAACCCCCCTCAGAACATCTACAGCCTGTACAACCAGGTCAGCATCAACTGCTTCATCGCAGGGGGCGTGTACGTGGCGGTCGGCGCCGTGTCACTGTGTCAGGTTCGTCTCAACAAATGTCAGGAGTACATGGTGACATAGACGACCTCTGACCCCCGGCTCCTCAGGATCTGATTGGATGTTACGGGGATATTTATTTCGACCTGTTGATGTTTGTTGTTGTTCATTTGAGATCAAAGTGTTTTCGTTCCAATAAAAATGTGACTTTGTTCTGTTTAAAGATAAACTTTTTATTGTTATCAAATACATTTACACATTTGTAAACTTTAAACAACTTTTATCTAAAGCAAAGTTAAACGTCACCGATGAACAAACTTCATTAAAAAAATCGAAATCAAACCCTTTCAAACGCTGTGGGAATAAAAACAAGCAGCTCCATTTCTACACATGACTCAGCAGTTCTTGCCTCAGCTGATCAGCAGCTGGTGAAGGTAAGCCTGGGTGAGGCCCCTGAGCTCCTGGAGGATGTAGTCCTCAGGAAGGGGGAGGCGGCTAAAGCTGGGGGCAAGCTCGGCCAATGGGACGCTAAAGGAGTCCGACTGCAGTGTTAGCACCGCCGTCAGGATGTTGGCTACACGCTTAGCCATCTCTGACACACACACACAGTGAGACAAAACACAAAGTTTAGACTCAAACAAAATGAAGAAGCCATCAGTGTGTGTCACAGTGTGTGTAACCTAAAGGCCAATAATAAAGTGTGACCTCATCTCTCACCTGATTGGGCGAGCCGGTCCCTGGCCGTCCTACAGGGCAGTGATTGGATTCGTCCACAGAGAGACGTCATGTCGCCATGGAGACGCTCCAGCTGGTATGGGGCGTCATCCGTCTGCAGTGATAGGATGTTGTTATATTGTGGTGCGTGTGGGGGGTGCGGCCTCAGTAGTACCTGCTGTAGGTGTGTCAGCGTGTTGATGACAGTGATGTAATCCAGGTACATATGCCCCGCCCTCCCCCAGTCCACAATGGCCGCGCTGCGTTCAGGGACCGACAGACCATGTAGAAACTCCAGCAGGTTCTGGTGCTCCTCGTTGATGATGCAGTCTAAAAGGGGGGGGGGAGTCAGAGGGGGCGTGTGGGTGTGTCTTAGTGATGTCACTAACCTGAGGCCAGGTGCTGGATCAGCAGACGGTGGCACTGGTTCCAGAGTCCGGCCCGGTACAGGTGTTGGACCTGCTGGTGGGGGTCAGACACACTCTGAGCTCGGAGGGCTTTGGCCTCATGGATCCACCAATCAGGGACCAGCAGACGCTCAACCAGGAAGTGTTCCCTCTGCTCCGCCTCCTCACCCAGGGTCACATGACGCCACAGCAGCTCTCGCACCGCTCGCTCACGGTGCCTGAGCGTTAGTATGTAGCGTTAGCATTAGCATGGAGCGTGTTTAGAGTGTGTAACACATGTATAGTGTGCACTATAGTGTGTACTCACGTATTGTGGGGCAGGTGCAGCAGCACAAACACTGCCATGTCCCAGTGTCCTAGTGCCTCCAGCTGAGCAGAGAAACTGCAGTGGAGGAGGGACTGAAGCTCAGAGCTGAGGTGTCTATAGTTGAGCACCTGCAGAATGTTCCATAGGCTCCAGCTCAAACTGAAGTCACAGCGCTGAGACGTAGACGAGCGTGGCTCCAGCAGCGGCACCAGGCTGTACAGTCTGTAGGAGGCACGGGGTCAGATGGAGCAGCAGGTCACATCACATGACCTCACCAAACTGTCACTAAACAGCTTGATCAGGTGGAAGCACACGTCATACTGAGGTCGTCCACCTTCCTCCTCTTCCTCACGCTCCAGGTATGGTGGTAGAGGAGCACATGCATACCTCCCCTCCTCACACGAGCCCTGTGGGTGGAAGGCGTGTCAACACAGACACACGCAGAGACGTACAGACACGCACACACGCAGAGCGAGTGAGGTGCCTCACCTGGAACGCAGCTTCATATCTGCAGAGGGCGTCGTCCACAGAGGCCGTGGGAGGTAGTAGGAACCACAGGTGGACACCAACGCATCTCTTGCAGTCCAGCTCAGCACACACGTTCACCAGGGAGTCTGACGACTGCCACACCTGCAACACCGCACAGGAAACACACAGTGAACACTTTCAAACTAAAAATAAAAGCACAGTTTGTTTTTTCACGG
Organism: Gouania willdenowi; assembly: GCF_900634775.1. Classification (NCBI taxonomy): domain Eukaryota; kingdom Metazoa; phylum Chordata; class Actinopteri; order Blenniiformes; family Gobiesocidae; genus Gouania; species Gouania willdenowi. The sequence goes on along the minus strand of NC_041049.1, from coordinate 35,085,187 downwards.
GCCAACTGGTCATGTTATCCTGTGACAGATGTAAAATGTGTGTGCATTAGTCATACAGCTCTCCCTGACAGCAGGCTGAAGAGGCGGAGCCTCTCCTCAGACAGGAAACAGTCTGTGTGCGTCTGGTTCCAGTCACTGAGCTGCAGAGCCAGCAGCTCTCTGGCATGCGGCGCCCCAGCACTCTGAGCCAATAGCAGAGAGAGGCGATGATCTCCTGGTTACATGACACAAGTTTGCCTTAGGTCAAAGATGGAGCAGCGTTTAAATGCCGACACTCACCCTTTCTCTGAGCCACCCCGCACGCCTCAGCTACGAGGTTTCCTGTCAGGAAGCTGAAGACGGCATCCACGTGATGACCCTTTCCCGCCAAGGCCACTTCCTCCTCCACGCGGGGGGCCGCACCCTCAGAGAGCCAGGCTGAGAAGCTCCGCCTCCTATCCAGCTGCTGCTCGTACTCGCCTGTCGTCTACTCTGGATGCTGACGGGCCCCCAGACGCCCCCCACAGGGTGGAACACAGTGTCCACACCTCACACCAGGACCTAAGCACAGCTACACACACACACAATATCATCTTTACGTACGTTTGGCTCCTTTTATTCTGAAAAACTGTCACTTCCTTCTTTGCACTGACAGCTCCTACTCTTTACTCATTACGCTGCGTTCACACCAAATGCGTTTTCAGGACGCTTGTGATCATTGAATACAGATGCTTGTCACCAGCGTCAAAGATGCTTGGGACACGCGTTTAGGGGAGGGGCTTCTCTGTTGCCGGTGGTGTTCATACAATGGATGATATTATGATCAGTTACGTTCATAATTCACACAGTGACTGTGAAGTAGGGCTGTCAAAATTGCTCAAAAATGACGTTCGAATATTCCCTCTTAACCCCGCCCCAATATTCGAATTATTCGAATATCTTTTTTTTTTTTTTTTTAAATTGACAAAAACAAATTATATATCTGGTGGTGCATGTTGTCAATAACGTGCATTAGGTCAATAACAGATCAAATGAATACAAAGAGACATATTAACTACTTGGTTTTTTTTATTCAAGTTAAAACATTTGACAACCTTGAACGTATTATTGCCCGCACCCTCACGCTCTCTGCACATAACCAATTGTAGCAGGCTTCAGAAACATTTTTACAGTATAGAACTGAACGCTCTGAGCAAGCTGCAGTAAACATGGAACTTTTCTACCTACTTTATTAATGAATATCAATTCACTCAAGTACAGTAGCCTACACGTTAGTAATATTTCTGTTTAATGTGAAATAAAATGTGACAACAAATAACTTATACCCTGAGGTTCATAAAAAATAAAGTGCTATTAAACCGAAAAAGGCTACTTACATTCTTGGTGCTTGTATAAAAAAAAGTAAACAAAACTGACTGCGCTATCACTGGCGTCGGGTCAGGCCTCCAGGCCTACAGGTTATTTACCAAAAACACAAGACGGTCCACATTTGAAGGGGCCAGTGCTGATCTCTTTATTTAATATATTCCCAGCAGTGGAAAATACGCGTTCAGAGCGCACTGATGATCCGGGGATGGAAAGATATTTCTTTGCCATCTGAGCGATGTGAGGGTATCTCCCAGAGCTTTCCACCACATGAGAGGATTTTGTTGCGCAGGAATGGGAGATTCTTGTTCATACATCGACATCTTTTTTTGAAGCAGTAGGCTGATGTCCTCCTGATCTGGGTTGTCCGTGCAATACGTGTCTCCGAAGAGACACCCCATAGCAGATAACGCAGTTTTCTCAGCGGGTTGCGTTTGCTGATCACGGGGTTGTTCGCTAGCGGCCTCACTGCCTGTGCCTTTTGCCACATTCACTGGTTTCATCTCCTCCAGAATAGCCACCTGCACCTGCTCCTCTTTCAAATGAACGAGGCGGTGAAAGCGTGGATCCAGGTAACTCGCTTTGTTAAGCAGCATAAATGCGCCTTTTTCCTCACAATAACGCTTCTCCAGATCTGTGGCGATCTTTGTCTTCATTTCTGACAATGCCGGTGGTTCTGGTCCGTCTGGCGTTGCTTTTCCAGTTGTGCGAGCAGAACATATAGTAAAGGCAGCACAGCCGACACTGTTGGATATTTGTTAGTTAAAAGTGCTTCACTTTAAAGGGTTTAAGAGCCTCCTGCTCCTGCAATAAATAAGTAAATATAATGTGTTGATATAATAGGACAGGTTTGCATTTGTCCAGCTTATTAACATGCACACACAGTAAATTAGGGCCATCATTCTCCCTATTTAAAAATATATAATATAAAAATATATATTAGGACAGTTTTGCATTTGTCCAGCCTACTATTGTACATTTCATACACTATGCTTACCTTTTCCATTAGGGACCATTCGCTTGTGATCAGCTCCATTCTTTACAGTTTTTTCTCAAAGATGACAGCAGACACCGCTACTTGCTGCTCCGATCCACGGCAGATCATTTCATAAGTGATGTTCCATCGCGTCGGACAGTCATTAATCATCTTCTCATTTTTTAATCCCAAAAGTTGTTGTTTTTGCTGGAGGAGGTAGCTGTCGGCGGAAGATTTGTTGAAATGTGAGGCCGCCACTTTCAGCCTACTAACGAGGATTTCAATGGCTCTGACCCCGAGCCCTTTATTGTTTATTGTGTGCTCCACACATGATATATCCACTGTTTGAAGATGTCTCTCCACTGCATTGACGTAATTAATGGTATTGTCCATTGTGATGGAAATTACAGATGCCCTTTCTCTGCCAAAAAAGTCCAAGATCTCTTGAATGCATTCACCTACATTTTCTGCAGTGTGGCTTAGCTTAAGCTCTTTTGTTTTTAGCACATTTTTAAGCATTTCCCAGTCATCATTAATCCAGTGGGCCGTTGCTGTAACAGGATGCTGTCGCTAGGGATGTCCACCCATCCGTGGTAAGAGCAACCTGTTTGTCTTTGATTGATTCCTTTATCTTGTCTGAGGTGCTGTTATACACTTCTACGATTCTATTGGCGACTGTTCCACGGCTCGGGATGCGGTACCTCGGTTCCATTTCTTGACAAAACTTCCCGAAGCCTGCCCCATCCACTACACTGATCGGTCTCATGTCCTTACAAATGAACGATGTTAATTTCCGTGTGGTGGCCTCTTGTCGTGTCGCAGACAATGCTCTTGTGGTAGGCGGTGCAAAATAAGTGTCAAGACGTAGCGGTTTAGATGTAGTTCCACACATCATGCCAAGCTCCTTTGGATGCACATTTTCGAGATGTAAACTCATGTTGCTAGTGGTTGAATGGTATGCTAACTGCATTTTACAAAGCTTGCATACTACTTTATCTCACGGATCCACAAATTTACCTTCTACCGAAAAAAAAATCCAAAGTACTTCCAGACATGGCTTTTTAGATGTGATGGGGTTGAAATCACTTTCACTGCTGCGGTTGAGTTGGGCTCTGCACTTTCTGTTCCATATGCACTGTAGGGACCGGACGTCATTCCTGCGACCTGTCTCTGATCCCTCAAGCAGCGCGAGCACAGCAGACAGCTGCGCCTGCTACCCATTGAACTATATAAAAACCTACCGCGGGCGTATTTTTCCCATTATATATATATAATGTTTTTAGTAATATTCGAATATTAATTTTCACGTTCGAATTTTAATATTTTTTTACTATTCGACTATATATTCGAGTTTAGGATATTTGTTGACAGCCCTACTGTGAAGTGGTGGAACATTGTGATGAGAAGGTGTTTCTGGTCAGATGTATTTAGGTGTGACTCAGCGTTTACACTGTGATGTCAGAGGGTTATAGAGAAATGTGGGTGGATCGAGAATAAAGTTTGGAGTTCCTTGATGGACACGCCCCCTCTGACTCCCGTTCATCAGCTCTACATTAACCAGAGAGTGACTTGGCTTTATTTACGCATCGGCGCCGTTTCAGGATTCATCAGAACTGTGATTGGACGAGAGTCTCTTTCAGCTCTACTTCTGTTTCTCCTGTGCCCAGTTTAACGACCTGCTGACCAGCATCAGCAGGTCCACAACTACAGACACTCTTTTCCAGCAGAAGAGTCTGTCCATCTGTCTCTGATTAGTGTGTTTTTTTTTCTTTTTCTCAATATTCTGTTGAAGTCACAGTCTGGGAACGCTCCTGATTGGTCGATATAACCCAAAAGTTCAACAATCCCAACTCCAGCGTCGGCTGCATTGGAAGCGCCGGACGCACGTCTGGGCGAAAAGCTTAAAAACGCGCTGTGCGTGGTTGTGTAATGTACAGTGGACGTGGCTGTATACCGTATGGTGGTCGTGTAACATATGGTGGGCGTGGCCGTGCGTCTCACTCAGCGCTGCGATCCACTCAGCGTACTCGTGCAGAGCCTCCACCCCGGGTTGAGGGCGTAGGAGTGGACAGGAGGCTCCGTCGGGTGTGCTGATGGTGCAGTGCTTCAAGCTGATCTGAAGGGGGTGTTGGACTCCTCCTCCTCTTCTTCTTCTTCTGTGGTCTTTATGAGATGCGGCTGTCCCACCTGGAGCTGTTCCACCGTCACTTTGTACGGACTGTGTGCGAGTCTGTGTGAGAACACAAGGTACACAATTACTTTGTGTGTGTGTGTGTGTCTGTGTGTGTGTGTGTGTGTGTGTGTGTGTGTGTGTGTGTGTGTGTGTCTTCTGGCTCCTGAGTGGATGAAGCTGAAGTCGGTCTTCAATCTGAGGTCCTCCTGGTGTGATGAACCCAGGACGTGTCCACTGTGGACCAGGGTCCAGCTTGGACCTCACTCCACCCTGAAGGAGCGCACCCTAAACAAGCCGCAACAGCGCCCCCTGCCGGATGCACACGGTCAGCATGATAAAGGACAACAAAGATGGCCGCTGGCTCCACCCACCTCCCCCTGAGTGATGGAGTTCTCGATGGGGACGGGCCCGCCCAGCCTCCGAGCACCAACCGTCCTGATTGGAGGATCTGCAACACGAGGCGTGAGAAGGAAGTGTGAAGGCCCCGCCCACTGTAAAGGGGGGCGGGCTGGAGGATGGACACAGATTGAGTGGGACGGACACCTGCAGACACAACACACCTCAGAAGATGTCTGTAGAAGCCCAGCCCCTTCCACAACACTTATTAACATTAATAAGATTCACACTAATGCTGCACCATCAATTTAATCACTAGATGAGACCAGGGTGAAACAGGAAGCTGTAGGAGTCAAAGTCTGTCCTAATATTTCCTCCTATCTCCTTTCCTATCCACTTTTCCTTAACCCTGTGGGTGACGTCACAGGGTTAAGGAAAGGTGTTAGGAGACTTCCTAATGGAGTTAAGGAAAGGACATCACGTTGGTTAGACCAGTGATTCTCAACTGGTGGGTCAGGACCCAAAAGTGGGTCACTGACCTGTATTGGGTGGGTCATGGACAGCTGGTCAAAAATAAATAAATAGAATTTGTCTTTTATTTTGAAAGAAACTTTTCTTTTGACAGGCATGCTCTGAAATGCATGTTGCACAGGAAAATATAGATTTATGTTTTAAAAAATATATATATACATGTGCTTTCAACAGCTATTTTTGAAAAACTAAATTTGGTTGGCTGAATGAATTCTAAAAAAAATTTGGGTCACAATTTAATGTCTGTGGCAAAATGTGGGTCCCAGGGTGAGACCAGTTGAGAACCACTGGTTTAGACAATTAGACGCACTTAACTGGGTGGCGTGATAACAATAATAATATAACATTAATAACAATAAGGTTAGTGACGTCTGTCGTGGTGAAAAAACTACACATTGTCATGCCCTCTACCTCTGGCATCTCCTGAATTGGTCCGTTGGCACCATCTGGTGGTCTCCATGCCTCACTGTCTGGACTACTCACCTCTAATCATCAGGATTGCTTCCAGCTGCGGCGGGGAGTGGTCTCCCCACCTGCAAGTATTCACACCACTACATAAGACACCGGCAGACCACAAACCGACGCCAAACCATAAACATTGCTCACTCTGACCCTCTCCGCCGCTGGGATATCTCCTGCCTCCTTCCCACCTGGAACCACCATCACCTCTGGAATCCCTCAGCTCACTCCACCCTTCAGCCGGTTCTTCCCCACTCCAGTGCCAGGCTCCTTCGTTTCGTCCGCGTTGGCTGCAGCTCGAGCGTCTCTGTGTTCCTGCCCAATTGGGGTTCAGAGGTTTCCTTTGTTATTTTAGCCCATTCTGAGTTTATGCCTTTAGACCTAGGGTTCTGTTTTTTCGTCAGTAGTTTCCTGATCGTTTTTATTTATTCTTAGTATTAGGTCTTCCTCAGTTTGCTCAGCACTTCCTTAGTTTCTCCACCACCCCACTTAGGGCACTGGTAGGTTTTCTGTTGTATTCTGTTTTGTGGAATAAATCAGTTAATTGTATCTGTGCCTCCTGTTGTGCTGTCTGCGCTTGAGCCTCAGTTCCGTCTCGTGACACACATTTCCTAAAATGGACTAAAATCTAATTTCTAACACTTTCCACTGATATGTCATCAATCACAGGTTTGAATATAAATCAAAGGAAAAGAGGTTACCATGGCTACGAGGAACTAAAGGTATACTAAAGAACGTCACATAGAGAATGGTTGATCACACTCACTAATCAACATTAATACAAAATAAGGAGAATTGTATTAAATAGTTCCATTAATGTCAGATATAGACATACATAATGTAGACATACACGTACAACCACACAAAGGGGGCCAAGCCTTCCCGTGCGATTCGGCCCCCAGATTTTGCGGAGCCCCTGAAAGTACGTCACGAAGGAAGACGGGCTCTTGGTGAGCGTCAGGACACAGGCCAACGTGCCATTCGCTGTGAACAGGTGGATATGAAGTTTTGGAAGATGTGATTTAAAGTGTGAAAGTTACAGGCCAAAATGCATTTGCACCCATTAGAGCGCCACCTAGTGGTGCACTTTTTGGTATGGGTGGTCTGTGTGCTCTGTAAATTTCACAGCCCTCACCATAATACTTCAGCTAAAATAAAGGTTTATTTATATGTTATGTAGTAATAAGCCACGCCCACTTTGACCAATCGCGATTTACTTTGAGATACGGTCCCAGGAGTGAACCAAGGTCATACCCACCAAATTTGGTAAATATTGGTTGATAAAAATCGGTTGTGCCATTTAGGAGATATACATTTCTCATAATTGCAGTGCCCCCTAGAGGCCTTTTTTAAAAAAATTTGGCTCATACCCCCACAGTCTCATTGCAACCAAGGATCTAAGAATTGGTGGTGTTAGCAATTATTTTGACCAAGATATGCAACAGTTTGTGTTTTTATAGCTCGCTAGAAAATTTTACTCGTTAATATTTTGCGCATATTTTGCCCGAACAATTTTTTTTGCTAAACTCTAGATCAAATCCAAATGAAGACTCTACGTGACAAGTTTCATGCCGATTGGACAAAACCCCAAGGAGTAATTTGAAAAAGTAGGTTTTTGATATGTAGTGACTTACAAAGAGCAATATGCTGTGGGAGTGGGCGTGGCCTATGCCAGAAAATGCGACTTTATGTAGGGAACATGTGGATATGAATTTTTTGAAGATGTGAATTAAATTGTGAAAGTTAAAGGCCAAAATGTTTTTGCAATTATAGCGCCACCTAGTGGGGCAATTTTTGGTATGGGTGGTCTGTGTGGTCTTCTATATCTATTCAGTGCTTTTCAAGGAATCTGTGAATATGAAGGTTTGAAATTTGCAACAAACGGTGTGGGAGTTATTGGCCAAAACGCGTTGACCTTTGTTATAGCGCCACCTGCTGGCGGATATATGTGAATTTTTGCATCCAAGGTCCCCTGGAGGTTTTGGACCCAACCACCAAAGAGCACCGCCCTACCTTGCAAGGAAAAATAAAAGGTAACAATAATAATCGGAACGATTACAATAGGGTTCCAAGCACCGCTGGTCCTAGGAACCGCATATGCTTACATACGCGGCTCCCTGGCCCCGCGGGCTTGGCCCCCTAATAATAATAATCGGAAGAATTACAATAGGGTTCCTAGCACCGCTGGTCCTAGGAACCACGTATGCTTACATACATGAGACAGGGGGACAGAGAGTAAGAGGAAAGAGTAGCAGAAAAACACGCAGGCCCCCAGCCCAAAGGGCCCCCCAGATGCGCACGGATGGGGCAGAAGAGCAACATCAAACAGCCCAGGGACCACAAGACAACCCGAAAGGGACTCATGCAGAGGCACCCAAAACACCCCGGCAACCCACCCAAGCCGCCCAAGGCCACCCCACAAGCCCATGGAGGTCCAGGTCTACAGTTAGATCAGTGTGTTAGTAAAGAGTGGTGCTGGCAGTCGCTTGCAGGCTAGATCATCAGCCTAAAATCGAAAAATCAAGATTTAATGCAATTAGAAAAGGAGTCCACCGCTCCTCAAAGCAGGTTATTTTATTTTTTCTGAGAGCATCTTTTCCATGGAAATAAATTCTATGAGGATATTTCACCATTGGTTTATGTTTAAGGATTCACTAATATTGTTTTTTTTTTTTTTTTTTTGCTTTGGCGAGTGCCGCAAGGATGGATTGCAATTGGTTTGCTAGAAGATCAAGTATAGTCAGGTCTCCTATCAGACAGATTTGGAGATAGAGGAATCCTGCAGTCCAAAATGGAGGACAGCTTTTCAGTAATTAGAAACTAAAACTGTTGAACAAGGGAACAAAGCCATACGGCATGTAAATGTGAATCAGTTGTTCCCTGGGTTTTTTAGAGTTCTTTTTTTTATTTTGTTGAGATTTTTTTCATATATATAGCCAGTTCGGGAGGTTGATCTATTGGCGTATTTTGTCTCTGTTACTTGTAAGTACTGAAGAAAATTACTTTCATTTAAATTGAATGTTTAGGTTACATTGTTATATGTTCTGAGTTTATCATTTTTGAAGAGGTCTTGGAGATGAATAATTCCGCTCTCTTCCCATGTCTTTAGATAGAGAGGTGTTTTACTGTTTCTAAAGTCGGGGTTGTGGCAGATTGGAGACAGCATGCTAGTTTTTAACTGAACATTCATAATGTCCAGGGCTTTCCACCACGTAGTCAGGGTGGAGGCAATCAGTGGGTTTTTTAAAGCAGTTATGACATTTGAATGTCAGTGATAAAAGGGAGATCAGAGAGTTGAATATGTATGCAGTCTAGCTGTTCTATTTCTAGCCAGGTGTTGTGGTCTTCTTTTGGTTTTAGCCATTCTGTTAAATATAACATTTAGTTTGCTAAGGAATAATGCGTGAAATTGTGGGCTTCTAAACCACCCTCGCTTTTATTTTTTTTCCGGGTTGAAAGGCTTATTTTGGGTTTTTTATTCCTAGCATAGAATTTTGTAATTGCAGAATCTAATCTATTATCATAAAGATTATTTTGTGTTCTGAAATGTATGAGTGGACCCCTTTAATATCAGAATTCTGACGTACAGCTCCTGCAAGATGTTCAACGAATATTGCAAAGAGCAAAGGTGAGAGTGGGCAGCCTTGTCTGGTTCACCTCTGCAGTGTGAAGCTTTGAGATGTGATTTTGTTTGTGGTTTCTGGGGCCTTAGGTTTAGTGTACAGGGTGGAGATCCATTGTATGAATGATTGTCCAAAACCAAATTTGCCAAGGACAGCAAGGAGGAATGACCAGTTGACTCGATCAAATTATTTTTCTGCATCGAGTAACAACATTATTGTTTTCTTTTTAGAGTTCTGTGCCATGTTGATCAAATTTAACAATCTTCTCGCATTGTCTGTGGAGTGTCAATTTTTAATTAATCCTGTCTGCTCTTGGTATCTAATTGACTGTACTACTTTCTCTAACCTGGAAGTGAGTGCTTTGGAAATAATTTTTACGTCTGTTTATAAGTGAGATGGGACAGTAGGTTGAGGGTAGCATGGGGTTTTTGTCTGGTTTTAGTGATAATTTAATGTTCGCTGTATTCATGTGGCCTCCTACGTAACCTTTTTTTTTTTTTTATCTCTGTCACTACTCTAAAAAAAAAGCGGCGCAAACATTGACCAGAAATGTTTTAGGAATTCAGCAGGGAACCCATCTGGACCGGGTGCTTTGTCTGTTGACATGCCATCCAAAGCATTTTGTAGTTCTTGTAAGGTTAATGGTGAGTCTAAGGTGGTATTACTCTGTAAGTTTCTTAAGTTTTTCTTCAACCATTTTTTCAGCTATCTCTTCCTGTTTTTTTCTAGTAAGAAGAGTATGATATAGTCTTCCCTCTGATGACACTGTCATTAAGTAATGAAGTATTAAAGCACCATAGAGAGAATAATTTCTGATTAGAGTCTCACTTCAGGGTGAGGGATATTGGCGCATGATTGCTAATTATTATAGGATGTACTTTAGAGGAAATCGTATGTGCGATGGAATTATTTGAGAAAAAGAAGTCAATTCGGGAGAAGGATTTATACACGGAGAGAAGAAGGTGCATTATTTTTTAGTTGTTTTTTTCAGTCTCCATACATCTCCTATTCCAAGATCTTCCATGTAATTCATTAATACTTTAGCAGATCGAGATGGTTTTGTATTTGGGCACTTACTGGATCTGTCCAATGATGTGTTGAGTGCCAAATTGAAGTCACCTCCGATGATTAAAGATGAGTCTGCAGATAGGTCTGATAACTCCAAAAAACTCTGTGGAAGAAGTCAGGATTGTCATTATTGGGGCATAGAGGTTTAGAATTGTGAAACATTTATTATAGATTACCACTTTGATAATAATATATCTACCCTCTGGGTCTATGGTGGAGTTGATTATGTTAAAGAGTAATCTTTTGTTGAAAAGGACCGAGACTCCTCTTTGCCTGGAATTGAAACACGAATTATATATCTTGTTAAATTTGAGTCTATCAGAGATTTTTCTTCTGATTTAAGTAAGTGAGTTTCTTGAAAGAAGACAATGTCTGCATTTAATCTTGATACATAATCAAAAATCTTAATCTTTTTAGCCTGCGAGCGAATGCCACGCACATTCCAAGATGTTACTGTAAACTGAGACATGGAAAAGAGTGGGGTTTAGTCCATACAAATGTGAGCATAACCGAGAGTCTGTGAGCATTTGTGCACAGCCGTGTTGTGAGAAACTTAGATGCAAGAAAAAAAGAGAAGAAATACTTATCAAGGGGCAGGGTTGAAAAGGTTAGTGAAAAGCACAAACATACAACAACAACCAGTACCAAAAGAATAAGACAAGCAAGGGGTAATTATATGAAGTGTAGGAAGGGGGGGGTGTTGAGTGGATGTGAAAGAAAAAAAAAGGGTCAGGGGATGGAGAAGAAAGAGTTGACATGGGGGTAGAGAGTGTCCTGTGAGACTGTACGCGCCTATACAAGTCTTGCTGAGAACGCATCTGTGACAGTGCTTCACATGATTGCGGACATCCTTCTCCATGTTTTCCCAGAAGAAACACTGGCGGACCAGAGAAAGTGTGCGGGGTTGACCTTGATGACCAGCGTGGTCGTAAACACCTGACAATGCATCTTTCTTCAGGGTCTCAGGCACAACAAACTGGAACCTCTTCTGTTTTGTCAAGGGATCCTTTATGACTCGATAGAGGATTCCATTCAGAAGTGTTAATTTATCCCATTGCTTCAGGACTCTCAGAGTTGGCTGGCTCTCATTGCAACATTCATTTCTGGAAGGTCTATGTTTCCTGTCAACATAATGAGCGACCCTTGAGATGACTGGGTCCCGCTGCTGGTGTGACTGGAGCTCAGCGAAAGACAAGGTAGTCATCACATCCTGGCCAGGAGGTTCCAAGGTGGTGAGGTGGTCAGCCATGGAGGCTCCACGTTGCCTGGGAGCTGAGTCCCACTCGTCCAAAGATGAGAGAAGAGAGGAGACATCATCTTCAGACATTGAGCCTATGATAGCAGCTGAGCGTTTTGCTTGCAAAGGAGATGGGTCTTGCCTTCTCCTCACCGGCAGGCACTTGAGACAGTACAGCACCCAGACCATCAAGCGAAGCATCGGTGGAAAGAATGGAGGGCTTATCAAAGTCTGGGTGTGCCAACACCACACTGTTGAGGAGCACATTTTCCAAATGCTTTCTCACATGCAGGAGTCCAATCCTGAGGAGTCAGTTCTTGGAAGGTGCCAGCTCGTCTCCGACTAAACTGAGACTGAGACTGACTGAGCCTTTAGTCCTCTTCTTCTGTCCTGCAGTCAAGGCGTAGAGTGGCTTTGCGATGGAAGAACAGTCGGGAATGAAATGTTGATAGTAGGTGGGGTGCGATCGTCATCATTCATGAGGTCTTCCTTCATGAAAGCTGAGATGGTCTTCACTTTCAGTTAACTGGCCGGTTTGTGGTCTACTCACACCCTGGAAGAGTGGGATGTCCTCCCCCCAGGTGACACAGGAGCACTACCGGGCAGCTTTCCCCACACCAGATACTCCCCCTGAGGGTCAAGAGTGATTGCCTGCCGGAGCCTGACTGTGTCACCTTTGTCAGGCAATTCAAGACCAGACCAACGAGTGATGCAGCTCAGAAACTGAAGGAACTGCTCACAATCTGGGTCTGAGGTGTTGGAGTGGATGAGCTCCCAGTACTTCTCATCAGCCTTCATTCTCTAAATCATAGGCCTTATGACATTGCTTCCAATGATAAGCTCATCTCTCTGCCCTCTTACAAGAAAAGTAAGTACAATGAATTTGAACCCATAAAGTTCAATTCCTAGGTCACAGATGCAGCTGGGCTGTGTCGTAAGGCCACCACAGCCGATAAAGACCACCTTCCCGGGCTCAGGCTGAGGACTCGGGAGAACACCAGGGGCTCTAAGCTTGGACTCTGCCTCTGCACTGAGCGTGCATGACATGCTCCCTGAATCAAGCATCCCCTTCAAAGTAGGCTGACCCCCTACATACACCGGAGCATAAAACAGTTCACTATTTCTTTCCTCTATGTGAACCCACTGTAATAACCGTTTTGTCACTAGAAACATTACTACAGCAGCTCACATAGATTGATTGTAAGTCTATTTCCTCACTGAGGGTGTCACCAGTGCCGCCCATGTTATCCCTCTCTCTACACAGGCGGGCTATTTTAAATTAGCAGGGGAGGGAGAAGATGGTGGCACAGCTGAGGAAAGGGAAGCCTGCGGGCACTGACTTCTTATGTGACCGGGACTGAAGCAGTTGAGGCACAATCTGTAAAGCCTGCAGTGTGCATGGGTAGAATGGTCCCAGGAACCACAGACTCTACACCCAAAGGGCTCAGAAGCCTGTGGGTTACGGGGTTGTCTACTCTGACGGTGGGCTGATTGACTATTGCCTGGTTGACGGCTGACTGGTCTTTGGTTGGCTACAAAAGAGGCATTGCACAAGGACAGAACAAGGTCAAACATTGCCACAACCTGCTGAACACCAGAGTCAGCGGTAGGGGAGTCAACAGCAGTATGAGTCAAGTTCGAGGCGGCAGAAGGCAGTTGGGACAAAGAAGCAGACTCACATGGGCACACCTCAATGTTGTCTGTCTGGGGCTGATTGCAGGCCATTGCAGAGAGTGACAGAGAGTTAGAAGGGGGCTTTGGCTGGTGTGCTACAAAAGCAGCCTGGGACACGCTTACATCAAGAGGGCTCTGGCCGCAGGCAGACATACCGACCATGTGTTGGGAGTGGGCTGCTGTTAGTCTCATATTTCTCATGTGAGCATCCAGACACTCATGAACCTCAGCTGCAGTCCACTGCTCTGGTGCCTTTAGTTGGAATCCCATGGCAAGTCTGGGATCAGGACAATGATTAATAAACATCAACCCCCTCCTCCACAGATTTACACCGCCTCCGGAGACACTCATCGGCAGCATCGATTGACTAGTTAAGATGAATCCAATATTCTAATGCACTCTCACCAGCATGAGGAATGGTGCTATAGAAGTCCTTCATAGGCAAGTTAGAGAATGACAGCTGACTGAAGATACCTTTCAGTATGTTAAACACAGCTGTGGGCCGGTCGGCTGCACTCAGTTCAGGGCGGCTGCGGAGTGACACCTTCACCACATCCGGAGCTTTGCCTGTTAATCAGGTCAAACATTTCAGCATCAGTGACATATTTCACCCTACTCAGGTAACAACTCATCATGATGAATTCATGTTGGGTGTGGGATACATATGTATGTGTATATACGTATATATGCATATGTGTGTATCCATAAAATGAAGAGTCCGTCCTTAAGACTGCTCTACTGTAAAGTGCCTTGAGATACCATTGGTTATGATTTGGCGCTATACAAATAAAGATTGATTGATTGATGTCCTCCCATTCATGGACAGAAAACACATCAGCATGGTCACCCCTGAAGTAAGGTGGAGGTTTGGTATCTGACTGCACAACAACCTTCAACTGTGGTCTTACAGCATTGCAGGGTGACTGATCTGTAGTGGGGGACTGAGGCTGTACTGTACAAGTCTGGTGCATAGTGTCAAGGCTGGCTGCGATGTTTTCTCCAAGATATGACTTGGGGTCTGACCGGCTAATTGGCGTGGAACTAGCAGTGGTGGTCAAAGGTGGGATAACTGTCTGATCAGCTGTGTATTTGGGAACACTGGGGGACATCATCCAATATCTACCAGCAACCTGTCGGCTCCTACCCCTCCCAAATGTGACATTATGCAATTTTTTTCAATTTTATTTATATTTTTTATTATTATTATTTTCTCCCTTTCCTTTTTTTTTTTTTTTTAGCACTTTAGTAACGGTCAAAGAGTCCGTCAAACAAGCATCCAACCAGACAGCAAACTTTGCAAGTGCCTTTCTCCGCAGCAGCGATGAGCAGGGAGAAGGAGACAGGAACTAGGACTAAGCAGCCTTAACTCGGGGACCGGACGGGCGCTGATCGCGGATGCAACGGGTCGTCACGGCACCAAGTGTAACCAGTCGAGACTCTGCGTTGTGTTTAGAGATGTTTTATTCTGACAGCAGCAGGAACACACACAAATCCTGGCAGCAGCAGGAACACAACACACACAAATCCTCCAGTCAGTTTTCCCCATAAACATGCCCCTCTCACACGGAGATTGTTAACAAAAGCGAAGAGGTAAGGGCGCGGGAAAACAAGACATAGGCGGAAGTGCTACATTAAAAACTGAACGTGGGGATACACACATAAATTAAGGCTCCACATACTGATTTGGAGGCCCAAATTGTCAGGAATGAACTAATAAAAAGAAATTTACTTAAAATGACAGATTTTGTGTAATTATAACAAAATATTTGACAAGCATACATAATTGACCCTGTTACATATATATACATTTTAAATTATTATTGTTTTTTTTTTGTGTGTGTTTTTATAACATTCATATACACACATATATAAATATGAATTTGGCAATGATAGGGCGTGAATGATTACCTCTGTTCTGACCGAGACGATGGACACGTTGATGTTTTTCACGGTTTCTGACGGGATTTTAACTGCAGACGACATGAAGTTTTTCAGCAGAGCCTCTGGGTCGTCGTTGGGGGTTCTTGATTGCATGAGAATATCACGTTGTCTCGCATACTACGAGATTGTATATCCAGGACTGTCTCTTTAGGATGCTTGTTTTCATTTTTCAGCGCTTTCGGGGTCACCGCAGATAAAGCTGAAAGGATATCGTGATTTACTTTTTGTAAGTCCTGAATTTGTTAGTAGGCAAATTCCAGGCTGGTCTTCTTTTCTTGAAAGTCTTGGTGCAGTAAATCGACCACACCTAGCCTCTTATTGATGGATTTTAGGACCTCTGTGTGAGACTCTGCCTCCAGATCTGACGTGTCCGTCAAAGATTCATTCTTTCGGCGTTTTGCAGACTTACCTGACGTGCTCGCGGCTTTCGGTCTAGTTTCCATCACATACTCGGCGTAATATGGGTCGATGAATTCTTCGAGGTCCTCCACTCTGGCTGGTGAGAGGGCATGTGGTCGGCTCTCGTTTGTGGCGTGGATTTACCGGAAAGAAGCGTTAATATGTGCAAGTAAACAGAGTTGGTACACTAGTCAAGGCAGCGAGCCGGCATGTTGAATTTTCACCGACTGTCACGTGACTCTCAGAACATCTTGCGTGACTAACCTCTCTCCCGTCTCTCCTTCCGTCTACCGCTCTCCTTCCGTCTACCTAATTTTAAGTTTACGGCCCTCTCAATAATGAGCGCGGTATTGAGCGCGTTACTTTTGGTTCCAGGTTTATGACGTCACTGTGTTGCAGTTTGTTTGGGTTTAAAAAAAAAACCAAAGTCAAAATTTAAAACGTTTTTGTACTGATAAAAGTTATTTAAGTTAATATTTCATGGTTATTTAAAATTATCCCCGTGATCCCAAACTTCCTTTAAATCGCGAGTGACGGAGTCCACTTCCTCAAAAAAAAAAAAAAAAAGTACACTTCCTTTTCCGTCTCCATCTCTGTACCTGCCATGTTGTTGTCGCGTCTCAAAAACGGAAGCTCTCTGAATAAGTCATTTGAAACCGTCAGCAACTGGTGAGTCCTATACCGACAAGTTTCCCATTGTTTAAACCATATACCATATAACTGTCCGTGTAATTGCTCACTAACATGCCGTTTCACTATAGTCGGTATTGAACTCAACCCGTTCAATACCCCATCTGCAAAACTGCAGAATCTCGGTGTTGCCACGCATGGAAGTTAAGCTCTGACCACTTGGTTCAAAGGTAAACAATGATTTTTGTTTTTAAAAAATTTACATTTTGTTTTGCGCAGATTTGTTGTTTTTCTGATTGGCGTTACAATACCTATGGAGTTTTGTTATCAGAGTCTCAAACATTTCACAGGAACACACACACACATGGTATTTATTTATAATAAAAATATACTAAATGAGTAAAAAAAACTAAAAACTCAACAATATTTATACAAAAACCACACAAAATGACTCCAGAATCACAAGACAATGGCAAAAACAATTATACAAAAAATGCACAAAAAGACAACTGAAAGAAAAAAATATATGATGATGACTCCAAAAAACATACATTACAGAAAAATACAACAAAAATATGAAAATGGCTCAAAATACACAAAATTAAATATTTAAACAAAAAATACACAAAATGACTCCAGAATCACACTGCACATTGCAATGGCAACAAAAGTAAAGTAACAAAAATAAAATGCACAAAAATACAACAGAAAGATACAAAAATACACATGATTCCAAAAAACTTACATTACAGAAAAATACACCAAACGAAAAAAATATAAAAATGGGTAAAAAAAAACAACACATTTATCATGCGCATGTCTCATAAAATTAAACCAGAGAAATCGCACATGCTATTTTACTTTGCACCTGCAAATATACACCTTTATAATGTTACAGAGTATTTTATTATTAGTATGCCCATAATTGACAACTCTACTTAAGCTCCCACTATACAAATACATACTTCCGACGGGCACTGTACTAGTACTTATTAAACAGTAGAGTTCTGATAAACTTGGGTTTGTTCAGACGTGCTTGGTAGAATGCGACTCGCGTCGCGTCTCTCCTTGTGGGATTTTTTTTTTTTTTTTTTTAATCGTCAGATGCTCGAGCCAGTTTTTTTCACTTCACTGAGTATCTGACACTTTCTTGCTGTATTTCATAAAACAAATAAAAGTAGTAGTGGTTGTTTGGTATAAAACAAATTTATTAAGCTATACAC
The DNA here is from genome assembly GCF_900634775.1 of Gouania willdenowi. Classification (NCBI taxonomy): domain Eukaryota; kingdom Metazoa; phylum Chordata; class Actinopteri; order Blenniiformes; family Gobiesocidae; genus Gouania; species Gouania willdenowi. The sequence goes on along the minus strand of NC_041049.1, from coordinate 35,067,573 downwards.
ACACATACACTCTCTCTCTCTCCCACCTTCTCCCTCTCTCTGCCGGTTGTCTGAGTTTTTTTTTTTTTTTTCAAACACGCACGCACACCTGGTGTGGATATTTAATATTTAATTGTTTATGAATAAATGTAACTATAATTAGGAAATAAAACTATTTTTTATTCCTTCTTTGCAGGAAAAAACGGTCAAAGATGTTCACGCAGATGTTCTTCCATGGAACAGTCGGGGACACGGTTCATGCAGCAGAACCAGCTGGACCAGGACCACGTCCATGGTTCATAACCTCCAGTTCATGGTGAACTCCACAGCAGTTGGACTGGTGTTAATTCTGGAGCAGATAGAGGCAGGCTTTGTCCATTTGCATTAGAAAACCCAAAATCCTTTTTTAGGAAATGTATATATACAGTGGCGGCTGGTGAAAAATATTCTGGTAGGGCTGGGCCATATCAAGTCAAAAGTCAGTTTCAGTAACCATCTTGTTACAACTGAACATAAATAGCAGGATATCAGTGCTCTGTGAAATAATAATATTTTAATTCCAATATTCATAACTTGAGGCAACATATTGCAAAACCACAATCTTGGCAATAAATCACTTTACTTACTACTCATTTTTACCATTTCATTTACAGCTGAGCACATGAAACAGTGCTTAGTGGTAAATCGGTCAACTTTATCCAAAGAAAAATGTGGTCAAGGGAATTAATGTGTGTCTTTTCTGTTGAAGAGTACTTTGTATGAATATGAAACTGGCCTGGACAAAAATTATGGTAACCTTAAAGCACCTGACTGCTCCCCTCTGGCTCCCGACTAGCTGTTCTCCCAGCCACAAAAAATAGATATAAGTTCACCTTTGTGCCCCTCTTCATCAGGACTTTAAACACAGAGGAGATAAGGAGGTAACCAGGATAAACTGCTGCTTTTGTCTCTGCCTGTGCATCTATTTATTTATTTTAATTATTAGGCAGTGGGCTACTTCCCCTGACGTTGTGCTCTGTAAACAACACACATTTGCTTCTAAAGTCATTGCTGCTCTCACCTCTTATGTTGTTTTATGGTGTATGTTATGTTGTGTTTGTGGTTAAGACTGATGTCTCTTGTCTGCTGCAAATCAAATTGCCCTTCAATGGACAAACTGCTAAAGTGGAAGTGAAAGTGCAGTGATTGGCTCAACAACAACATTGTGCAACAAAATATCAAGTTAAGATTAATTTAAGGGTACCATCCTCTGTGTGTGTGTGTGTGTGTGTGTGTGTGTGTGTGTGTGTGTGCGTGTGTGCGTGTGTGCGTGCGTGCGTGCGTGCGTGCGTCTTGTTTTGATGTTAGGCTGATCTGGGCCTCGCTGTTTTATCCTTAGTTTTTCCACCAATGTTCTCCACTCAAAGAGATTTTGAAGAAGAGACCCTATAACTTTACTCCCTGCGTCATCCATCATAGTTGTCATTGTCATTGTTATCACATCAACGTACTTCTTATTATTATTTTTGAAATTCTGGCAGACCTGTGGAGGGCAGCAAAGGCTCGTTGCTGCCCTCCACAGGTCCCGTGTTTCCCCACACCATAGGCACACTTATAGTAGCTTGCCACTTGGGCGATATCTTCATTGTCCAAGTAACATCAGATTCGACGTTGACACTGGTTGGATATTCCTGTTGCTATGTCGAATCTCTTGACGGTGATTGGCTGCTCTGCTACACTGGCTGGGCAATTGTTCTATCGCCCAAGTGACTCAGCAGATACGAGCAGGAAGCTGCAGGAAACCATTTTCCCACAAAATTACAATTTATATTTTGTATATAACATGTCATTGAGAATTTAAACACACATGGTGTTCAAAATAATGGTTTATTGTTTATTTAAAAAATGCTTATTTTTAAAAAGAAAAATCAAAAGCACTATATATATATATATATATATATATATATATATATATTTATTTATTTTTTTTTTCACATGGTGTAAATAAAGTTATTTATTCTGTATTCTACAAGGACTTTGTTCATTGTTTAATGCCTACTTATAAGCATGCACATTTATTTATTTTTTTTCAGATAATGTAATTGCTCTTTACATCCACACATTCTGAGTTTAAGACATCAGCATATGTTATTTTTTGCCCCAAGATACAAACTTAACCACAGCACAAACTATTAGGTTTGTATTTTTTATTTTGATATATTTATAGGAATGTAAAGTTCATGCAATACTTACCTAAAGAATAGGACATTTAAATAGAATCATGCAAATGAGATTTCCTCAAATCAAACAATTTATTGAAACAAATCAAACAGCAACAGTGGGTATAAAACAAATGTGGGAGTCAATAAGGTGTCATGTGTCCTTGATCATTAATAACGGCATCAGCACAAGTTGAACAGCATGATGAAGAGGACACACAAACATATGTTTATTTAAATACAACAGTATCACTCCAGTCAAACACAGTAGGTCCTTGGTCCAAATGAAGATGGATGGAATGACATCAGGGCACATAATTTCGACACATACTGTACGCACTGATATTCTGGTCCTAGTGAGTCCCAGCAGCAGCACGATGACAGACATGCACAGGCAGTCAGCCTTAACAGCATCTATAATGATAAACACATGAAAACCAATGTATTGCCTTCATCTGCTCTACTCATGCGACCATAGTTGAAGCTGGGTAGCTTAGCAAAGGCTAACACTAACACGGTCATTGTTAAGAAATAAAACATATTTGATAATTACCAAACATTGCAGATTCCTGCTACACCAATGAAGATGGGTAGAGTTGTTTGGCTGAATATTTAAATAAGATAGAATAGCATAGATACGATGTCAACAAAGACGTCAAAGTATGGGCTTCATTATGGCACAAGTGCTCATGGGTAAACTGCTATGTAATTAGTGACGTACTGATGTTATACAGTGACGCAAGGATGTGGCTCTAACTTGCTGCTTTTGCGGTGGAAAACAAAACCGGTTCTTCAGCTAAAAAGAGTAGCTCTCGCTTAGCTTCAAATGAAAACTTCTTGTTCTTGGTGGAAGTTGACACATTGTGAGCCTGAAGTTTAAGTTAACAATAAGAAATGAATGCTTGGCTAATTAACTAATTCAAGCTTTACACAAATCTTCAGTTTCAGAGCAAAAAGCTGAGAAAAAAGCCTTTTTCTAAAAAACCCTGTCAGTGACTTTAAAACTTTTTTTTTTTTGCTTTAGTGGCAACTCTAACATCTGAATATTGTTTCCTTATATATATGTATATAAAAAACAACACCGAGATCAGGCTTTTGATGGCAAAATTATAATTTTTTTGCTATCTGGGTCAGAGTTGAATGGATTTCTTACTGTATTTTGGCGTTCCTCCAAGTTTTTCTCCCGTCAGTCTGCACACATGCAATTTCCTCTTCCTCCCGGACATGCAGAGTGTCACTGCGTTCCCCGTTTTTTTTATTGTTTTATCTCACCATTGCCACACTATCCATGAGTTCCACACATGCTCTGGTCGAGTGTGCGCTGCTATGCGCTGTTACAACGTCAAACTCTCATACTTAGCGCCATTTTTTGTCTCGTAAACGCCTTTCCTCCTCTCCTTCTTAGCTCTGCTGAGCACGAATGATCTCTCATCCAAAGGTGCGCTGCTATCTCCTACATGTCACCTATTATTTTGCTATCTCGCTCACTGGCTGGGGGTGTTTTGTATCCCCCCTCCTCCCAACAAGCAGCGATGACCCGTTTGGCCCGGTTAGTTGATGGTATTATCTCACCATCGCAACATTATCAATAATCTACTCATGACCATACATGTTCTGTGTTAGTATGTGGAGCTGTGAGCTGCTGGATACAGCACAATTTCACTCTGTAGCGCCATAATCTCACTCGTTCCTGCTTCTTCCTCTTTGGCTGGGTAGCATCAGTGGCTAATCTCTCATCTAAAGGTGTACTGCTGCCATCTTCAGGGAACAGTTGGTCACTACCACACCCCACAGTTTAGATATTGATGAGGAACCTCCGCCAGGGTGTTTTCTAGTTATCCCCGTGAAAAAACGTAAATGACGAGTTATCTTGTCAATGGCACTGAGTGAGTTAAAAGAAATAACCAGCCAAAAAGCAGACTGCAGCTAATGCTCATCAAACTAGGAAGGGAGCCAGCATACGAGTGGACGTGAATCTGCTCCTGTTTTGCAAATAATAGCCAAAGACCCAGCTAAAAAGCAGACTGCAGCTAATATTAGCAAACATACGGCTACCGGTCACATTCAACCCGCTGATGAAGACGCATTTGGAAGGGTCGACGTGAGTGAAGAGCCTCCAACTAAAATGAGAATTTCAAGGTTGAAGCCATACAAAGACTATTTATGAACTATGGTTTTAATAATTGTTCCAATCCCAACCAAGAACCATGGCCCATGTGTGTGTTATCTGCAGTGAAAAACTTGGAAATGAGAGTTTGAAGCCTACCAACTAAAGACATTTGGAAACATTGCATTGTGAGTTGGCAAATAAACCACTACACTTCTTTAAAAGGAAGGCACACGAGATTAAATCATCGGCTCAAATCCTTCATAGAAATGTGACATTAACTGACAAAGCACAGCTAGCTTCATACAAGGTTTCTAACTATGTAGCCACAGAGAAACAGCCCCACTCTGTTGCAGAGAAATTGGTCCTGCCTGCCACAATGGACATGGTTAGCACAATTATTGATGAAAAGTCAGCATAAGTTTTTAAAGGATATCCCCCTGAGTAACAACACTGTTTCCGATAGAATTCATGATATTTCAGACAACCTGGAGGAGCAGCTTATTTCAAGACTAAAGACAGCAGGGGATTTCACCATCCAGCTTGATGAGAGCACTGAGGTATCTGATTCAGCAACTTTGTTGGTTCTCATAAGGTACGTGTGGGAAAATTAATTTGTGGAGGACTAATTAGTTTTTCAATGTCTAGCCTGCTTGACTGAAACTAACCAACCATTTGATGAAACCACAGACATTTCAGAAGTATAATCACCTGTGATTGGACAGAAAGTCCTTCACTCATTAGTCACCGTTGGGACCTATTGGGTTCTGTATTGTTAATGCAACAAAATATTGGCCACGTTTACATGGAAGCTTTAAATCCTCTTTAAACCGGAACAAAAGTTAATTCCTCTTTAACCTGACCTTGTAAACGCATAATTCCTAATGCTAATTTAATTCCGAATTAAAGTTAATTCCATATTAGGTGGGTGGTTTATTCTGTTTTTAATTCGTAATTGGATAATTCCTCTTTCTTGTAAACACTTAACCTGGTTAAAACCGCTCTAAGTTTATTCAGATCATTTTACGCTTGCGCAACTTCTGGCGATGACGCGCTGGTGATGACATAATCCAAGATGGCGGCGGCCCGGACTCCATCCTAGAATATTTAATATGAGCCTTAAAAGACATGGATATAATGAAAAGTGTGGATGAATGGAGGCATAAACATGCAGACTTTCACACGGACTTATTAAACACACACAGACTTATTAAACACACACGGACCTCGGTAACCGCGGTAAACGGAACAGGCTTCACCGGACGGCTGGCACTAGGACCCGGGGGCGGAGTCAATGTGTCCCCGTACTGCACGTATAATTACCGGTGATTAGTTCCCATCTCCTTCTGCTTCGCGGTCCAAACTGAAACCGTGTGTTTATGTCGAGCTGCTGATTCAAAACTACAATCAAAATAAAGGTGAAAACAGTTTTCATGTGTGGTGTTCTGAGTTATAGCCAACAATTAAAGGTTTGTTGTGAGTTTTTCCTGATAGACGTGATACGTCACATTCTCCCCCTGTCCAATCAGAGCCTTCCAAACCCCTAGACCTAAAGCAGAATTATCTAAAGACAAATAAACCAGTTTTCCATGTAAACCTTGTTTGGGAATTACTATTTCTATGTAAACACGAAGCAGAACACTTTAATTCCGAACGATGTCATTCCGAATAAATAACTCCGAGTTAAAAAAACATGTAACCGTGGCCAGTATGTGTCAGCCATTTTGTTTTGTTTTTCCCTCCAAAATGTCACTAGCGTTATTCACATAGTACAAACATAATAGGAATAGATTAAGCTCTACTTGGCTCTGTGCACATGCTCTGTGTAACACCTGTTCTGATGTCATTAAAAATCTGACCCTCTTCCTCCTCTGTCTGCTGCACCTTTCATGGCTTCTGCTTGAGCCCAAAGGTCTGAATGACTAAATCTGAAGTTCTTCCAGACTGTCTCATAGTATGTCTTACATGCCACTGGGAAAAAGAAAGGCAACAGACATAAATATATAAAATAACACCACAAACAACAAAACAGATTTTTTTTCCAGATTAAAGTTACTTACATATAAAGACTCCAGTGTCCACTCCACACATGTCTGTACTTGCAATGAGAGTTTCCATCAAATACAAGGTCACAGTCGAATTGTGGGGCAAACTCAGTCTGTCACAACAAATAACAAATAGTGTCAGGTCAGATACATTTACATTTACTTATACTTTCTTTTTTCTTAAAATCTTACCCTTGTATGTGATCATAACGCTTTTCATTTCCCTCTAGTTGTGCAAAAGCTGCACCGTTACCTATAAAAAAATGAATAAATAAAAGTTCAAGTTGGTGAAGCAGCAGGAATAGACATTCACTTTAAATCTATTATTATTTGACAAGGTCACAATCAATCTGTGTATTTGGTTCTGTACTTGTAAGAGAAAAGTTCTCACACGCACACAAAAGCAAAATGGTTTTTACAGGTGTAAATAATTTTCACACATACACAAAGGTTATTTTGCAGACACAAACCATTTTACAAATAAAAATATTTTATTCACACAGATTTTTTTGCAGACAAAAAATGTATTTCATAACTACTAATAATTTTCACACACAAATTTCTTTTGCAGACACAAAATGTATTTTACAAATACAAATTGTTTTTTTTTTATGTACACAATTTTTTTTGAGCACACAATCTTTATGACCCTAATTTGATCCCAAAGCTCTGACACACCGAAATATGTGTAATGAGTAACACTTACTTTTTGTTCCCCTGGGCTAAACACCTGCAGCATCCATTGATCCATAACAGGATCACCAGCCAGGGACGAACCAGGTCTGTCATCAAAAACCTGGTGAGGGAACAAACAAGTCTGTCATGGGTCTCATGAAGAATAAGTATGTATAAATAAAAGATTTGATCCTAAACAGGTCCATCACCACCAATCTAACCAGTGAGAAGGGTGGATGTAGCTCTTGGTGAGTGGGTGCACAAAACGTAATGTCAAAAGTCCAGTTAGAATAAAAACAGGGGTTAGCTTACCTACTACTTGTCTGACATCGTTGTGTGGAGCTCCTCAAATCACATCTCAATGCCATTGTCGTCGGCATTAAACAACGGTCGTCCACCGAGGACCCCGTCTATAATATACTTATAACTTGTATATGTTACACCCCTGAAAAAAGGAGAAATAATCACAACCAAGACTGTTTAGTAGAATCTAATGTTAACAAAAATATAACATGATACAAAAGTACACATTTACAGCACTTTCTTACATTAAAATGATCACAGATAAACATCACTCAATCTCAATTTTAACAATAAAGATTCAAGAAAATTATGTCTATTTAACACTCTTTTAACACTTTTAACTGTCCTAAAATGTAACTGGTATTTAAGTATTTAAACTCATGAACTCAGACACAAACACACAAAATTATGACAAAAATGAACAAAACGACAACAGTAATGCACAAAATAACACATTGAAAAATGACAACAAAAAATACACAAAAAGACAAGAAAAACACAAAAAATTATTGCAAACCCATAGTACTGACAAACAAGCAAAATCAGAAAACAGAAATACACAAAAGTGACTTCAAAAAATGCAAAATGACAACACAAGTACATATTATGACTCCAAAAAAACATACATTTTACAGGAAAACCACACAAAAGGACAAAATAAATGCACATAATGCCTCATAAGGAGTAGGGCAACCACAAACATACACAGAATGACAGAAAAACACACAAAATTACTATCAAAACTCCTTGTTCTTTCCTGTGTTAATGATCAGATTGGTCATTATTCTAACTTCAGACTGGAAGCCTCATTTTTAATTGGAATAAACCAGCTACTTAATTTAGATTTAAGTTAAATTTGGAATAAAATGTACAATAGGAATTAAGTGTTCACAAGGTCAGTTTAAAGAGGAATTAACTTTTATTCTGCTTTAAAGAGGAATTAAAGCTCCCATACAAACATGTTGGCTCCCAGAGACTTGTGTGTCTTTTCAGTGGATACAGTCCTGATTTGCATTTGTATAGATCACAGCATGGTCATTTACATGTGAAAACCTTGCCCAGTCCTAGAAGCTGGGGGGGTGACTTTCTCACCTTGTGCTGTGAGTTTACGGCAATTCCTGGCAGTCATCTGGAGCTGACTGGAACTTCCAGTTGACTCAGAGTTAACGGCAATTTACAGTGACGAAAACTACCGGAAATCCCACTTTTCATGCAGTGTAATAAAAAATGTCACTGACACAAATGTGAAACGTCTGACGGACTTATTCAGACACACCTACTTCACTCATTGATATCTTTGATTGCTACTTTCCAGCAAAGAGATATGACATTTTGAGTGACAAAAGGTGGATTCAAAATCCTTTTAAATTTCCAGTATTTGACACTCAGCCCACATTGGGAGCAGTGATTAGGGGCAGTACTGTGTGTGCACTTATAACCAGGGGGTATTTCATCAAACCCAGCTCAGGGTTAAGTCCAGGTTTAACCTGAAAGTCTGGCTCCGTTAAGCCGGATTCTAACTGGAACAGCGGTTTCATCAACGAGAAAACACCTTGGTTACCATAGTAACACAGTCCGTGGGTCAAACCTGCTCCCGACCAGGTTTAAGCAGCAGGCTTGGCTTAACCTGCAGATGCACTCTCATGAAACCACGTCATCATTTTGAAATAAGTCATTTAGTGTTGCTTTAAAACACTCAATAACAAAAGGAAAAATGAGTCAAAAAAGACTTCTGTTTTTCTTTTTTTTTAAAATACCACTTTAATACGGTATTTTAAAAGAAAATTAAACAGAATATAATGGTAAATGTTTTAATATGATTTTAAATCTATACAAATAACGATATAATCATTGTCTACATGTTTAATGTGTACCGTATTTTTAATGAGATGATCAGTCTCCATGTGTTTAAACCATCCGTAATAATATATAAGGATACGTGTGTAACCATCGCCTCTGTTTACCGCACAGTATAAATGTGTCCATTCATTGATCAGAAATTAATAATGAGAAAGCTGTGGATATACAGAGAGGGAGGGGCTTCAGGGACAGTCACAGGGCAGAGCACTAAAGGCTCCCAATGACAAAGATACACTATCGCTTTAAGGGATGTGCGTGCACAGCTCACCTGCAAATGCAGCCTCTACAGTGTTGTGCTCCCGCTGTTCATTTAGTGGTCAGTTCAACAAACTATTCATCAAACACTCACAAGTCTCATAAATTACATATTATTTGATTGTGAGTTACATCATCTCTTTTATTAAACGCTGACAGGTGTTAAAAAACTAATCAAACGCACACAATCAGTGTGTGATCACAACATGCTTGAGTTGTTTGCTATGATAAATTGACTAAATAATACCTTCTTTAATCCTTTACTTCTTTCAAAATGTTCAAACCTCAGTTGGTCTTTTTTTTCTTTCTTTCTTTTATTTTTTACGTGTCCGTCATTTATTTTCACTTCTCAGTAACAGATGATGTCACGTCCTGTTGGTCTCAGCATTGGTTCCTATTGGCTTCTCATTCATTGTAAAAGCTGCAGCGCATGCGCCGTCACTCTCTAATCATTAAATCTGTGATCAATCTCGTATGATGAAGTTCACTTAAACTAAACACTGTCTGCTGGCTCGGCTCAGCTGGGGAGCTTGAAGCTGAGAGGAGTTTGATGAAATGATGAGAGCCAGCATGTCACAGACGGTTTAGCTGAACCAGGTTTAAACGAATCGGCGATGGATACGCACGTATCCTTATGTATTATTACTGATGGTTTAAACACATGGACACATCTCATTAAAAATACTGTACACATTAAACAAGCAGACAATAATTATATAATCATTTGTATGGATTTAAAATCATATTAAAACATTTACCATGATATTCTGTTTGATTTCCTTTAAAATACCGTAATAAAGTTATATTTAAAAAAAAAAAAAAACAGCATAACAACCTGGACTTAAACCTGAGCTGGGTTTGATGAAATACCCCCCAGGTTTAAACCATAAGCCTGGCTCTACTGAGAACACTGTGATGAAATATCCCCCAGGTCTCTACAGCCCCGAGAAGCAGCGAGTTGGGAGCGGGGCAGCCCTGTAAATCTCGCTTTAGACATAACGTTATGTCTGCTCCTCTATCAGCATCCACAGCATGTCAGTCATTGTTTACTGTTGTACTAGTACAGTGTCCGTCGGAAGTATGCGTTCATATGGGGGTAGAGTTGTAGAGTAGAGTTGTCAATTATGGCCAAATGAGAATGTGTTTGAATGTTGGATGTACAAAGAGGTGTACATACTCTGTACTCTGTAGTATAAATAAAGGGTATGTTTATGGGTGCAAAGTAAAATAATGTGTGTGATTTCCCTGGTTTAAATCTATGGGACATGCACATGACAAATGTGGGTTTTTTTTTTTTTTTTGATGCATTTTTCTGTAATGAATGTTTTTTGGAGTCATTCTGTGTATTTTTGTATCTCTCTGTTGTCTTTTTATGCAATTTTTCTGTAATTATAGTTTTCTGTTTCCAGTGTGATTCTGGAGTCATTTTGTATATATTTGGATCTTTTTTAGTGCACTTTTGTGCATTTCTGTTGTCATTTTATGTATTTTTATAAATACAAATATGTATTTTTTGTGTATTTTGAGTCATTTTCATATTGTTTTGTTGTTAACTGTATTTTTATGTAATGTTTGTTTTTTGGAGTCATTTTGTGAGTTTTTGGAGCCTTTTTGTATATTTTTGTGCATTTCTGTTGTCGTTTTATGTACTTGTTGTATAAATATTGTTCAGTTTTTTGTTTTATTTTACACATTTAGTATAGTTTATTATAAATACTGTGTGTGTGTGTGTGTGTGTGTGTGTGTGTCTACCTCCATCTCTTCCATGCGGTATCACACGTGCGCGCATCATGCACATAATCCGTTGCAGGTTGTTGAGAGATTAAAAAAAAATCAGCCGTGTGTGTGTGTGTTTACAATGTAGCTGCTAGCATCTTCTTAACACATAGAATAATAAAAGAAGAAACACTCACCCTGGCGCAGAACAAACAATAATCAAAGTGGACCCATCCGCTCACAAAAAAGTTACATTCCTCTGTCTGAAGAAGCAGAATGTTTGTGATAAGGTTGGCTAATGACCGTCAGCACAGCCACCGCCCACAGTCATGGAGACGGAAGAGGAAGTGAAGTCCATGACCCGCGATTTAAAGAAAGTTTGGAATCACAGGAATAATTTTAAATAACCATGACTTTTAGCAGTACAAAAACGTTTTTAATATTGACCTTCCTTTCTTTTTTAATCCCAAACAAACTGCGACACAGTGACATCATGAACGCGGAACCGGAAGTAGTACGCTCAATATCGCGCTCATTACCGAGAGGGCCGTGATCTTAAAATTAAAGTTTTGAGCGTTTTGCTACAACAAATTACTCCAAAATAACGGATGCACACACTTGGGATATTTGGAACCCATTGACTAAGTTTCAGGTCGAACTCATACCGCGTCGGGGGAGATATTCGCTCCACACACACACACAAACACACAGACCTTTTTTGCTTTTATAGATAGATGAAACACACACAAAAACACTCTGTGGGTACAAAAACAAGGCAGAGTAACAATAATAACAGTAAACACACACCTTTTGTCCGTGATTGACTCTGTTTGGCGATGTTTCACGTGCTGCTGCCAAGAACGGCGATAAGAAAGCGCCGGCAGTGACCGTGGCTGAGGTGAGCCCGACAAACCCCGAAGAAGAGCGCCACTGACGTCATTCTGCTGTGCCGTATGGGATTGAGAAGTCAAATTGAATTACGTTACACTTTGTGCGGGGGGTGGGGCATGAAAACAAAAATGCAATGATCTCTTTGCTTTCTTTAGTTGTGTCACAAATGAGCAGTGTTGAAGAAGAAAATGAATATGCAATTTTGATTACTTATTACCAATTTGATTTATGAGACAAATTATGCAGCTACAACCTCCAACGCATTAGCCTTTCTGCTAATGCATTTTAATTTTTTAATTTTCCATTTCAAATTGAATTTTGGTACCTAATTGTTGGGCCATCTTTTGAAAACTTAATTGTTAATTTTAACAAACCAAAAATCAACAAAAGTAAGTTAGTTTGGAGTTTGTATTTAACCTTTTTTCAAACTCACTCACTGCTGTGCTTCATCAGCTCACACACTTGAAGCACGTTATTTACCTTCCTGTGTTTGTAAAGCTGTGCAAGCCTCAGAGCATCCACTCTGCCCACAACTTCTGGAGCTCTTTTTTGAAAATTCTGCTCCTGGTGATGTCAGGTGACTGTGCTAATACACGCTAATTACTGAGTGTAAGCTAATACACAAAAGTAGCTCACTCAAATAAAACACAAAACACTCATATGTTGCTTCAAATAATGACAAAAATAATATTATAACTTTAAAATACTCAAGGACAAATATTGTCCAAGGCATCAACATCTTTTTGAGGTGAGTACAAGCTCAACCGACAACTCGACAGTTTGTGCTGCCATCTAGGCTTTTAAATGAAAACTAAAGGAAAGCAATTACACTATGGTACCACAAGAAGGCGCTCCAGGTCAACATATAAACCTATACTACTGAACTTAAAACCACAGACAGAATAGTTACTGTAACTAGTAACTTTACAACGCATTACCTCAAACACTTTTTTTTTTAATCTTGTCTCCACATACTGTCGCAAGTCAACACTACATGAAGTGCAATCTTTTTATGACAGCAATGCATGTTTTTTTATTGCAATTAAATGATTGAATTTATTTAATTGCATAATTGTGACCATCAACAGAAAGGATAAGAAAAATTTATTAAAGGGAGAGTATAAAAAGAGAGAGCAGTGTTACACCTAGGTGAGGGGGACGAGTACAGGGAAGAGGGAGTCAGGGTGGGAATTGGAAGGGGTGGGGGAGGCTCGACTGTTCTAAGGTGAGAGTGCAATGTGATGTTATAGTTGTGCATATTGTGTTGTGTAATTAGTTAAGCCAGTCTGGTGACAAGTGTGGAGAAATTGAAGTAGGTGACACAGCACCTAGCTTAAGTATAATGATGGTGGCCATGAATAGAGGAAAGGAGTGAGTAGTTATACCTAAAACTGGTATTTGGGATAAACGTATCTTAAATATGAGCTTATCCCACAGCCCAATGTGTGCGCAAGAACCACTCCTATACACCGCACCGGGCTCGATAGTGCAGCCAGCAACAACGGGAGCTAAGGAGCACCCACGACTGAGCAGCCCCCCCAAATGCCCTCGAGACCCCAGGCCAAGAAGCAGCCACTACCCCCTATGAAACTCTCAGACTAACGCCCCCTCATTTTGGAGAGGTGAGCAAGAAAAAGTTCTGGTATGCACTGTATGATAGAAAATGCTGTACCTTTGCCCACTTAAACCACTGTTTTTAAAAAGAATTTGGCCCCAGCCCTTCCAAACTCCAACATAACTATTATTCTTACTGTTTGAATTATTTCAGATAAAGGTATTTGGTCATAGCTGGTTTTCAGGGTTTGGTTTGGGGCCCCTTATGGCCAGTAGGTTCAGCATACCAAGATATTTTGGAAAACGCTATGCTCCCAACAGGAACAGTTGGGGAAAGGCCCTTTTTTAAATTCAACACGACTGTGTCCCCAAAGATATGCTGGGAATTCTTCTTCTTCTGTGTAGTTTTACAGTGGTTGGCAACCAAGGCAAGGAGCATTAACGCCCAACTGGCTGATAATTATTTCATCAAAGTGCTCTTAAAGGAGCCAGGCCTACGGTTTAAACTTGGTTTACCCAAGCCGTCCATGTCATTTCATCAAACTCTTCTCAGCTTGGAGCTCACCATCTTAGCCAAGGCAGCTGACAGTGTGCAGTGCACATCTTAAGAAGACCAATAAGATCAATCACAGATTTAATGATCAGAGACGTGAGGCTGCATACGCTGCAGCTTTTACTCTCAGTAAACAGCCAATAGAAACCAATGCTGAGACCAACAGGACCTGACATCATCTGTTACTAAGCAGTGAGAAGAGGGAAAGAGGAAAAAAATGATGGACACGTTTAAGAAGTTTCTGACAGCTCCATATTAATATATATGTACATGAAAACATTGACATTACAACATGTTTCTTTGTATAAAACATCTTGAGTAGAAGTTATTAGCCTTTTGCTTACCTCTGTTGATTGTACACAGAGGCCTAAGATGTAAAACTGCCAATAAATCTGTCACTCTAACAAGTATTGGTGTTTTGTGGTTTACATATCAATTTGAATTCTAATCAATATTGTTTTTGTCGTCGTCGTCGTCGTCAGAGGCGTCGCAACAGGGTAGGTAACACAGGCAAGCCTAGGGCACCGAGGTGAGGGTGGCCCCCGAGGGATCTAACTAAGGCAAATTTCAATGATAAAATAATGAAACTGCTTTGAGATGCTGCAGCAAAAGCGCATCAAAAATCCCCTGCACGGGGCCCTTTCTGAGTAGTCACTGGCTAGTTGCTAGTAGGGGCCAGGACAGACGGCAGATATCGGTGACACAACTTGAAACCCCCCGGACACATTACAGTGATACGTTGGGAACCTCCCTAACGGGGCTCCACTACTACCGGTCCCTGCATCAATGTGCTGTTGTTATTAAACACACACACCGATAAAATGAAGCGGACATATCCCACAGGGCTCATGAAAAGAAGAAAAAAACAAGAAGAGGATGAAATTAAAAAAAGTGATAGTGGTAAGTGAGAATGTGTAAGATATGTGTGTTACATTATAAAAAATGTTTGTCCCAGTTAGTCCCAGTCACTTTGTCCCAAACTCCCAGTCATCCACCCAGCACCAGAAAAGTTAACTCCACGTTTAAGTCTGTGTAAAGTGAATTCAGCCATTTCCTTCTAAACACATTGATAAAGTGTTTATATGTTTATATTAATTATTCAAATTTGACAGTGTGGTTAACAATAAACTTCTGTGGTATGACAAACTTAGAACACATATTTATTCTTACTTTACACTAATTTTAACAGTTTTATGTTAAGAAGTAGTCCAGCTTTGCTTACACATCATAAGTATTGTTGCCAATGGCTGTGTACATACTGTACATTCATAGACACACAATAAGTTAGTCCTTTGCTGCCAATGATATTTTCTCGCAGAATAAAGTGTTTGTTGTCAAATGGTAAAACTGATACATCCATAAATGTTCTGCTATAGCCTAAATGTTACATTAAATTAAATGTTAAAATGAAGCATTAAAGTTGTGACAACAGCAGACCTACATGAAAGTAAGAACTTATTTAGTTTAACTTTTTAAAATACATTTTAAAGTTTAAAATATATCATGAGAACTATCTGATTTAATATGACCACACAAATATTTGTCTTATACTATTTTTTTTCTAGCAATATCATCCTCAGATCATGAGTAGGGTCTTGAAGAAGAAGAGTAGGACATGATGGCACCTTCATGCAGCAGCAGCATTCCATCACCATCTCCTCACCACCCTCATCACACCACATCACCAGAACAGAAGGTACTCAAATAATAGCAAATCAAATAATATCAGATGATCCTGCTCTGTGGCCAAAAGCTATCGATGACAATGCTTGGTGTCAAATTGTGAGAAAAGAATCACTCCAAATAACATACATGGACTTCCCCAAAGTTCAGAAAATCCACCTCGGGAGATTCACCAAAAAAAATTAAAAAATGACAATGAGAAATGGTTAGTGTACTCTTATTTTCCACTTCAATTGCTTGTTTTTTTGTTGTTTTTTTGCTTGGTTGCATTTTTGTCATACTTAAAATTTTGCACATTTCAGTTGTTTGTTTTTCTGGCATTTACTGTATATATTGTGTGTAAAGTTTGCTTTTACTTTACATAGATATGTTATTTATTTTATATGTTAATTATTTAATAAAGTATTTCTTTACTGATACGTCGTCCATCATCATTCTGGGGCCGGGAGGCCCCATTGTCCTTCTTGCCTTGGGCCCCCAGGGGGTCTAGAAACGCCCCTGGTTGTCGTTGTTGTTGCTTCGCACAAGCTGAAACTTCAGGGTTTTTCTGGCTTTTCATACAGTGACCAATCAGCTGATCAGTGCTGTTACACTTATCTGCCTGTTCATCTTGTGCACTTCTTAATTAAATTAATAGCTTTTTCAATCCACCAAACCCTGATTTGGCTGGAAGAACTGTCCATCTGCCAGGGACACTCCCACCCTCTATACAGTAAGAGGGAGGGCAAATGTGCAGTTCCTCATTCAAAATAAGCACCTCTTCTCACTTGCTCCAGCAAGAAGGATTGTCTGGTGAGACATCTCATTCATATTACTCAGAGAACCAGGGTTATATGCATAACCAAAAGTTCTATTTCATAATATTTCTTGAGATGTCTCACTATGAGATATCAGAATCAGAATCAGAAATGTTTTTAATGGCCATGTACAGTTTTAAGGACAGTACAAGGAATTTGTCTTGGTAGTTGGTGCACAAAACAAACAAAAAAAAAACAAAAAAAAAACAAAGAACAACCCAGCAACAATAATAATAATAATGATATATATAAAGGATGAGGGATAAATAAGGGATAGATAGAGAATAAAGGATGTATATATATATATATATATATATATATATATATATATATATATATATATTTACAGTGCAGCAGATAATGTCATCATGGAGGTGGTAATCGGGTGAGGGGGGGTTCAGTGGGTGACTTGGGGTGTGTTCATGTGGATGGTGGCAGAGGGAAAGAAGCTGTTTTTGTGTCTGGAGGTTCTGGTCCTGATGGACCGAAACCTTCCAGAAGGGAGAGATTGAAACAGTTTATGACTGGGGTGGGAGGGGTCGGCCACAATCTTTCCTGCACGCCTCAAAATCCTGGAGGCGTACAGGTCCTGGAGGGAGGGCAGATTGCAGCCGATGACCTTCTCTGCAGAGTGGATGATACGCTGCAGTCTGGCCTTGTCCTTGGCCGTAGCTGCAGCGTACCAGATGGTGATGGAGGAGCAGAGGATGGACTGGATGATGGAGTTGTAGAAGTTCACCATCATCTTTGTTGGCAGACTGAACTTCTTCAGCCGCCGCAGGAAGTACATCCTCTGCTGAGCTTTTTTGAGGTCCTGAGTGATGATGGTCCCCAGGAAGCAGAAGTACTCTACAGAGCTCACTGTAGAGTCTCCCAGGGTGAGGGGGGTGAGGGGGACTGGGTTCTTCCTGAAGGTTACATCTGCTATCATCTCCACTGTCTTTAAAGCGTTGAGCTCCAGGTTGTTCTGGCTGCACCAGGACACCAGCCGGTCTGTCTCCCACCTGTAGTCAGACTCGTCTCCATCAGAGATGAGACTGATGATGGTCGTGTCGTCTGCAAACTTCAGGAGTTTGACCGACTGGTGAGAGGAGGTGCAGCTGTTGGTGTACAGGGAGAAGAGCAGAGGAGAAAGAACACAGCCCTGAGGAGATCCAGTGCTGATGGTCCGGGGAGCAGAGATGGTTTTTCCCAGCTTCACGTGCTGCTTCCTGTCAGACAGGAAGTCTGTGATCCACTTGCAGGTGGAGTCTGGCACGTTCAGCTGGGAAAGCTTGTCCTGAAGGAGAGCTGGGATTATAGTGTTGAAAGCAGAGCTGAAGTCCACAAACAGGATCCTGGCGTAGTAGCCTGGGGAGTCCAGGTGCTGGAGGATTAAGTGGAGAGCCAGGTTTACAGCATCGTCGACAGACCTGTTGGATTTATAGGCAAACTGCAGGGGGTCCAGGTGGGGGTCGGTGATGTCCTTGATGTGGGAGAGCATGAGGCGTTCAAAGGACTTCATGACCACAGATGTCAGAGCGACGGGTCTGTAGTCATTAAGTCCTGTGATCCTCAGCATTTTAGGGACGGGAACGATGTGACAGTTCCCGTATTGCAGACATGCTTATCGAGCAAATACCAGACTGCAAGGCTGAGTCCGTTATACATCAGGACAGTAGAAAAGTCCAGCATGTAAAACCGGACAAATGTGAGGGGCGAGCTACAACTCGCTGCTGCACAAATGTCCTGAGACTAAAGATTAAAGATTAAATCTGGGCCTTCGACTTTGTTATTACGGTAACACTTTATTTGAAGGGGTATACATAAGCCTGACATTACACTGTCATTATTATGACATGACACATGTCATTAGCATTAATAATGTGTCATGAAGTCTGTCATTAAGTGTCATTCGCTAAATTATGACACCTTTGGA
The DNA here is from genome assembly GCF_900634775.1 of Gouania willdenowi. Taxonomy (NCBI): domain Eukaryota; kingdom Metazoa; phylum Chordata; class Actinopteri; order Blenniiformes; family Gobiesocidae; genus Gouania; species Gouania willdenowi. Next base: position 35,049,039 of record NC_041049.1, on the reverse strand, counting down.
GCTATGTTTGCATTTCTTGAGAAAGCATTGTCATGACAACTTGTCATTAGCCAGGGCAAAACCACCACCCATTGTCTTTAATATGACAACTTGTCATTAAGTGTGTACAAAATGACCAAAAATTGTCTTTGTCATGACAACTTGACATTCATCAGGGCAAAATAACCTACCAATTTTTATATTATGACCATGTGACATTAACATGTCATAACAAGCGCGATTATCAAACATCCATCCATTCATCATTTGACCCACTTACTCCTGTTTCAGGGTCATGGGGGTCTGCTGGTGCCTATCTCCAGCATCCTTCGGACGATAGGTGGGGGGTACACCCTGGACAGGGAACCGGTCCATTGAGGGGCAAAACACATTGACAATACTCACACTCCCATTCACTCCTATGGAGCAATCTCAAAATTCCATTCAAGAAAATGGTTATGTTTTTACATTGTGGGAAGAAATCAGAGCGCCCAGAGGAAACCCAGGAAAACACTCCGCACAGAAAGGACATAAGAGTCCACCCTAGGGTTTCAACTTCGGACTTTGTAGCTGTGAGCCAAACATGCTAGCCACTAAGTCACCGTGTGCAACATTTTTAAACATTCATAAATTATTTTCAATTATATTTACTTTTATTACTTGCGGTTAGTGTCATTGATGTCATTAGACCATTATAACTGTAAAATGTCTCTTTTCCATGACCTGAAGTAAAGTGAAACCCTTTGGAATAGTAATGACGATGTCATTATGTGTTATAACACAGTCAGATAATGTTATGACAGTAAAATGTCTGTTTTTCCATGACCTGAAGTAAAGTGAAACCCTTTAAAATAGTAACTAAGATGTCATTATGTGTTATAACACAGTCAGATGATGTAATGACAGTAAAATGTCTATTTTTCCATGACCTGAAGTAAAGTGAAACCCTTTAAAATAGTAACTAAGATGTCATTATGTGACACAGTCAGATAAAATCATATTAATACCTTAACAAAAGCAACAATGAAGTCATGAAACATCGTTTTATTATTCAACAATTTCAAACGCGGGTTTTCACTTAAGTGTACTTGTACACTATTGGGAGGAGTTTCCCCCCAATTTTAAACATGGGATGACTTACCACCCACAGAGGGCCCCAATAACAAATTAACATAGGCTAAAATAAACCATCCAAAATACTGAAAAACTGTTATAAAACTTACAACTGAACTCAATTAAAAAAAACAAAAAAAAAACAAACAAATCAGTAACACTTGTTCTTTAAGGTGAACTTCTTAACATTAATATGGGTTGTCACATAAGTGTACTTATACACTATTGGGAGGACCTTACCCCCCTTTTTTTTGGCTGTGATTGTTTCAGCCATCTCTTTGGTTATAGCTCTCCTACAGCATTCTGCAAATTCACTGATCTTAGTATGGTCTCCATCACTGAGAAGCCCCTTGTAAACATCTGGAAAGGTGATAGCAAGCTCAGCAATTATTGCTGTTCTTGCGATTGTGTTGCGGTCAACATTGATCGCAGAGAAGGCCCTTTTCATGGATCCACATTTAGAAAATTTCTTCATTGCTTTTTTGTAGCGGCGAATGACTCCATCGGGTGAAGTAACTTAACACAAACAAAAATAACAAAACATTTATGAAAATACGGTTACACATAAGTGGGAACAAATATTTTTTGTATAAATGATTAATGACTGCTTACTTCTTGAACGGCTTTGAGCATCGATGTGTCCCTTGGACTTCTTTTTTTTCTTTTTCTTCTTCTTCTCCATCTCCTCTAATTCGGAGGAAGAAAAGGAGCTGGAGTTTGAGGAGGGGGCGGGAGACCCTGAAGATGGAGATGAAGAAAGAACCTCAGCCGTCTTTCTAGATCCTGTAAAAGGTGGGGGTTGGAGAACAACTTTTATAAGCAAAAAACCTGACAAAAGGGCCTATTTCCAATAAACACTGTGTACGCGGACACTTTGATCACTCAGCCTTTACTTGGACAACTGTGACTATTCTAGAGCTAACACAACCAAATATGTGCTGACCTCTGGGGCTATTTGTTTTACCTGTGTACACTCCTCTTACCTTGCTCACATTCTTAAGCAGGGTAGGAGGAGCAATGAGTGTCAAAAGGAGGCATGCTTCTCTTTGACGTCAAAGTGGAGCAAAAAAACCAACTCACTGGTTTGGCGCTGACGTTTTACAAAATGTGGAATAGCAAGGGATGGAAGAAAATTAACTTCTTCAGGTTAAGGCTTGAATACAATGTGCGATTTTTTCCATGGTTGTCCTCAGCTCCAGCTCAAACTGTGCGACTTATCTGAGTCTGAATGTGCGCTGCTCAAGATTCACGTTCTGTACAGACCGACACTATGACACAATCTGACTGCTTAGACTGTACGTCCATACACAAAACATTCAAGTCTTGTTTCCGGAAATGCAATGTACAAATTTGAAGAAGAAGAAGAAGAAGAAGAAGAAGAAGAAGAAGAAGAAGAAGAAGAAGAAGAAGAAGAAGAAGAAGAAGAAGAAGAAGAAGAAGAAGAAGAAGAAGAAGAAGAAGAAGAAGAAGAAGAAGAAGAGACTCTAGCAAAACTCAGCAAAAAGAGCTTTTAAAAAAAAAAAAAAAGTTGGTGAAGCGATGGACCAGAGGCTAGCTGGACAGACGTGGTCAGTATAGTCAGTCAATTTTACAGCGGTCCTACGGTGTTTGCACATGCACAGTGTGAGAGTTCAAGGTAAGCCGTTCCGTGGCACTGCTTCAACTGTGAGATACCCTCACGAGGAGCAACTGGATTTCAAACATGTTTGATTTCCTTACAACCTACGGTTGCTGATCGGGAGCTGGTTGTGAGGTGTTAATCGCTTCTTGAGACCCCAAAATGGGCCAAAAATCGCAAAACTATTAACGGTGAGAACAGTGAAAACCTAAGTTGGTACAATATTCCAACCCAACTTTAACAAATATGATGTGAGCCTTGATAACTAGAATACATTAAAGCTAGCTATTAAGCGCTGAGCTATACTTACCACCGTAACCCATCGCTCCGACGATATATAACCAGATCCATGTTTCTGTAGCATTTTGCGCATTTCATCTTCCTTTTCAGGATACCCCATTTCTGCATCCATCTAACTATTCTCCTTTTGCTCATTGTAGTATTGGCACGTCTCGTATTTTTTACAAGTCCTTGTAATAGTCGAGACATTGCAGCCTTTAAGTGCTTCCTAACGCGCTGTCTCGTCTTCCCTCCCGATTAAGCCGCGGTCTAATCAGTCGATAGGTCTAATATAAATGTGTTACTTTAATTTATCCACATCCACATTGTTACTGGTCATTTTGACGGGCGGGGCAATGAAAGCCAAGTGTATCAGAGGTAAACAAATCAAACTTACCTTGCTGAGCCTCTTTGCGCGCAAACACCTTCCCAGCATGCATTTGTGCGGAGAGAGAAAGAGAGAGAGATCCGAGATACCGAAGAGCGTCAAGTGGAAGTCGGTAAGGTAAGTTGAACATGTCATAACATTTCAAATGTATGTTTTATCATCCATAACTACGAGTGTTTTCAAGTTTTAAAGCTTCTTCCTCTCGTGAAACTAAATGGTTTATATGATTAAAAACGGAGGATGGTGGCGATACGTTTGTCAAAAAAACCCAGCTAGGCGTGTTCAAGACCTAAGTGTGGGTGTGACTAATACCTGGGAAATGGCCACCTTCTCTTGAAGTAATGAAAACGTTCAGTACTCCAGTGAATAGGACCAACAAGCGGAGCAGTTTGACAAGAAGACTACGTAATCTGCTCTGATAATTTCCGTGTCCTTTATATAAATACATTTAGTGAAAAGTAAATGTAGCCAGATTTAAATAATATTATGTTGCATACAATTGATAAACAACATGTTTCATATGACCTAGGCTTGTCCCATTACATAATCTACTTTTTTGTAATATATTTTTTACATGTATTTTCTTTTTTTTTTTTTTTTTTTTTTTTTTTTTTTTTTTTTTTTCATGCATTTCCATAACAGTTGATGGCCAGCAGTAAAAGATTTGTAATGACCCCCCCCCCCCCAAAAAAAAAAAACAAAAAAAAACAATTATATAATAAACATTTCCCCCTGCATTTCTTTATATTTTTGTCAGATTGGCTCTAAGACATTTTAGGCCTGAGCAATATATCAAGATGCAAGATATGATGTGACTTCCCCCCGAGATACAGAAAATTACAATATTGCCTATGTCGAAATTACTATTAGTTGTAGATTAACAAAAGTACACATCAGGACTACTCTCAAATACAGCAGAATGTAAATGCTACGCCTGTGTCTGTTCTATTTGGGTAAAAACAAACAATAAATTACTTTATAAAGCCATTTTGTAATATATCAATGTTTTGATCTGCCACAATAATGTAATTTAATTGAAAATACCAAGAGTTGAGGGCATTTCTCAGCAATTTTTAGGTGTGATTAAATAAGAGATTAATTAGATTAATTACAGAGCATGAATAAATAATCGCACATTTTTATATAGCTTTGGACTCCTGTCCAGGAACGTATTGTTTCCCTCACCGTCCACTGTACATCTCACATCACTGATAGTTCTAAATGTAAGATATCCTCCTAATGCACATGTGACTTACTTCCATGAAAGTAAACTGCAGGACCGTGAGTTTAATGTCGCTGAGATGTAATGGTGTTTCTTGCTGTTTTTTCACAACTTCATCTAGATGGAAACTCGTTTCAGTAAAAAAGCAAATGAAACCAGTCAAGACCTGACGGAAGAGGTTAAGAAAAATGTAGCTGAACAGCCACAAGATAAGGAAGATGTCCCTCCTCAATCAAAGAAGAGACTGAAAATCATAAAAGGTTTGCCAAGGAAACAATGTAAGTCTATTATATTTAATGTATCTTGACAAATTTACACCTGCCACCATCCCAGTAAATTAATAATTTGCAATGCTCTATAAATGTCTGAAAACATAAAATCATGTTGTTTACCAAAAAATGTGCACAGGGGCACCAACAGCGACTCTGGAGTTTGCCAAACTCAAAGAACAAGCCAAGAAGGATCAACAGACGATTAAAATTCTTGAAGAACGCATTGTATACCTGGAGGAGACCAACAGGGAGCTGAAAAAGGACAAGGACTTCCTTATGTCCCAATTAAAGGCACTCTCTCAGTCACCTGTATCTTCTCAAATGCCAGGTACTTTTTAATGCAGTCAGGTGATATTCATGCAGTACTAAATGTTCATAGATGGACTAAATGTTCAGAAAAGTAATTAAGGAGGGAGCATGATAGCTGTGCTTTTGGTACAGGAGCTACGAAATGTGTTTCACCATGCAGGAAAATGTAATCAGGACATGGTAATATTAACATATAATAACGTTACAATTAATTAATTTGTTTGTCCATAATATCTGTTCAAATATAATATTTTTTTTAAAAACTTGAATATTACAATTTCAGTTAATCACATGAAAGTAGATTATCTTACTAAGGGTTGTATTACAAGATAACTAGTTCATTTAGCAAACACTTTTAACCAAAGCAATGGACAGGATGAGCTTTTAGGGTTTTGCCTAACACCTCGTCCCAGGCTGGATGTGAACCAGTGACCCTCCAATTACCAGCCCGCTTCCTTAACCGCTAGTCCACCACCACTAGGATCACAAGTATTTTTTTCATATAGAAAATACAAGTGTCAGAAGATCACAATAATTTTAATTGACCAAAATGTGGTTATGATGCCATACAATTATGTGTATGGCATCAGTTTCATTTTTATAAATGGGTTTATAATGTTTTTCCTTTAGTGATATACATCCCTTTAGCCTCATTCAGAGGGCCTAAAGGCAGGCATACACTGTGCGATTTTTGGCCCATTTTGGGGTCTCAAGAAGCGATTAACACCTCACAACCAGCTCCCGATCAGCAACCGTAGGTTGTAAGGAAATCAAACATGTTTGAAATCCAGTTGCTCCTCGTGAGGGTATCTCACAGTTGAAGCAGTGCCACGGAACGGCTTACCTTGAACTCTCACACTGTGCATGTGCAAACACCGTAGGACCGCTGTAAAATTGACTGACTATACTGACCACGTCTGTCCAGCTAGCCTCTGGTCCATCGCTTAACCAACTTTTTTTTTTTTTTAAAAGCTCTTTTTGCTGAGTTTTGCTAGAGTCTCTTCTTCTTCTTCTTCTTCTTCTTCTTCTTCTTCTTCTTCTTCTTCTTCTTCTTCTTCTTCTTCTTCTTCTTCAAATTTGTACATTGCATTTCCGGAAACAAGACTTGAATGTTTTGTGTATGGACGTACAGTGTGAGCAGTCAGATTGTGTCATAGTGTCGGTCTGTACAGAACATGAATCTTGAGCAGCGCACATTCAGACTCAGATAAGTCGCACAGTTTGAGCTGGAGCTGAGGACAACCATGGAAAAAATCGCACATTGTATTCAAGCCTTAACCTGAAGAAGTTAATTTTCTTCCATCCCTTGCTATTCCACATTTTGTAAAACGTCAGCGCCAAACCAGTGAGTTGGTTTTTTTGCTCCACTTTGACGTCAAAGAGAAGCATGCCTCCTTTTGACACTCATTGCTCCTCCTACCCTGCTTAAGAATGTGAGCAAGGTAAGAGGAGTGTACACAGGTAAAACAAATAGCCCCAGAGGTCAGCACATATTTGGTTGTGTTAGCTCTAGAATAGTCACAGTTGTCCAAGTAAAGGCTGAGTGATCAAAGTGTCCGCGTACACAGTGTTTATTGGAAATAGGCCCTTTTGTCAGGTTTTTTGCTTATAAAAGTTGTTCTCCAACCCCCACCTTTTACAGGATCTAGAAAGACGGCTGAGGTTCTTTCTTCATCTCCATCTTCAGGGTCTCCCGCCCCCTCCTCAAACTCCAGCTCCTTTTCTTCCTCCGAATTAGAGGAGATGGAGAAGAAGAAGAAAAAGAAAAAAAAGAAGTCCAAGGGACACATCGATGCTCAAAGCCGTTCAAGAAGTAAGCAGTCATTAATCATTTATACAAAAAATATTTGTTCCCACTTATGTGTAACCGTATTTTCATAAATGTTTTGTTATTTTTGTTTGTGTTAAGTTACTTCACCCGATGGAGTCATTCGCCGCTACAAAAAAGCAATGAAGAAATTTTCTAAATGTGGATCCATGAAAAGGGCCTTCTCTGCGATCAATGTTGACCGCAACACAATCGCAAGAACCGCAATAATTGCTGAGCTTGCTATCACCTTTCCAGATGTTTACAAGGGGCTTCTCAGTGATGGAGACCATACTAAGATCAGTGAATTTGCAGAATGCTGTAGGAGAGCTATAACCAAAGAGATGGCTGAAACAATCACAGCCAAAAAAAAGGGGGGTAAGGTCCTCCCAATAGTGTATAAGTACACTTATGTGACAACCCATATTAATGTTAAGAAGTTCACCTTAAAGAACAAGTGTTACTGATTTGTTTGTTTTTTTTTTGTTTTTTTTAATTGAGTTCAGTTGTAAGTTTTATAACAGTTTTTCAGTATTTTGGATGGTTTATTTTAGCCTATGTTAATTTGTTATTGGGGCCCTCTGTGGGTGGTAAGTCATCCCATGTTTAAAATTGGGGGGAAACTCCTCCCAATAGTGTACAAGTACACTTAAGTGAAAACCCGCGTTTGAAATTGTTGAATAATAAAACGATGTTTCATGACTTCATTGTTGCTTTTGTTAAGGTATTAATATGATTTTATCTGACTGTGTCACATAATGACATCTTAGTTACTATTTTAAAGGGTTTCACTTTACTTCAGGTCATGGAAAAATAGACATTTTACTGTCATTACATCATCTGACTGTGTTATAACACATAATGACATCTTAGTTACTATTTTAAAGGGTTTCACTTTACTTCAGGTCATGGAAAAACAGACATTTTACTGTCATAACATTATCTGACTATGTTATAACACATAATGACATCGTCATTACTATTCCAAAGGGTTTCACTTTACTTCAGGTCATGGAAAAGAGACATTTTACAGTTATAATGGTCTAATGACATCAATGACACTAACCGCAAGTAATAAAAGTAAATATAATTGAAAATAATTTATGAATGTTTAAAAATGTTGCACACGGTGACTTAGTGGCTAGCATGTTTGGCTCACAGCTACAAAGTCCGAAGTTGAAACCCTAGGGTGGACTCTTATGTCCTTTCTGTGTGGAGTGTTTTCCTGGGTTTCCTCTGGGCGCTCTGATTTCTTCCCACAATGTAAAAACATAACCATTTTCTTGAATGGAATTTTGAGATTGCTCCATAGGAGTGAATGGGAGTGTGAGTATTATCAGTGTGTTTCGCCCCTCAATGGACCGGTTCCCTGTCCAGGGTGTACCCCCCACCTATCGTCCGAAGGATGCTGGAGATAGGCACCAGCAGACCCCCATGACCCTGAAACAGGAGTAAGTGGGTCAAATGATGAATGGATGGATGTTTGATAATCGCGCTTGTTATGACATGTTAATGTCACATGGTCATAATGTAAAAATTGGTAGGTTATTTTGCCCTGATGAATGTCAAGTTGTCATGACAAAGACAATTTTTGGTCATTTTGTACACACTTAATGACAAGTTGTCATATTAAAGACAATGGGTGGTGGTTTTGCCCTGGCTAATGACAAGTTGTCATGACAATGCTTTCTCAAGAAATGCAAACATAGCTCCAAAGGTGTCATAATTTAGCGAATGACAAGTTGTCATGACAATGCTTTCTCAAGAAATGCAAACATAGCTCCAAAGGTGTCATAATTTAGCAAATGACACTTAATGACAGACTTCATGACACATTATTAATGCTAATGACATGTGTCATGTCATAATAATGACAGTGTAATGTCAGGCTTATGTATACCCCTTCAAATAAAGTGTTACCATTATTACATACTAGTACAGTGCCCGTCAGAAGTATGTATTCATATAGTGGGAGCTTAAGTAGAGTTGTCAATTATGGCCAGAATAATAAAAAACATACTCTGTAGCATTATAAAGTGGTATATTTGCAGATGCAAAGGTAAATAGCGTGTGCAATTTCCCTGGTTTAATTCTATGAGACATGCGCATGATGAATGTGTTGTTTTTTCATTAATTTTTATATATTTTTTTGTTTGGTGTATTTTTCTGTAATGTATGTTTTTTGGAGTCATTATGTGTATTTTTGTATATTATTGTTGTCTTTTTGTGCATTTTTTTATAATTATTGTTTTTTGTTGCCTTTTAAGTGTGATTCTGGAGTCATTTTGTATATTTTGTCAGTGTAGTTTTTTGCATTTCTGTTGTCTTTTGTGTATTTTTTGTATAAATATTTAGTTTTGTGTATTTTGAGTAATTTTCATATTTTTGTTGTCGTTTGGTGTGTGTGTGTGTGTGCGTGTGTTTGGGGGACAGGTGTTGTGTGAGTGAAGCTGCAGTAATCAGGTGACCTTCACTATGTAGCACCATCTCTGTAACATGTGAACACTGAGATCTGATTCAGAGTGTAACACTACAGTCACTACCACGCTATGGATGGGTGTCGTGACATAGACTGTAACCGGACTAAATGGTGGTTCGTTATACACTCACACAGTTACATACCTGCACTCTTGTACACGCATGTCACGTAGACGGTGATCGATAGTGAAGCGCACCTGATCGACGTGTGTGTGTGTGTGACTCTAATCTCCTCTGTTGGTTCTCTCTCACACACACGCTGCGGAGAAATGTGCAGCTTGCAACATAGCAGCCATTCCCTGTCAATAACTACCAGGTGAGGTCTGTCCGGTCTAAATAACAAACGGTCAAACTAACATGAAAATAAACATTTTGAAACGTCATCATCAATAAGGAACAGTAAAAAAGTATGTTTCCTCAAAAGAGAAGTCCACAGGAGCTCTGGCACGCACCGGAAGTGAGCTGTGTAGTGAAATAGATATAGATGGTGCGCTAGCACCCCCTCACGATCTGAGGTCAAAAGCTGAATAGGTTTCACTTCTGGGCCTTCCAGAAGCGAAATAAAATTAAAATTAACATTTGGAAATGACCAAATTACTCCAAAATAATGGATGCACATACTTGGGGTATACAAGTTTCAGGTCGAACTCATACCTCATCGGGGAGATATTTGCTCCACACACACACACGCACAAACAAACCTTTTTTGCTTTTATAGATAGACTAGTAGAGTGCCCGTCAGAAGTATGCATTCATATAGTGGGAGGAGCTTAAGTAGAGTTTTCAATTATTGTCAAATGAGTATGTGTTTGAAGGTTGAATGTACAAAGAGGTGTACATACTCTGTAGTGTTATAGAGGGGTATATTTGTGGGTGCAAAGTAAAATAGCATGCGATTCTCCTGGTTTAATTCTATGGGACATGCGCATGATATTTAGAGATAGGTTGCACCAATGTTTCCTCTACTTAGGTAACTGGATAATACATGTTCCAGAGCATCCCCTGTCTTTAAACCCTCCCACAAAACTTAGTGGTAAAATTAATTACACACAAACATGTCAAGTACATCCATCATGCGACCATAGAGAAGACACATAGAAAACTGGTGGGTTTTACACTAAAGGTGCCCCTCTCCATTTATCCAGGCTTGGGATTGGCACACAGGAACACACTGAGTGAGTCCTTTTGTGGCTGGATTCCCACCACCACACCATGTTAGAGGTTAGTTTGTTAGTTGTTAGTGTGTTAGTTCTTAGTAGTAATAGTACGTAGTATCAGTGTGCGTGCCGCTCAGATGCTCCTCCCTCTCATGTCTCGTTTGGTCTAATTTGTGTTGATTTCAAAATCACAAAATAAACGTTTTTAAACGTAATTACTAAAGCAGTTAAAAAACAATGGAAGCACATCCTCAGATTCTGTGTAGTATGAGGGTTAAGAGAACTGAACACTAAAGTAAGCTACGGGGTTCCTCAGGGCTCTGTGCTAGGTCCAATCTTCTTCTGTATCTACATGATCCCCCTTGGTAATGTTATGAGAAAATACTCTGTTAACTTTCACTGCTATGCTGATGATACCCAACTGTATGTATCAATGAAGCCAGGTGAGACAAATCAGCTATCTAAACTTGAGGCCTGTCTAAAGGACATTAGGGCCTGGATGGACCAAAATTTTCTTCTTCTCAACTCAGACAAGACTGAGGTCATTGTACTGGGCCCGCGACACCTTAGAGAAACCTATGCTAGCCTAACTGCCCTAGATGGCATTACTCGGGCACAAAGCACAACTGTTAGAAACCTTGGGGTTCTATTTGATCAGGACTTATCCTTCAACTCTCACATAAAACAAACTTCGAGAACTGCCTTCTTTCATCTCCGTAACATTGCTAAAATCAGATCTATCCTGTCTCAGGGCGACGCCGAAAAACTAGTCCATGCTTTTGTTACCTCTAGACTGGATTATTGTAACTCTCTTTTAGCAGGCTGCCCGAGCAAGTCGCTTAAGACACTTCAGCTGGTTCAAAATGCTGCAGCACGTGTACTGACTAAAACTGGGAGAAGAGATCACATTACTCCTGTATTAGCCTCTCTGCATTGGCTTCCCATAAAATATAGAATAGAATTCAAGATTCTTCTTCTCACTTATAAAGCCCTAAATGGACAGGCACCAGTCTATCTCAAGGAGCTTGTAGTGCCATACAATCCCCCCAGAACACTACGCTCTCAAAATGCTGGACTACTCGTTGTTCCATTTGTCTCTAAAAGTAGTATAGGAGGAAGAGCTTTCAGTTATCAGGCCCCACTTCTCTGGAACCATCTACCAACCACGGTTCGGGGGGCAGACACCCTCTCTACCTTTAAGGTTAGGCTCAAAACATTCCTCTTTGATAAAGCTTTTAGTTAGGAACCAGCTCATAGCTCATAATTAAGATGCAATAGGCATAGACTGCCGGGGGGGGGGGGGGGGGGGGGGGTCTGGCATGCTCGGTTGGAGAGAGGTTGGAGAGGGCGTTAAGAGAGAGGTCATTTAGGTTAGAGAGGGACCGGAGAGGGTCCCATTCCTCTTTCAAACACTCCCTCTATGTCTGCTTCTTCCCTTGTGTGTTTGCTCCTGTACTCCTTCTGGCTTTTGTCTTGCAGGTCCGTGGGATCCTCAGTGTGGAGTTACAGAGACTCAGCGGCTCTGTCTCCACCCTTTCCTCTGCACACACCCAACACAGCATAACGTGGATGGCTGTTCATCATAGGAATGGGATCCACACAAGGTTCCTGCTGCTTAACAGAAGGTTTTCCTTGCCGCCATGATGAATTCATGTTGGGTGTGGGATACATATGTATGTGTATATACGTATATATGCATATGTGTGTATCCATAAAATGAAGAGTCCGTCCTTAAGACTGCTCTACTGTAAAGTGCCTTGAGATACCATTGGTTATGATTTGGCGCTATACAAATAAAGATTGATTGATTGATTGATTGAACTGTTAGCCGGGTCAGAAGTGTTTGGGCTTCACCGCAACTGGATCTGTTTGGACCTCCAACTGCTTCCAGCCTCCCCCCAACTACTGAGTGAGCATGAGAGAGTGGTTTACTGAGTCAGTACTTCAGTAAATACAACATTGCTTAGAAAGTGTCGCTTTTTCTTAGTTTCTTCATCGAGAGCAAGTATACGAAGTTGGTTTGATCTTCCAACTCTGCCGGCGGCAACATAAAATTGTCCATGGCTGAAGAAATCTCTTGTGCTGAAAACACCAACACGCTGCAAAGATTGACCCTGTGACTTATTCACAGTCATGGCAAAGCATGGTCTCACTGGAAATTGTTTGCATCTTAAGGTGAATGGGAAGATGTTGTCAGATGGTATGAGTGTGATTCATGGAATAAAGAGTGCACGTCCACCATTTACACCAATAACAGATTTTGTAACTAAGAGGTGTGGCAGGATTTCTTCAATAATGTATCTTGAGCCATTACAATGTCCATTTTGTTGGTCAAAGTTTCGCAGTAGCATGATCACCATTCCAACTTTTAAATAAATGCGATGAGGAGGCATTCCGGAAGGGCAGAGTGTTTTTAAAAACTTAGTTGGGTACATATGATGACCCTCAAAATCTGCTGTGACAATGCTGTTGCAAACGTGTTCTTCTCCTGGAAAGATCTTGGTCATGTACTCATTTACTGTGTCGACTTCAGAGTTAGTTGGGCATAATATGACACGTTCACATGGCCACGTTGGACAGGAAATGTTGGCCAGCATGTCTTCATACACCCAAATTACAATGTCTTTTAGTTTGTCACCAGGAATTGTCAGTGTGTCGTTGAGTTCACCTTCTTCTGGAACTATTGGAATTTATGCCTCGCCAAGGTCTAAGAGGAATTTGGAAAAGTTTTCTTCAGCTTGTTGATAATCTGTAGCTTGATAGATTCTCATGTTTATTGTTCGACTGATCGTTCCAACATTTTTCCATAGGTATGAGCTCTTGCAACACCATCCTATGATCTTGGTTCGGCTACCGTGTGGCACAACGGTCAGTATTTGCCTCCAGTTGCCACCAAAGACCACTGTGGTTTGTCTGATCTACGATCTACGAAGCCACCGAAATGTACAGTCTGCTGCTTCTAATGCACGGCGATCAATCATTGTCACTTTATCCCCAACCAAGAGATGTACCATCCTAATGAGTGTGGCAGTGTTGTCATGTTCACTGACAGCGCAAGTGGATTCATCAGTGAGAATGAGAGGACATTTTGTTCTACTGTGAAAGGTGGTGCTTTTTGGCAGTAAGGTTGCTGCGATGCCACTCGCGGCTGTTGCAAGAGCCATTTTACCTTTTGCACGGACTTTGTTCAGGATGTGGCACAATACAAAGGTTTTTCCTGTCCCCACCGCTCGTGATTAAGTGTGTTTTCTTTTTGAGTAATTTGAGCGTGAAGTTCCTCCATGTTGTGCTCTGTCTCATGCCGGATGATGCGGGGAGTCTGATTTTGATCATGAAGTGGTTTAGGCTAAGGGAATCCAAAGCTCATTCATTGCAGCCCTGTGCATGAATCACATTTGTGCCTTTCTCAAAACTGCAAGTGCTCTCCTCTAAGCACAAACATGAGCATGATGGCAAATACTTCACATAGTGCACTATTTGCAGTGGGCCAAAGGTCACATTTTCTGCTTCCTCCATAACAGAATTCACTTCCTGGTCATTGTCAACAATGCCATGTGCAATGCAGGCAGCCAGAGAGGTGTCCATAACCACATCTCCAACTTTACGGAGGTCTGCGAAGGTAGTAGGTCCTGGGATACGCTATAAAAGGATGCGGAGATAGAACAGTTCAGCAGTGTGTGGGTTGAAGGCAATCACTGGAATGCGTCCAACGGTGTCGGCCATGCGATTATCATGGAAACTTAGTCTTTTTTTTCGCAATTGAAATGTTTTACCTGTGTATGTGAAGTGTTGAATTACATTTGGGTACACAATGTGTCGCATGTGTGGATGTGGAGACATTGCTTTAAAAAAGGCAGTCAGTGTAGTTGCAGGTGGTCCTGCATCCAGTAAGTTGTGGATAGCGCCGTCATCATTGAACGTGATGACTTGTTCATTCTCTAAATGAATTGCCAGCATTTTTACAGTGGAGGTTTTTTTGTTGGATGGGGAATTCATAGATTTGCCAGTAGGCCTCAGATGCAGTGATGTACCGTCCTAACTCATAGCGCGTCACCTCATCGTGTTGCAGTTGCTCACGGTCAGCAACATCCAACCTCACAAGACATTGATCTGGACCCTTCTCCAAGTATTTGTACAAATACTTGACACTTGAGACAGCACAGACAATTTCAAGGTTAATGTGTGCATTGCATCGGAGCAGGAGGTATGGATTGTATGGCACAACTCACTCATTATTGACGGACACATTTATGCCCCCTCTGATCGTCTTTAAGATGGGAGAGCAAGGTGCATCTTCAGCTCGTCTTCTGTACAGTGGGTAAGAGTTATCTGAGAAGCTTGTGGTATGTCAACTGTTTGGGGTCGTCCTTTGAACACTTTCTGTCAACCATGCATACTGTTACGATTCCATTGTCCACATGGGCCTTGAATCATATGTGATGTGACAATGTGATGCAGATGTGGATTTGTGTCTTTGTTTGGAATCTCTGCAGATACAATGCAAATAAATATCTGTGGAGGTCCTGGGTTTGTCACGTTGCACCATGGTGATGAGGATATGTATATGAGGAAGATGTCTTTTTTGAGTTTCTTTCATCATCACAAATACATCCACTTGTCCCAGTATGTCATGCTTCAGGAGGTCTGTGAGTAGAGCTTCCACCTTCATGTGGAATACTCTGGCATTGATGTCTGGTCTTTGATGGGTCTGATGACCTTCAAAAAGTGATCTTTTAATCTCGGCCCAGTTGGGGTTGCAAGTGAAGGTGAGGAAGAAGTCTGTTTTTCCTTTGACTCTGACCAAGGCCATGGCGTCTTGGAATTCTTTGGCGTACCATGTTAGTGATCCATAAATTGTGGGGGGCAGTATGGTTAGGCATCCCGGGATGATCTCAGTGTCACTACTAAGGGCATCAACAATGACATTGTATTTTTCTGCCTTGATGGATTTCTGGTTGTGGCAATTTTCTGAAGTTGTCCTCCTCTGAAGTGAAGACTGACAGCCAGCTTTCCAAATTGTTGAGTAGGAGTGGTTCCTGGAGCAATGACTGCAACATCGCTGTCCAGTGACGGAAGATTCACAGTGCCACGATGAAGGTCAGGATGGCGAGAGTGAGCTGTTAGGACAATTCTCAGATCATCAGCAGTCATTTTGGTTTATGTACTCAATTGCTGACTTGAACTGTTGTACATATGGGTTGCACCTGTGAATGGCCTCTTGTGCTCTAAGCAAGAATTCTTCATTCAGATCACTGTTTGAGGCATGAGTATGGTGTAATTCCGCTTCATGGGAAGGATCATGAAAGTAGATCTGAGCAAAAATGGGCATTTGACCCTGTTCAGGAAGGGGGCCGGCAATGAAATGAAAAACGTTTCCTTGTATTCGTATGCCTGGGTTGAAACCAAGAATTGCGATCTCTTTTATGCCAATGCTTGCCATTGCCAATGCATTGTTGTATTGTTTAACTTGTTTAACAAATTTTTGATTCATGAAAAGGTCCTTGATAGCATTTGGAGGCTGTGGTGGGATTGAGCCAGGTTTAGGATTAGTGGGATTGTATATGAGGTCCATTTTTCCAGACACGCAACTGAATCCTTTCCTCTCCTCTTTCCAACATAGGCATTGTAGTGTACGCATGTAGGACACTCAAACAGTGAGGTGATACTGAGTGTGTGTGTGAAATCACTACAAAGCTCCTCTTTAAAAAAGTCTATGTCATCACACCGAGCAAGGTTGCAATTGTTTTCGTGTGCCTGTTCTACGCGTGCACGATGCATTTCCTGATGGCACAGAGCATCTCTTGCTTGTCGGTCTTCCTGCTGCTGAGGTGATTCTGCTGCACGCCGTGTTGCCTCGAGCGCAGCGTTGCTGGCCAGGCAATTATTTCGTTCTACACCTGTTTCTGGTGCACTGCGTGTTGCCTCGCGTGTAGCGTTGCTGGCCAGGCGATTATTCCGTTCTACACCTGTTTCTGCTGCACGCCGTGTTGCCTCGCACGCAGCGTTGCTAGCCAGAAGGGCATTTCGGACTTCAGGTGACTCAGCATCACGTGCCTCACGTTTCCGCTCTTTTTCTGCACGTCAATTTTTTGGCATGATACAACCAAAAGTGATTTGTAGAATAATAATAGTAGTAATAGTAGTGCATGTGGCTCAGACGCTCCTCCCATTTCGCATGTCCCTTTCGGTTTAACCCGCATTTAGTTTAAAATGAAATTTTTGAAACGTAATCACCAAAAAAGTCAAAAATAATGGATGCACCCCTTTGAATTATGAGTAGCGTGAGGGTTGAGAGAACTGTTAGCTAGCTTCCCCCCCCCACCTCCTACTGAGTGTGCAAGTATGAGAGTGCGCTAGAGACTGAGCGTGAGAGAGTTAAATGCAAAAAGCTTACCATTGCTTCAGGCGCAGGAGTTTCCGGTGTTGAATCTTGGTTTAACTCCTCGGTTTCTGCTTAAAATTCTGTTAAAAAGTGAAAAAGTACAAGTACAAAAGTTTATAAGTACTTTTTTTAAGTACTGTTAACGATCCAGAATTAAACCAGGTCAAAGATATAAAACGTCAATGTTTATTAACTACACAGACTACTGAAAAAAACATAGTTTTATGGAAATGCTGCAAAGCTTGCTGACGAATCCTTACGAGACTACCTCGGGCACCATGCGATTAGCTTTCGCATAGCTTTCTTAACTATAAACATAACATACGTAGACGCATACTGTGGAGGGATGCATCTACAGCGCAGCCATCTTACAACAGTGCTGGTGGAGGCAGCTGTGCATGGACATGTAAGGGATAAGAAGGTTGTTACAGCTATAGTGAAATAAACGGTGACAGGCCGGACAGAATGTCCTAATAATAGACCTGTTGTTCACTTGTTGTTATGATTTGCTGTTAATAAAAAAGTCTTTGTTATGTCTTTTAAAATTATATATGTATTATTATAATTAATTCCGCCACTGCTTGTTACAGAAAAACTTAACATTGACAGTAAAACATTTTGCAAATATATCTCAAGTCACTGTCAATCTTTACTTCTGACAAAACCACAGTACGCCAGTTAAGGCAACTATTCATCAGCATGCATGGCTATACTGTACACCCCCTCGACTAACAGAGAAAGTTGGTCACACCAGTGCCACCACTGGATAAGTTTGTCTAGAGCCCTGATAATAATAAAGATGATGATATGGATATAATATTAATAGCGAAAGTAGTAATAGTAATAATAGTAATGGTTATAATAATAATTGCAATAATAGCAATAACAAAGTAATATAATAAGAATCTAGTAACAATAATGCGATAAAAAACTATGAGAAACAATATTAAATAATGATAAGGTAATATGATGACAATATAGCAATGCTAATAATACAATGAGAATACCATAGTATCCTATACTATAATAAAAAGCAATAGCATTAAATACAGTAGTAGTAAAATTATGAATTAATAATAATACAATAATATGAGACTCCAGTAACTATAAGATAAAAGAACAATAAAAAATAAGTATTTTAGTATAGTAGTACAATTAGATAGGGCTATAATATTAATAGTAGAAGTAGTAACAGTAATGGTTATAATAATAATAGCAATAAAATATAATGATAATACAGTAACTATAATACAATAATAAATATTAAATAAGGTAAAAAATAGCAATAATAATATTACATGATAATACCAGTAACTATAAGATAAAATATTAATTAAGAGAATAAGAATAGCTGTAATATGACTAATATATAAGCATATTATTCATCTCTCACTCTCTGGGCTGCAGCAGTCAATGCAGTGTCTACGTGTATAACCTCGGGCATCATGTGATAAACTTTAGCTTAGATTTCTTAACTGCCAATGCCGACATAACTCAGGGAGATTTATAGCACAGGGAGATTCTCCCTGTGCTATAAAGGGCTTGGCTGCTCCAGCGTGTGATGCTCTGCTACAAAGTAAAAGCCTCACGTGCTTTTGTTTTTCTTATGTGGTGAAAATATGAGTGTTGTTCATGGATAAACATGCACGTTAACTTACCAGAATAGTACGTCCCACGTTTCTGCTCCAGCAAACTGTGACACACAATAGAGTTTGCTAGAGCAGCTAGGTTACATGGAGCTGGTTCATCTTCAACAAACACGTAGTTTAACAAACAACACTAAAAAATAGTGAATGATATGTCATTATATACAGACATAAAGTGACAATAACAAACTTACAACATTCCCTGTCGATTGATTAACGTGGATGCCGATAGATGAGTAGCAGTTGATCACAGTTCATCTGTTTCACCATCACAACTGTGATCAAGATGGACACCAGAAGTCTTTCACTTGCCGTGCCGTCCAGAAGTGAAATTAAATTAAAATAAACATTTAGAAATGGGCGCACGGTGGCTTAGTGGCGCACGTCCGCCTCACAGCAAGAAGGTCCTGGGTTCAAGCCCTGGGGTGGACTTGGGTCCTTTCTGTGTGGAGTTTGCATGTTCTTCCCATGCTGCGTGGGTTTCCTCCGGGTACTCCGGCTTCCTCCCACAATCCAAAAACATGTAAGGTTGATTGGAGTCTCTAAATTGCCCATAGGAGTGAATGAGAGAGTGAATGGTTGTCTGTGTCTGTGTTGCCCTGTGATGGACTGGCCCCCTGTCCAGGGTGTACCCCCGCCCAGCGCCCTATGAGAGCCGGAGATTGGCACCGGCAGACCCCCGCGACCCTGTTAAACGGGAATAAGCGGGCATGAAGATGGATGGATGGATGGATGGATGGGCATTTGGAAATTTCCAAATTACTCCAAAATAACAGATACACAAACTTGGGGTATTTGGAAGCTGTTGACTAAGTTTCAGGTCGAACTCACAACGTATCAGGGAGATATTTGCTCCATACACACACACACACAGACCATCCTGAAATTATAGTATATTATTGTTAAGTAATAATAATTAATTATTATGAAGCATTAAAGACAACCACTGCCAAGGGTTCACCCATCACCCAACATCACCCATCATGCAGATTTATACAGGGGTTATATAGACCCATTTGATGTGACGTATGCATACTAATTTAGGTGCATGCGCTCTGTGCAAAACCACCGGAGAACTGATGAGGTGATGGTTCACGCGAGCGGATGGAGCGGTATCTCAGTCTGGATTCAGTAAAACGTGACCATGAAAGAATGTAAATGGACTGATATGCAGACGTGGGGCAATGAGGAGGAGACATAATGTAGAGATGGAAACTCATCCGTTGAAACTGATCAGAATACACGGAAATACATGGAATCCTTCGGTAACAGGAGTACAGCAGCCCGCCTACCTGCCCGTTCATATCAAGTAATTATAGAGATCTAGAGACTTAATACTTTTAGCTTTTCTTTCATTTATACACTGGGTATTTCTATCAGATATGTAGAAATAACTATTGAACATTGGGCCAGGAGCACACATCGGATGACCACTCATTTTCGGGGATTGCTGCATGGGTCCTGCAATCGTTCACCTGTACTTAAAGTGAGTTTCCTTAAATAAGCTGCCACGTCCTCAGCTTTCTACATACCAACTATTTTCGAGCCTTAACAGGGGTTGATTCATTGCCATTTTTCAATTTTTCAAGTGTCACATATACAACATGGTTTCTGCATCGAGGATGCACGCACGTCAGTCACGCGTCTCATGTTTGTCCACATTGAAATGGGTCAATAGGTAGCCCCGCTCATTCTAATTAAAACTCATTAAAAACCACTTGAGGAGCACAGTGGGACAGGAGAGACTGAGTGGACTTTCCATGTTGTCCATAGAGAATGAGAGAGCAAAAGAAATAGACTTACAGAGCGTCGTGGACAAGTTCGTGGAGCGCAAGGGTAGTCGTATGCCCTACAAATAGTGGTGAGTAGGCCTATAGTACTTCATATTGAAATTGTGTTTGTGAACATGTTTTACTAAACTTTATAGCTACTGATACAGGCTCTGAGTTAGAATAGTTAAAATGGGTGTCAAAATGATGCTGTCGCTATCCGTGGTGCTGAACTGCTTTGAATTTATGTTGTTTTAATATTAGTGACCATGTAGCCTAATGTTTTTGTTGTTCTCTTGTTTTGTTATACTTCATGTCTGTTTGATGGACTTCAAAATGACATAGTCGCTCTCTGTAGCTTGTAAGCCCCGCTGTTGCAGGCATGTGTAATTTTGTAATTATGTTATTATGAACTTTATTATTTGGGTTTAAAAGGCCCGATCATTTGCCCCGCATCCTAATTTGTCCCGCTAGTGACTAGAACCCTCCACTTGCAATCATACAGAGCTCTAGTGAAAGAGGCCTGGGCACTCTGTGTAATGTTGATCACACACGTGAGAGTCCCCCCACTGACAGACGGTGCCATTTCGGGGCCAATCCCACAGCCCCAGTCACTTTGGGTGTGGGTGGAACATTGTTCCCCCTGCCTGTGACAGCGGATCACTGAGCAGCGGGAGCTGCCAAGGACGTGGGCACAGCTGCTGGTAAACCCTGGACATAGTGAGGGGTATGAGGGCCAACGGGGGAATCGTGTAATGCAACTGGCGGCTAGCAGAGCATTCATGCTGCGCAGGGAGAAAATCATTGCGCACTACCTGTTTTCCTCCACGGCAAACAGATCCACCTTGGTTTGTAAGTGATGGGCCCACAACTGTTACACCACCAGTGGGTGTAACCTCCATTCCCTGTACACCGGCACACTCCTGAACAGCAGGTCTGCGCCTACATTTAGAAACCCTGGAACGTGTGTCACTGTCAGAGAGAGGAGATGGTCACAACTCTACAGGAATAGTCTGCGTGCCAGCAGATTTGCACCGGTCGAAACAGCACGGGCCGTGCCCTGAACGTCTCCACCCGCTGCGCCGACAGGTATGCGGTGAGAGGCACTGAGCTCAGGGACAGTCCCAGGAAGACAGTTTCCTAGATCAGACAGGTGATGTAACAGAATGCGCTTGTGCGCTGTGGCCTCCGATTCTGATAGTGCCAAAAGCAGCCAATCGTCCAAATAGGTGGCCAAGCGGATGCCCCTCCTCCTCAGCGTGCCTATCACTGCCTTCGTGCATTGCACAAACACCCTTGGGCTCAGTGAGAGGTCTCCGATCTCCTCCTGTAATACACGGGCCGGGTTTCCCCGGGCCTGAGTGTGTATTACGCCGACAAACCGGGGAGGGACAGCCGCAAACTGCAGCCTGAAACTCCAAGATATTGTCCGCAGCACCCATGGTGGGGCTGCGATCGCTGCCCATCTCTCCCTCTTTTGGAAGAGGGTGGTTAAGCACTCCGGCTTGTTCATCCTTGGAGGCAAAAACCGTAGTATGATGGCGCACTCTCCCGGGGGCAGACTGCTAGTGGCCAGAGAAACCAGTTGTGGTGTGATGGCACCCTCTTGAAGCGACGTGCCGCACACCACCAGAGGATCCAACCGCGAGGCAGTGGAGCCCTCTGTCAGTGGCAGCCTGCCCTACAGCAGAGAACCTAACTGCGTGCCTTGGAGGTGGGGAGGATGAGGCGTGAGGAGCCCATGGATGCACGAGTGAAAACGTAACAGGTGGAGCTGGTGAATGAGGAACATCCAGCAGCACCCGAGGCTAGGGGTTTTCTGCACCAGCTGCGGCGAGGCGGATCGCGGAACGGCCGATCTTGGTGTCTTGAACTGTTGACCCTGAGGAGCAGTTTGAGACGGTCTCTTCCATGTTCACAGAGACGTGAAAGACACAGGCGGAGAGCTTCATCATCCCTCTTTTTTCTGCTCAGCTCCACAGTGTCCAGGCTTGGGAGAGATGAGACAGGTGTGGAAATCTCCTTCTCCCCCAAGAGGCGACAAAGGCGGCAGGCAGCTGGGAGCTGGGAGCCCCTAGCAGGCACTAGCAAGGATGGAGGTCTACGCGTGCTGGAGCGTCAGAGACGCAGAGGACAGCGTATTGGTCCGAGACAGTAGCTGGCTCGCAGGTGTCTGGAGGCTCAGATACCGGTAGTATGGAGCTTTTGGTCGGGCCGTTCACTGTCTGGAGGATGGCCAACGTGCCGAGGAGCCCGGAGGCGTCGAGGGCAGGGCAGCCTGGGGCGACAGCTAGTGTGCTGAGGCCGTCGAGCTCTGGACCTGCGCAGAGCTTAGATCAGAGCGGTCACCGGAGTGTGAGCGCCGCAAGGAAAGCCAACGTGCCCAGGAGCCCGGAGGCATCGAGGCCAAGGCTGAGTTTGAGACTGCAGCTGATGTGTGGGAGCTCTGGACTTGGCTCGGTACAGAGCATGATCTCAGATGGAAAATGAACGTGGTTCGTTTTTGACCCATGTTGTGCATTTGAAGGGGCACGTGTATGTTGTGTATGAGTGCAAGTTAGGGTTGCCTCACAATGTAGATTTATTTTAAGAAGGGCACATCCCCAACATTATTCACATAATTTTCAACAATATCAGAATCTACACTCTTCAAAGATGATGAACATTTTTTTTATGCTGCTCATAAAGATGGAAATTTTAAAAATAATCATTCGGAGGAAATTTTACCCTAATCCCCAAAAAACAACATAATTGTTCATAAAACGTTATAAAACAAATGGAGACGTGATGTCCCGCGATCGTTTTATTAGTTGTACATTATAAAACAAATAATCCTTTTAATTATATTTTTAAATAAAACTAATGGAACAGTGTTGGTGTTCAGCTGGGGGGGCATTCGTGGGCAGTGCCCCCCCAGCTGACCTACTGTGCCCCCCACTCTTCCCCCTACAGGGGGAGCTTTTTATTAATCAAAGACATCTGATTGGCTATTTCAACTGACTGTCCATTCACTGACAGCGGATGGGAGTCTGCTCCATAGATATAATATACTGTGGTGTAATTGTTTAACATTTGTGCTATCGAACAAACCCTAGAGCTGTTGTTGGGATCAGCCAGTAGAATGTGTATATGTCTATGACCTGCTCTGTTGATTCACGTGACGTCACTCACATTGCAGCATCGCGACAAAGCGAGAGCACTAAATTCTGATGGAGAGTAGGAAACTTGAGAATCTGCCGTCTGAAATAATCAAAATGTCCATGTTTTGTGGAGTTTACGGCTGCTCCAGTTGGTCTAACCGAGAAAAGGGAAAGAGATTTTATAGAGTACCGAAGATTGTTGTTCACAAAGGTGAGAAATGTAAAAAGCTCACAGAACAACGCCGTAAAAAGTGGATTTTAAACATACAACTGCTGTTGGGAGGAGCAGAGTCTGCTGATTGCGAGCTAACTTTGATTTTGTGGCTGTTTATATAGCATTAGGAATCCGTGTACCCTTTGTTCTTTGGTAATTCCATTTTAAAACCAAATCAAAATAAATAAAAAAAAACAGTGCGGTTTTTTTGTTTATCTGATTTAAAATCAAAACAGAAATACAGAAAAACCAAAAACCAGATAAGCAGCATTTTTCTGTTTATTTATTTATTTTTATTTTATTTTTAAACTTGTTCTGTTTGTGTGATATTTATGGAGAAATTTGAACGAGAACTGAAGTCCGCTGCACCTTGTTTCCCTCCCCAGGTTCTGGACCAGGGGCCTCATTTATAAAAGTGTGCCTTGGTAAGCACACTTCAGCTGGCGTACGCTAAAAACCAGCAAGTACATATAAATCTTTTTTTTTTACGATTTATAAACGAGGGAGCATGTACGCCCCCACCTGTTTCCGTTTATAAATCACAATCAACTCGAAGGTTGGCGCACGTGAAAAAACATCTTGCTCCACCCATTTGGTGCCCATAAAAAGTCCGGTTAACGCCCTAAATGAACATTCACTAATACGAATTTCACGGTGGAATAAAGGGGAAAACGAGCAAATACAACAAATTTCACTCAATGTGAGGTGGAGGTATTAATATTTGAGGCTGACACACACAGGAGTGCATAATTTGGTGACACAGTGAACATTAGGAATGATTGAAACGCAGATCGCATTGTGTTGCCTCATCAGACTGTGACAGGTGAAAAATAAAGGATCACACATAAAAGCGGAGGAAAAGATGTTGATCACTCTCCATAGGAAGAACGTCTGTTCAACAGGTGAAGGAAAGGGCGGAGCTTACCCTCACAGACAGAAAGCTGGAGGATCAGTGGGGATTGGGGACCCCCTCTGTGTAACGGAGGTGGTGGACATACACAGATGCACTATATATGCTCCAAAAACATAGGATTAAACTCCGCAGCAGCTCGTCTTCTTCCCACTGCTGCATCTTCCTCCCTCCTGCAGCACCTTGTCCTCATGCGGGGTTCCTGCCTCTCGCTGGTCTCTGTAGATCCTCTCCCTCCAGAGTCTCATGTGCACCTCGTCCTCCAGCAGTGCCAAATAAGCCATTGTGCGTCTTCACGCATTAGAGTGTGTTCCTTTTTACAACAGCTACCAGTGTTGCAGCCAATTGATCGGCAGTTTTGCGCAATTATCATGTGATTTTGTTTACAATTATTATTATTATCATTATTATTATTATAAAACTGTATTTGTAGGCAAGCGCACATCACTCACTCCCTGTGGGTGTCAGTATAATTTTTTCTCCTCCGTTTTTGCAAATGCATCCTTCAAATAATATGTGTTGTGAAATGTTCAATATGTCTGATTATTTCACACAATTTCTATCAATTTCACAGAGCTGTCTTTAATTTCATCCTTCTCCTGTTGGCATACCTGTCAAGTATCCCGTTTTGGCCGGGAAACTCCTGTGTCCCACCATCATCCCGTATTAGTATTTTCCCGTAAATATCCCGTATTTTAATGTAATAATAATTAAAAGATGCCTTACTAAACTGAGCGCTGTCACTAGCCTCGCGAGAACTTCCATTTGAAGTGACCTGAGTGGCAGTTCTCGCGAGATTAGTGCTGACAGCGGCAACAAACCCGGAAACAACTCGGAAAAAAGATGAAGACGTTCCGGCGAAAAAAACAGAACTGGTGTAAATACCTTGTAAACTGGAACAGAGAGTTTATCTTCCTAAAGAGCAGCAGGATGGGACACAGTTACACGTTCTGTTAGATTAATAACTGAGATTTTAACGTCTACCAAAGCGGAAGGAATGACGTAAGTCACCATGAAAAATCATCCAATCACAAGCTCCACAAATATACACTGCTTTATAAAGTGTTAAAGAATGTAAAGTCTAATAAATGTGTCTAATAAGTCATTAGTGAATACCAGAGAACCACATGAGTGAGCATGAGAAATTAAAATAAAATATATATTGAAAATAAAATGTTAATGTCTAACTTAAAGACAAGCAACGTGAAATTAATATAAAATATGCAACGTGTTGACTTGTATATAAACTGTAAGTATATTAAATAAACACATGCTTAATATATCCATTTATGTTTTAATTTAGGGTGTTTCATAATTTAGGATTTAGGGCGGGGCGATATATCAAGATTTAAGATGTATCGAGTTTTCTATTATATAGAAATAGCTTATTTTGTATCAAAATACTAGTTTTAAGAGTCACTGCTTTTTCTTCTCAGAACAGAGTCCGAACTCAGAGCTTCCCCATAACAAGCCATATTACAGATTACATATCACTCACACATGCTGTCCCTTACAGGAGAAAAAAATCAAAAGTAGCACATATTGATCAGCTGTTTGTTAATAAATGAGCCTGTGTAGCATTTTGGATCAGCAAATTTAACCCAGAATTCTCTTTCTTCTCAGACTTCATTTGAAATAAAATTATCTAGATTTATATTGTATATCACCATTTTGAGAAAAAAATATTGAGATATAAGTTTTGGTCCATATTGCGCAGTCCTAGTAAGAATGTTCACAGCATTTCAATGTCAACTTACCAGATTCTAATAACATAATTGTATTTAGTAAGTGGTTGACAAGTGGCTATTTTAGATTTATTGTACATCTATCTTAAAATATAAGGAATTCTGGAGCTTGGTTGAGCGGGTGGGACGGCTCGTAGTGGACGCCAGAAAATGTCCCTTATTTTCAAATCAAAAATTTGACAGGTATGCCTGTTGGGGTCGGAGTTTCCATTTCTCATGATTTTGGGTTAGGGTTAGGGTCAGAGCTGCCGTGGAGGTGCGCACATTATCTCGCCAAGGTTTTTTTTATATATATAAATCTACAACTTTGCTTACATGTGACTTACGCTTTCTTTTGTACGTACGCAGCTTTTATAAATGAGGCCCCAGGTCTCCTCACACAGTAGAACTGTTTAGGATTTATTCCAGCAGTTTTCTCATCCTGATCATGTTTTCATTCAGTCTGTGGATGTTTTAGCTCGTAAAAAGCTGCTCACGCTGTAGTTTTGTTTTGCGGTGTTACGTTCCATAGAGTATCAAAATAAACTGGTGACTGGCTATTCACTGTGAGGCTGGTGTGAGGAACAATAGATGTTACAACTTCTACCATTTGACACTTTTGCAAAAAAATAAAAAATAAAAAAAATACAGCTTTTTTTAGGGTAGTAAAAAAAAAATATTTTGCACATTATAAATACCGCCTACAGCAGCCGTCAACACACACGGAAGTTGATCATAAGAAACGAGGGGCACCAGTAGAGTCATTACATCACCTCCACACATGTGCATGTTTTTACGTAACATCCATTTTTTGGTTTTGATTTATTAATGTATTAATAACGTTTCAATTCACCAGTAATGTGACTTATGAGTTGCTTCTTTTTATGTCCAGACCGGGAGCAAAAGTCCTCCCAGTCACCAGTTTATCTGGATACTATTTGAACCGTGACACTGTTAGGTAAAGTTGGCATATTCACAGATTCAAACTTCCAGCATCAATAACTCTTTAACGATGCTACTCGGAACGGATTGTTTTTGTGCCCCCCGCAGTTTTCTTCAGCCCCCCATTGAATGCTGCCTGGCGTCGACTCTGTAATAAAACGATTCACAGTCAGTACTCACGTCCTTTCGTCGTCATGGTCGCAATAGGTTCGCATGTTGCAGTAGATGAAGCTGTCTGTGATAAATGATGAAAACGTGCGGCCGTAGAAGAAGAAAGCAGCCCTCTCACTGCAGCTCTGTGGAATCAGCCCTGTCAATGCAGCTCCGTGGGTTCAGCCCTCTCGGTGCAGCTCTGTGGGTTCAGCCCTCTCGGTGCAGCTCTGTGGGTTCAGCCCTCTCGGTGCAGCTCTATGGGTTCAGCCCTCTCGGTGCAGCTCTGTGGGTTCAGCCCTCTCGGTGCAGCTCTATGGGTTCAGCCCTCTCATTGCAGCTTTGTGGGTTCAGCCCTCTCAGTGCAGCTCTATGGGTTCAGCCCTCTCATTGCAGCTTTGTGGGTTCAGCCCTCTCAGTGCAGCTCTGTGGGTTCAGCCCTCTCAGTGCAGCTCTATGGGTTCAGTCCTCTCAGTGCAGCTCTGTGGGTTCAGCCCTCTCAGTGCAGCTCTGTGGGTACAGCCCTCTGAGTGCAGCTCTGTGGGTTCAGCCCTCTCAGTGCAGCTCTATGGGTTCAGTCCTCTCGGTGCAGCTCTGTGGGTTCAGCCCTCTCAGTGCAGCTCTGTGGGTTCAGCCCTCTCGGTGCAGCTCTATGGGTTCAGCCCTCTCGGTGCAGCTCTATGGGTTCAGCCCTCTCATTGCAGCTTTGTGGGTTCAGCCCTCTCAGTGCAGCTCTATGGGTTCAGCCCTCTCAGTGCAGCTCTATGGGTTCAGCCCTCTCAGTGCAGCTCTGTGGGTTCAGCCCTCTCAGTGCAGCTCTGTGGGTTCAGCCCTCTCAGTGCAGCTCTGTGGGTACAGCCCTCTGAGTGCAGCTCTGTGGGTTCAGCCCTCTCAGTGCAGCTCTATGGGTTCAGCCTCTAGCTCATGGGTTCAGTCTCTCAGTGGCTCTGGGTTCAGCCCTCTCAGTGCAGCTCTATGGGTTCAGTCCTCTCAGTGCAGCTCTGTGGGTTCAGCCCTCTCAGTGCAGCTCTATGGGTTCAGTCCTCTCAGTGCAGCTCTGTGGGTTCAGCCCTCTCAGTGCGGTCTCCGGCTCTGCAGACAGATCCTTCTCCTGCCTTTGAGCCTTTGTCGTCATTTCTGCCTTTGGATGGTCGCACGTTGACGCAGCGTTCGTGCAGAAGGGGCGTGTCCCACATCCAAACATCACCGGCAGCTGAGGCTCTGACGCTGTCATACAGGATCGCGTCAGTCCCTTTCTCAATAATAACAACATCAGTGCTGCATCGATGTGGGCTTTGTAGATTTTAACATCGGGATCTCCAAGGACATCCGTACAGGCGTCCCTCATGCGGACGGAGCAGGATTAAAAAGGCTGTTTCCTGCGCTTTTCTGAGCGTGCACTCTTCCGTTTTCAGCTCCTGAATCGGCCCACTGCTGCTTTTAGGGTTCGACGTCATGATAAACAGATGTTGGCGTGATACACACGGAGAAGTGTTACTGCGCTGAAGGCATATCGCTGCCTCCACTCACTAATCAGGATTGCATAAGATGATTCCTGGATCTGCCGCATCGATGCTACCGTCAGCAGAAGCCGCCAAACTCTACCAGACCAACTACGTCCGAAACTCCCGCGTCATCGGACTCCTCTGGGCCATTTTCACCATCCTGTTCGGGATCGTGAACGTGACCATCTTCTCGCAACCCTACTGGATCGGGGATGGTATGGACACCCCACAGGCCGGCTACTTTGGCCTGTTCCACTACTGCGTGGGGGACGGACGCTCCAGAGAGCTGGCCTGCCAGGGCAGCTTCACCGAGTTCTCCGCCATCCCGTCCGGTGCATTCAAGGCCGCTTCCTTCCTAATCGGGATGTCTATGATGCTGGTGGTCACTTGTATCGGCTGCTTCAGCCTCTTCTTCCTCCTCAGCACCTCCACCGTGTATAAGATCTGCGGCTGGATGCAGGCAGCATCTGGTAAGTGTGTTTTGTCCTCATGTTGCCATAGCATAAAGCATCCTCTCACTGAGGCTCACTATATGTTAAAAATTTTCAAACGAGTTTTATATTTTGATGGTGTTAAATACACAAGGCGCTAGAAACCATCTTTAGAGTCTGGGTCCAAGTAGGCTGTGCTACGGCTGCAGTCAACCATTATTTCAGTAATGAATTAATCTATTTTTTAACCGATTAATCTTGTATGAGAAATCACACGTTTTGCAGTTTGTATGCTTCTTATACTTATTCCCTCCAAAACATAATAGAATGGAACGAAATAAACTCACATGACCTTTTAACAATGCATCACTTCAAGACTTATTAAGCAACAGTTCTTAAATAAACACAACTACAATGTTTCACAAAACTGTGCATTTTGATCCACCATTTATATTTTAATTATTAACTTAAATAGTAAGACAAAACAATGTATGTATTTTACAACAAGTACAACTTTCATATATCAGAATATTACTATAAGTTATAAATAATATTGGTGGTTATTTTTATGTGGTTACTCATATTTATGTAATTTTCTTACTGTTTTTTTCTGTTTTATTGATTTTCATATTTCAACATATTAAACATGAATTTCAAAGTGTTGCCAGAAGGTACAAATAATATGTCTTTACTTATGGTTGCTTTAGTTTTATATGGAATAATAAAAAACAATAAAATAAAATAAAAAACTTGGGGTTTTAGACCCATATTTACAGTCTTAGTCTGCCCTAAATTAGAATAAAAGTGTTTTGCAAAGATAGATAATAAAACTGACCTGTCGATACTCTTTAACAAGTCCACTGTGTTAAATAGATCCTCCAGTCAAGCTGCAAGCTATCAAATGATAAAACTGCTTTACAATAAACTCGTTGCACAGTGCTAACTGCTGTAATGATCCTTTACTTTAGGTTGACTGTATTTTTTTTAGGTAAACTGTGATTTTTGCCATTTTTTTCAACCAGATGCTGCAGGCATGGGGCAGAAGTACTGTATGTATATCTTAAGTGAGGCAGCAGTGTTTCATTAAAAGCCTATATCATATCTGTTGGAGCCATAATGTAGTATATTTGTGTATGTGTGACGCAGTGTTTGGTTGTTGTGGGAACACACGGGAGGCGGGGTCACATGACGTAGGTGTAAAGGGCGGCTATTTCAAGTAATATTTTGACCACTTTGCCTTTCTTCTATTCCATGCTGTTACATGTGCTATACTGTGTACACAAATCCATCCAGTATGTGTGTAACTGTGAAAGCCGTTGTTTTATTAAATCACCCAAATCACAGTCAGGGTTCGACGGTAGCGCGTGTCACAGGTCTAGGACCCATTCTCTGCTTTGGAGTTGCTACGATATTTGCTGTTTTTATGTGCATCAGTCTCTTTTAAACCCTTGCAACAGTGGCAATTAGTTTAACTATATGGGGTGGGACTATATAGAGTTCACAATACAATACAATAGACCAGTGTTTCTCAAATGGGGGTATGTGTCCTGGGGTACGCGATGGCACTTAGAGGTTACTTGAGAGAGAGAAAGAGTGGAAAATTGAAAAATAAAATGTGAGTCTTGGTCCCACCCCAGGCGTGATATGACCTGAAATTATAATAACTTTGGAAAGAAATCTATTCAGAAGCCACTCAATCAGTGTTTTTCAACCTTGGGTAGCCTGGAGTTTCTGAAAAATTCAAATCGATTCAAAAACATTTTTAATCATTTTTTTCTATTTGTTTATGCTGAAATGCACTCCGCTTTTGTGGTTTCCAGAACATCTTGTGGTTCACCAGGGAGCAGACTAGGGATGTAACGATTCACTCAACTCCCGATACGATTCGATTCACGATACTGGGTTCACGATACGATTCTCTCACGATTTATTTTACAAAATGGGACTGTAGACAATTTTTTTTTTTTGGGAAAAAAACTAGAAAATACTGTACTATTTTCCTTTTAATTTTCATTGTCAAAAGAATTCCTTGATAAACTATTCAAAACAATGCAATTTAACTAAAAATAAATCTTGAATAAAATAAATAAAGGAATAATACAAATGAAAATGAAGCCTATTAATTTAAATTCTGATTCTATAATAAACAATGCAAAACTACATAATAGTTATTTTACTTTTTAAAAGTGCAACTGAAAATGTATTTTGTGCCTTAACATTTGGACTTTTAAAAAAAAAAAAAACGTGATTACACTGATTTACGTCATATTTGTTTGGACCAGCAGAGGGCGCTGGTAACACAGTGGTCGGTTGGCATGCATATATATTGCAGTGAAGACGAGAAGCTATGCTAGCAGACAGAGCTAATAGAAAAATGTGACTTTTACAGATATTCAAGTAATATTACAGATATTCTTTCGGTGCTAAAGGGGTAATGAATCATTTATTAACATATTTAAGAGTAGAAGGCGGCCAGAAAGAAAGTATTAGCAGACTCCGCCTGCCGCCTACACTTGTGGATAGCCCTCTGCTGGTTAAAAAAAGTACTGCGATTCAATTTTCAGAAAATCGATATCAACCGTGATACCTATGAATCGATTTTTAACTGCCTTGCGATTAATCGTTACATCCCTAGAGCAGACACATTTTTAGTACCTGTTATATCGCCTCGTATTGCTGATCTGACGTGTTTGTGACACAATGCGACGGAGAAGTTTGACAAAACAAATGATTACCACTTTAAATGCACTATTCCTGTAGTTAGAAGAGCAGAAGAGGAGAATAAAATGACTTAGCAGCTTGACACTCCGGTGAGAGTTTGAATGACTGCTGCTGCTGAGATGAACACAAACCCTGAAGCGCTAAGATGAACTCACAATAATAATAGCCGCTTAAATAGCCATATGTTTTACCGTAATGTGATGTTTTTTGGCTGAAAACAATAACAGTGTGTGGATAGCACAGTAAAATCGCTTTGGTGATCACTGAACTACCTCGTAAAAGAACGAGGAATGAAAGTCAGCGTCTATAGCCACGTCCACTCATGAATATGTATAAGGCCCCAAAACAGCCTGATTTTTAGAACTGCTCAGAAAGACACTTTTCAGAGGGCTAAAACTCTGGAAAACAGGCAAGTTTAGGAAAATAACTCTCAAATACTATGTTTTTGGGATTCTTAGAACAAATGAGATGGGTGAAAAACAGCATAATATGTCCCCTTTTAAAACAACACACAATCTTAAAAAACTGTATTTCTATACTTTCACTTTGTGAAATATAAATCTAGTTGAACTAAAATTAAGTTTTATATATATATATACATATATATATATATATATATATATATATATATATATATATATATATATATATAGCAGTATATGAACTCAAACATGATCAAAAACTAATTCTAGAAAAAAATGTCTTTAGGGTCGCCAGAAATTTTTGATATCAAAATGGGGTCACGATCCAAAAAAGGTTGGGAAACACTGCGATAGACAATTGGTTCACAATAAGTTACAATAAACAAAAAAAAGTTTTATTTGACTTTAACTTTGGCCATACATACAGAACAGTCTACTCTACATGGACGTGTTTTCGTTCAAGAATATTAGCATGTCTATGTTTTCTGGCAGCAGTCGAGACCTTTGAGCATTGACTATTGCTCTTGCAGTTGAAAAGACTTGGTGAGATGTAGCAGGGATGGAAAGGTAGGCTTCAACCTGTGATCTTGTGATTCATTAATTTCAAAATATATTGTAGCAGACCAGACAGGATTTATTAAAAATAGACACTCCACAGACAATGTTAGAAGGCTGTTTAATTTGATCAACATGGCACAGAACTCTAAAAAGAAAACAATAATCTTGTCACTTGACGCAGAAAAAGCATTCGATAGAGTCAACTGGTCGTTCCTCCTTGCTGTCCTTGGCAAATTTGGCTTTGGAGAATCATTCATACAATGGATCTCCACCCTATACTCTAAACCTAAGGCCCCAGTAACCACAAACAAAAAAACATCCCAAAGCTTCACATTGCAGAGGGGAACCAGACAAGGTTGCCCACTCTCACCCTTGCTTTTTGCAATATTTGTTGAACCTCTCGCAGCAGCTGTTCGTCAGAATACTGTTATTAAAGGAATCCACTCATCCATTTCAGAACACAAAATTAATCTTTGTGCGGATGGTATTTTACTCTATCTGGAAGAACCCTAATCCTCATTAGAAGAAGTATTTAAACTAATAAACAGCTTCTCTAAATTATCAGACTATTCCATTAACTGGTCAAAATCATCAATCCTTCCATTAACAAAAATTTCATGAAACCCAGCAACCCAAAACCCACAATACCCCTCCCCCACAAATACAATTAAATATCTAGGCTTAAATATATCACCAAACCTAAATGAATTAATTAAACTGAACCTGGATCCGCTGTTGGATAAAGTCACAGAAGACCTGCGGAGATGGAACAATCTCCCCATCTCACTCCTTGGCAGAATAGCCTCAGTTAAAATGAAAATCTTACCTAAAATAAACCATCTGTTCTCTATGATCCCGCTGAAACCACCAACAGAATGGTTCAAAAGATTAGATTCTGCAGTTACAAATTTCTATGCTCGGAATAAAAAAAACAAAAATAAGCCTTTCAACCCTTCAAAAAAATAAAAGCGAGGGTGGTTTAGAAGCCCCTAATTTCATGCATTATTACCTAGCAAACCAAATTCTATATTTAACAGAATGGCTAAAACCAAAATAATACCACAACACCTGGCTAGAAATAGAACAGCTAGACTGCAAACATATTAAACTCTCTGATCTCCCTTTTATCACTGCGATCCTCAAATGTCATCACTCCTTTAAAAACCCACTGATTGCCTCCACCCTGACTGTGTGGTGGAAAGCCCTGGACATTACAAATGTTCAATTAAAAACTAACATGCTGTCTCCAATCTGGCACAACCCCGACTTTAGAAACAGAAAAACACCGCTCTACCTAAAAACATGGGAAGAGAGCGGAATTATTCATCTCCAAGACCTCTTCGAAAATGATAAGCTCAGGACATATAACAATGTAACCCAAACATTCAATATAAATAAAAGTAGTTTTCTTCAATACCTACAAGTAACAGAGACAATTAAGAAAAATACGGCAATAGATTTAATCACCTTGCAACCTCCAGAACTGGCTATATATATATATGAAAAATATCTCAACAAAAACATAAAAAATCTCAAAAATATACAGAGTACTCTTGAACACTAACTCTAATCAATTACCAATCGCTAAATGGGAAGCTGAACTCTCAATCACCACGAACACCGATTTCTGGACAGAAATTTGTTGCAATACCTTTAAGATGAGTAAAAACACAAATCTTCAGCTAATTCAATACAAGGTTCTCCACAGATCCCACATTACCCAACAGAAAATGTATAAAATGGGCTTCTCCCCAACAGACATCTGCTCTCAGTGCACCCAGGGAACAGCTGATTCATATTTACATGCCGTATGGCTTTGTTCGCCAGTTCAACAGTTTTGGTTTCTAATCACTGAAAAACTGTCCTCCATTTTGGACTGCAGGATTCCTCTATCTCCAAATCTATGTCTGTTAGGAGACCTGACTATGCTTGATCTTCCAGCAAACCAATCACAATCCATCCTTGTGGCACTCGCCATAGCAAAAAAAAAACAATATTACTGAATTGGAAAAATGGTAAATGGACTTGATTTATATAGCGCTTTATAACCACTCTGAAGCAGTCCCAAAGCGCTTTACATATCAGCTCATTCACCCAATCACTCTCACATTCACACACCAATGGGACAGGACTGCCATGCAAGGCGCTAGTCGACGACTGGGAGCAACTTAGGGTTCAGTGTCTTGCCCAAGGACACTTCGACACATAGTCAGGTACTGGGATCGAACCCCCAACCTCTCGATCAGAAGATGACCCTCTACCACCTGAACCACGGTCGCTAGATAAAAAATTGTTAAACATAAACCAATGGCGTAATCTCCTCATAGAATTTATTTCCATGGAAAAGATGTCTGCTCTCAGAAAAAATAAAATAACCTGCTTTGAGGAACGTTGGACTCCTTTTCTAATTGCATTGAATCTCGATTTTAAATTTTTAGCCTGATGATCTAGCCTGCAAGCAACTGCCAGCACCACTCTTTAATAACACACTGATCTAACTTTAGCCCTGGACCTCCATGGGCTTGTGGGGTGGCCTTGATCTGGGTGGCTTGAGTGGGTTGCTGGGGTGTTTTGGTGCCTCTGTGGGGCCGTGCATCCCTTTCGGGTGCTCTCGTGGTCCCTGTGCGGTTTGGTGTTGCTCTCCTGCCCCCTTCGTGCACGTCTAGGTGGCCCTTGGGGCTGGGGGCCTGCGTGTTTCTCTGCCACTCTTTCCTCTTGCTCTCTGTCCCCCTGTCTCATCCTCCCCACCTCCTCCGCCTTCACTCTGCGCCTGCTCTCCCGTTGCGTTTGGCGTTGGTGCCCGTCTGCGCCATCTACCCTCTCCGGTGGCCTGCCATGCCGATGGACCGGGCTCCTACCAGACAGGCCTCCTACATGGGCACTTCACATCACTCACTCCCAGCTGGTCTGGCTCACCCACTTGTTGCACCTTACTCACATACCCAACCTGGGGGCTGGATGGTGGGGCTGGGGGTGGAGGGGGCCGCCGCCTGTGCTACTAAGTAGTGGGGGCGGCACTCCCACCTCTGGCTGCCCTACTAATCCCTCCAATTTTAATTACACCTCAACACACCACCCCCCATGAGGGTGGGACAACCACTTCCACCCTCCGGAGCTATTGCACCACATACACATATATACACATAGGTTGGATGGGGAGCACCACACCCTTCCCCCCCCCTCTCCACTTAGGTGTAACACTGCTCTCCCTTTTTATATCCTCCCTATAATAATAGATTTTTTACCCTTCGTTAGGGAGGGCTGGTGATGGTCACAATTCAGCAATAAAATAAATCAATTTATTTTATTGCAATAACAAAACATGCATTGCTGTCTCATAATGATTGCACTTCTTGTAGTGTTGACCTTTGACAGCATGTGCAATGTGCGGACGAGAAAAAAAAAAAAAATAACAATATATTGTAGCACAATCATCCCACCTTCAAGTTGAACCCATTTGTTTGACATGTCAGCCATTTCACCATTTTGGTTATGTTTTTTTAATATGTCCTTAGGAATCTGATCAACATCCATTGTTGGTTTGTGGAGAAATTGTCCAGTCTACATGCAGCTTGTTTGAAGTTGCTGACATGGACTATAGGAACAATGTCCTATTTCCTTGACACTTGTCTGAAAATATTTCTAAGTACCAACTGCAATGTTCTCATGCACCCAGAAGTTTATGAGTACTTCAGGTTTACAATTCCTGCTCAATCGGAATAATTTCACAACATCAGTTTTAGAGAAGATAAGCTTCACCTTTAATCGTCCCACAGTGGGCAAATTTGGTTTGCACAGCACCTGAAGAATAAAGGATAGAAGGGTTGAGCTTTGTGAAATGTAGCATTTTTCAAATGGAAGTAGATCATTCATCGTGGTCATAAAAGGAAGGTCATGATCATCATCAATACTCAGGTAGACTGTGGGGTTCAAACTGTGGTTCAGATGATACGAAGGGATACAAACTGGAGATAATTCTCTTCCACACCTTTCAACCGGCAGCAGCACCAGTTGAACTTTTGATCCAAGTCAAGATGCATCCATGTTTTTTATGATGGTCATACTATATTCCAAGTCACCATCTGAATGGAGCACCAGAAATCCCACATGATCTGACCAGAGACACAGAGATTCCCAGAAATGGTTAGAATTGCATTAATGGTTATTTCCTATTTTTCTGGACATAAACTTTTGTTTAAAAGAAACAAGATTTCTGGCCCAAATACAACAGAAAGATTATCCTTTGAATCACCATTTGCTACTAACCTATTCTGAGACATTTGATCAAACCTTATGAATACTCGATTGCTGATGTAAATCCAACAACCACTTCAAAAACATATAATTCCTACTACATAACTTTTAATCCTTGAATGGATTGTTGATCCCTAAACTTTGCAAAACCCTCATAGAAACAAAAAAATGAATTGCTTTTGTAAAATCACATTTCTTAATTAAAGTTTAATGCAGTGTTCCTAAATAGACTCAACTCTAGTCAAATTCAAGAATGAAAGGTATTTTAGTGAGCAGCTGATAAGGGTTGAAATGTTTATCTTGGGTTCAAGTTTATTCTGTTTTGGAAATTTCTAGAAAGCTTAATGGTCCAAAACTGGGGCAGAATGGCATGGATGAGGTGATAAATACATATATCAGGAGCAGCCAAGGTGAAAATAAAAAGGCAGTGTTGGGTGTGTTGTTGCAGTGCAGAGCAGGCAGTGCTGAGTGGATAACACTGTCTCACTGTCCACAGGCCCTAGTGAGAAACACATGTGTAAGACGTACCCTCTGGGATACCATCAGAATTTATTTTCAGGTTTCATATGTGTTACCTCATTCCAAACAATATAATGCTTATCCTAACTCATGTTATGTTGACATAGGTTGTTATAATCAAAACTGTTAAAATTCTGACTTAACGCAAACTACAACCTGTGATATTTATTCTTGTAAATGTATCATTAAATAAACTATACCATTGTTCAGAATACAATAAAAACATAAAATCATCAATTCACTAGTACATAAAACAATACAACTACTAAAACACTGTTATGTATCAGCAGTTTGGTAATAATAAAAATCTAAATGTAATTGTTGTAGTTGTTGTTTTGTTAATAATGAAAATAATTTATCAACACAGCATTTTTTCTACGACTATTCTATGATTTTCTTTTATGCAGGGCACCAGGGCCAATGATATCTATAAGGGACAACTAAATATTTTCTTATAAATTATGTAAAAAAAAAAGAAAGAAAATGCTCTGTGGGCGGCACATACACTTAAATTTGATTATTTAATATAAATATATTACTTAATTAAATAGGTCTACCAAAATAGTATACATATTTGTTCCAAATTGATTATACAATAAACTGAAAAACAACTGTACTTCACAATAAAAAAAACATTTATTTTGTTTTATATGACTAGGCTTGTTTCCAATGCACTTCAGTCAGTGCTGATCTCGATAAGATCTTGCTCTTTTACAACAGAAACATTAATAACGGCTGAGATATATAATATGGTACATATTTTATGATATATTATTTTTTAAAGTAATTAATATGATTATGAAA
Organism: Gouania willdenowi; assembly: GCF_900634775.1. Taxonomy (NCBI): domain Eukaryota; kingdom Metazoa; phylum Chordata; class Actinopteri; order Blenniiformes; family Gobiesocidae; genus Gouania; species Gouania willdenowi. The sequence goes on along the minus strand of NC_041049.1, from coordinate 35,010,326 downwards.
CTTGCTCAGTTGATTACTTTAGGATAAAAATTAAAAAAATTGTTTCAATATGCAACTGAAGAGAGCATTATCTTACATAAGAGACATTGAATTGGATAAAGCCTGGTATTAACTTCAGAAATCTAACTTTCAAAGGTCACTTGTCATGTCAAGCAGGTAGGGCATTCAATATATAGAAAACCAAACTACATTCACTGATGGAAATTACTGATAACTGAATGGGTAACCAGAGAATCTTTTATTGGCTGGTGATAAGATTTTTCCAACAATACATTACCAACAGATTTCTACTTCTCAAACAAGTAAAAAGTGATACATTTTACCCCAATTTCCGAGTTGAAACAAATCTAGTCGAAGCAATATCTTTAAAGGAAATTAAAAAAAGGTGATCATATTGTTCTCCCATGTGCATAAGTCAGAAAAGCCGCAAAACAAAAACAGCTGCATGGGTTCTGGCAGCGCGGTATGACCCCTCCCCTTTAGTCTGTCACTATTGCTGCGTACACACTGCGGGGTATGATGTCTGATTCTGATTTTTTGTTCAAGCCATTTTTTTGTAGTCGTTTACTGTCATGTCCTCTACTTCTGGCATCTCCTGAAGTGGTCCGTTGGCACCATCTGGTGGTCTCCATGCCTCACTGTCCGGACTACTCACCTCTAATCTTCAGGATTGCTTCCAGCTGCAGCGGGGAGTGGTCTCCCCACCTGCAAGTATTCACACCACTACTTAAGACACTGGCAGACCACAAACCGACGCCAAACCATAAAACATTGCTCACTCAGACCCTCTCCGCCGCTGGGATCCCTTCTGCCTCCTTCATCTCTGGAATCTCTCTGCTCTCTCCACCCTTCAGCTGGTTCCTCCCCACTCCTGTGCCAGGCTCCTTCCTTTCGTCTGTGTTGGCTGCAGCTCGAGCGTCTCAGTGTTCCTGCCCATTCGGGGTTCAGAGGTTTTCTTTTGTTAGTTTTTGCCCTTTCTTAGCTTATGCCTTTAGGCCTAGAATTTTGGTTTCGTCAGTAGTTTCCTGATTGTTCTTATTTAACCTTAGTATTAGGTCTCCCTCAGTTTGCTCAGCACTTCCTTAGTTCTCCACTACCCCACTTAGGGCGCTGGTTGGTTTTATGTTGAATTCTGTTTTGTGAAATAAATCAGTTACTTGTATTTGTGCCTCCTGTTGTGCTGTCTGCGCTTGAGCCTCAGTTCTGTCTCGTGACAGTATGGTTTGGCCATAATGAGCTCAGCAGATCGCACGACAGATGAGGGCTCAGCCGCTCATCAGGCTGTAGTTAGTCATGACGCAATTCTAGGCCGGCATGAGGAGCTACTCAGGACTCTTGCGTCTAGCGTTAATGCTTTAATCAGTCAAATGTCTCACCTTACTGGTCAGCAGTCCGTGTTAGCATCTTCCATAGCTGCGTCAGGTAGCCAGCCTACCCCCACTAATGCCCACGAGACGACGGTTGTAGGTTCTCCCTCGGCTCTGGCCACGGTAGGCCGTGAACCCACGGTTCCGGTTCCTGAGCGCTATGCTGGGGATCTCGGTTCTTGCCAGGCCTTCCTGACTCAGGTTTCACTCGTCTTTGAGTTACAACCGACTTCCTACGCGTCCGATAGGGCTAAAATCGCATATCTAATTGGCCTTCTACGGGGACCTGCACGGGACTGGGGAACAGCTGTGTGGGAGAAACAGGGGGAGGTCTGCTCCTCCTACTCCCGCTTCTCTGCAGACATGAGGCGCGTCTTCGATCACCCAGTTCGGGGCCGAGACGCTGGAGATCGCCTCATGGCCTTGAGGCAGGGGGCCCGCAGTGTTGCAGAGTACTCCGTGGAGTTCCAGGCCCTTGCAGCTACCAGTGGGTTCAACGATCCGGCCCTCCAGAGGTCATTCTATAGGGGACTGTCCGAGGCTCTGAAGGATGAACTCGCCACCAAGGAGGAGGTGGCCAGCCTGGAGGCCCTAATCTCCCTCGCCATCCGGCTTGACAATCGGTTGAGGGAGAGGCGCAGAGAGCGCTCACACTGGAGGGACTCAGCACCCTCCCGCCGACTGAGTCCCACTCTCCAGTCTGCTACGCCCGCACCGTTCCCTGAGGCTGCCCCCGAGGCCATGGAGGTTGGTAGGATCAGTGGGGCACCGCTGACTCAGCAAGAGAGGGAGCAGAGGCGGGCTACTAACACCTGTTTCTACTGTGGGGGTTCCGGGCACTTCATTGCTTCCTGCCCCAAGAGACCAGCAAAAGAGAGGGCTCACTCGTGACGGGGAGTCTACGAGTGAGCCGGACTGCTTCCACCTCCCCTCATCTGCTACAGCTACCCGCCACACTCAGCTTCCAGAACCACTCACTTTCTGTGACCGTGCTGGTGGATTCTGGGGCCGAGGAGAACTTCCTTGACTCGGACCTCGCCAGGCAGCTCCACATCCCATCGGTGCCACTGGATTCTCCCGTGGAGGCCCGTTCTCTCAACGGCCTCTCCCTGGCCACGATCCGCCGGAAAACAGTTCCTGTCTCCCTCCGGTTAGCAGGTAACCATCATGAAACACTAACCTTTCACTTGATGGAACATTCTCGCCCACAGTTGGTGCTGGGGCACCCCTGGTTGATTAAACATAACCCCTCTATTGACTGGTGCGGCAGCCAGGTTAAGTCCTGGAGTACTGGGTGTCATGCTAACTGTCTCCGTTCAGCCCCATCCCCTGCTCCTGTAAATCCCAAGCCAGATCCTCGGCCTCCAGACCTGTCCGGCGTTCCTGAGGTTTACCATGACCTAGTTCCAGTCTTCAGTAAGGAGGATGCCCTATCCTTGCCTCCTCACCGGCCCTACGACTGTGCCATCGAGCTCCTGCCCGGAGCCACCTTGCCCTCTGGCCGTCTGTACAACCTCTCGAAACCCGAGCAGGCCGCCATGGAGACTTACATTAGGGACGCCCTGGCAGCAGGTATCATTCGGCCCTCCACTTCTCCGGTAGGTGCGGGATTCTTTTTTGTAAATAAGAAGGACGGGTCCCTGCGACCCTGTATTGACTTTCGGGGCCTAAATAATATAACTGTGAAGAACAAGTACCCTCTACCTCTGATAAACTCTGCCTTCACCCTTCTCCACGGGGCCAAAGTGTTCTCCAAACTAGACCTGAGAAATGCTTATCATTTGGTGAGAATAAGAGAGGGAGATGAGTGGAAGACGGGTTTTAATACCCCCCTGGGACACTTTGAGTACTTAGTAATGCCCTTTGGCCTCACGAATGCCCCCGCCGTCTTCCAGAACCTGGTTAACGATGTGCTCCGGGATATGATTAACCGCTTTGTGTTTGTCTACATAGACGATATCCTGATTTATTCCAGAGACCAGGAGGAACACGTCAGCCATGTCCGCTTGGTTTTGGAGCGCCTGTGGAAGAACCGCCTTTTTGCTAAAGCGGAGAAGTGTGAGTTTCACGTTACTACTGTATCATTCTTGGGTTTTGTCATCTCCCCAGGACGTGTTATGATGGATCCGGCCAAGCTATCGGCTGTCACCGAGTGGCCCCAGCCAGAGACCCGGAAACAGTTACAGCGTTTTTTGGGCTTCGCTAACTTTTACCGCCGCTTCATCCGTGATTATAGTAGGGTGGCAGCCCCTCTCACAGCCCTGACCTCCACCTCAATCCCCTTCCAGTGGACCCCCAAGGCCGAGCAAGCATTCCAGTCCCTCAAGGTACGCTTTACCTCTGCTCCTATCCTTGTTCAGCCAGATCCCCACCTTCAGTTTGTGGTCGAGGTGGATGCCTCGGACTCCGGGGTTGGGGCCGTGCTCTCCCAGAGGACCCCATCTGACCAAAAGCTGCATCCCTGTGCCTTCTTCTCTCGCCGCCTGACCCCAGCAGAACGGAACTACGATGTGGGGAACCGGGAACTGCTGGCGGTCAAGCTCGCTCTAGAGGAGTGGCGTCACTGGCTGGAGGGGGCAGAGCACCCATTCATTGTCTGGACGGACCATAAGAACTTGGAGTACATTCGTTCAGCCAGGAGATTGAACTCTCGGCAGGCCCGCTGGGCGCTGTTTTTTTGTCGCTTCCAGTTTTCCCTCACGTATCGCCCGGGGTCCCGTAACATCAAGCCGGATGCCCTGTCTCGTCAGTTCTCCTGCGACGAACCCTCTGGTGACCCAGAATCTATCCTTCCCCCTGCTCGTCTTGTCGCCTCTCTAACCTGGCAAGTGGAGGATCAGGTCCGTCAAGCACAGCCCCAACAGCCAATCCCAGGTAACTGCCCGCCTAATGTTCTCTATGTTCCTGAGTCTGTGCGTACCCAGGTGCTCCAGTGGGCTCATACCTCTCGCTTCGCCTGCCACCCTGGGGGCTTCCGGACCACAGCCATCCTGCGGCAGAGGTTTTGGTGGCCCTCTCTCGAAAGAGACACTCGGGACTTTGTCGCCGCTTGTCCCACCTGCTCCCGGGGCAAGACCCCTTATAGACCCAGCTCGGGCCTCCTTCAACCACTCCCAGTGCCCACTCGGCCTTGGTCACACATCGCTGTAGATTTCGTCACGGGGCTACCCCCCTCTGGAGGTAACACGGTCATCCTCACCATTGTTGATCGTTTTTCCAAAGCAGCACACTTCGTCGCCCTTCCCAAACTCCCCTCAGCCAGGGAGACGGCATCCCTCCTAGTTGACCACGTCTTCCGGTTGCACGGGATACCAGCAGACATTGTCTCGGACCGGGGTCCACAGTTCATCTCCGGAGTCTGGAAGGCCTTCTGCGCTGCTCTAGGAGCCACCCTCAGTCTCACCTCTGGCTTTCACCCTCAGTCTAATGGCCAAGCGGAGCGGGCCAATCAGTCTCTGGAGACGTACCTCCGGTGTCTGGTCTCCTCCAACCCCACTTCCTGGGGTGAGCATCTGACCTGGGTGGAGTATGCACACAATTCACAGATAAACTCTTCTCTGGGGATGTCTCCTTTTCAGTGCTCCCTCGGCTATCAACCTCCGCTGTTCCCCTCCCAGGAACAAGAACTCTCCGTTCCCTCTGTACAAACCTTCGTCAGTCAGATCAAAAGGGTCTGGGACAGGGCCAGGGCCAGACTTATACAATCAACTGAGAGGATGGAGCGGCAGGCCAACCGCCGTCGCTGCCCGGCACCAACCTACTCTGTGGGCCAACGAGTCTGGTTGAGGGCCAAGGACCTCCCTCTGAAGGTTGAATCCAGGAAGCTAGCGCCTCGGTTCATCGGCCCCTTCCCCGTGGAGAGGATCATCAGTCCGACAGCGGTACGTCTCACCCTTCCCCGAACTATGAAAATTCACCCCACGTTCCATGTCTCGCAGGTCAAGCCCTCCAGGGACTCCCCCCTGGCTCCTCCTGTTCCCCCCCCCCCTCCTCCCAGGATGGTGGATGACTCACCCGCCTACTCGGTTCGGCGCTTGCTGGATGTTCGCCGCAGGGGTCGCGGCCTCCAGTTTCTCGTGGACTGGGAGGGATACGGGCCTGAGGAGAGGAGCTGGGTCCCCCGCAGTCGGATCCTTTGCCCAGACCTGATCAGGGACCTCAAGCGGCGGCGTCCTGAACGTTTTGGTCGTGCGCCTGGAGGCGCACGTAGGAGGGGGGGTACTGTCATGTCCTCTACTTCTGGCATCTCCTGAAGTGGTCCGTTGGCACCATCTGGTGGTCTCCATGCCTCACTGTCCGGACTACTCACCTCTAATCTTCAGGATTGCTTCCAGCTGCGGCGGGGAGTGGTCTCCCCACCTGCAAGTATTCACACCACTACTTAAGACACTGGCAGACCACAAACCGACGCCAAACCATAAAACATTGCTCACTCAGACCCTCTCCGCCGCTGGGATCCCTTCTGCCTCCTTCATCTCTGGAATCTCTCTGCTCTCTCCACCCTTCAGCTGGTTCCTCCCCACTCCTGTGCCAGGCTCCTTCCTTTCGTCTGTGTTGGCTGCAGCTCGAGCGTCTCAGTGTTCCTGCCCATTCGGGGTTCAGAGGTTTTCTTTTGTTAGTTTTTGCCCTTTCTTAGCTTATGCCTTTAGGCCTAGAATTTTGGTTTCGTCAGTAGTTTCCTGATTGTTCTTATTTAACCTTAGTATTAGGTCTCCCTCAGTTTGCTCAGCACTTCCTTAGTTCTCCACTACCCCACTTAGGGCGCTGGTTGGTTTTATGTTGAATTCTGTTTTGTGAAATAAATCAGTTACTTGTATTTGTGCCTCCTGTTGTGCTGTCTGCGCTTGAGCCTCAGTTCTGTCTCGTGACAGTTTACATTACAAAAACAAATGCGACTTCTAATGCGTCTGTGAAGTGACCCCACAAAACACGTTACGTGGCGCAAGGTAAAAATGGCCGCTATACAACCTGATTGCGGTATGTGTGACCCCTCTATTTTGGCTTGAACTGACCAGTCCCCCATATATTTAATGCTTGAATAAAATAGAATAGAATCCTTTTATTGTCATTGTACAAAGTATGACAAAATTGCACGTGCCCCTCCCAAACTACATCCAAGTACACTTTAAAGATTCAAGCCAAAACAGGTACGCTAAGAGTTCTAAAACATCTTTTCTTTTCTGCTCTTTCCTCTGCCATTACTTTTTGCTACTGTCTGTTTTGTCAAACGCCTTTTGATGACATATAGGTTGGATGACTGTGACTCTGAGCGGCCAGACTGCAGTCGTATCGGATAGATATCCGATTTATATCCACATACTGTACAAAAAAGGCCTGGGTCGGATTAAAAAAAAAAAAGGAATTGTAATGTTCACATTGACATGAAAAAATCAGATAAATGTCACATGTGGGCAAAAGAAAATTGGAATTGCCCTGCAGTGTCAACATAGCCTATGTGTCTCCATCTCAGTTTCACGCTCTGGGTGGAGCAGCAGTATAATGTGAGCGTTCTGAATCAAATCTGACCTTATGCCTATTCTCCAGTCCACAAAGAACAGCCCCGTTTTCTTGACACAATTGTAGTAAGTCCAAGGAGCATGCAGCATAGTGTATAGAATTTTACAGGTGAGGAAGAAGATGCTGCATTTGCTGCCTGATAATCTTAAACACAGGTTATGACACTGAAACTCATCAGTCACCTGTAAAGACAGAGAAATATTGACGCAGATGATCAAGTATTAAATGGCAACTGCTTGCACTCAGTAACAGTGACAAATCGCCCTTGGACATTTGTGAATGGCTGATATTTACAGAAACCTCTAATTATTCTATATTCTGTTTACAAAGTACAAAGTATAACACATATGAATATACAGAAGCCGGGACATGACTCCCAGGGCGACCGTGGCTCAGGTGGTGGTGGGTCGTCTTCTGATCGAGAGGTTGGGGGTACGATCCCAGTACCTGACTATGTGTCGAAGTGTCCTTGGGCAAGACACTGAACCCTAAGTTGCTCCCAGTGGTCGACTAGCACCTTGCATGGCAGTCCTGTCCCACTGGTGAGTGAATGTGAGAGTGATTGGGTGAATGAGCTGATGTGTAAAGCGCTTTGAGACTGCTTCAGTGTGGTGATAAAGCGCTATATAAAATCAAGTCCATTTACCATTTACCAGGAGAATGGCTCCACTTTGGTGGCATTTTACCATTGACTAACAACAAATAGCAACCAGCTTCTGCCCATGTACAAAATCAGGACAACAATCAAATCCATTACATCAAAGTACCATTTTTTTATATTTAATGATAGGCAACACTCGCAGTTTATTAGTAAATGAAAGAAAAGTGTAGTAGTAGTAGTACTAGTAGTAGTAGTTGTTGTTTTATTCATATGATTGTGGTGTAATATTTATTTTATATTGCGAAAAAGGGCATTAAAGGAGGGATTTTCAGTGTGGAACTGTAACCAACGTGAATTAAATCAAATGTTACTAAGGGTGCAACGATTAGTCAACGTCAACAAAAATCAATAACAGAAATAGTTGCCGACAAATTTAATTGTTGGTTAATGTCATCACGTCGATTTCTTTGGGCCATAGACGACATAGCAAAATGGCTGCAGAATCCAGCTGCTAAACCGGGGCTGAGCTATAGATAAACAAATCTCTGCTGGTTCCATCAAAATTGATAAATGTATATAAGCATTTTAATTTACCTGGTAAAAAAGAGCCATTAATGGTATGATTTATTATTTGATTAGTCGATTAATCGTTTCAATAATCAATGACGAGTCAGTTATCAAAATAGTGGTTAGTTGGAGTTAAGGCTCCATGATTAATCAATATAAAATGCAAATTGGATTATTTATTTATGGGGATTCTTAAAAAGTCAAAATCAGACAATCGATTTTCCCGTTTGATCATTGGTAATCACAACACAAGTCTCTTTCCCTGGGCTGTTTTTGGGCTGAGCTGTGCAGGGAATGTTGTATGGTGTTGATTATGGAAAGACCAGAGTGACATGGAAAAGCATTACAGATGTGGAGCTAAGGATATGGTCCCTTTACAAATAATTGAAAAACAAGTTTCAAACACGTTTAATGTGATAGACCCCCACTACAACCTCTTCTTTTTTACATTTGTGTGAGGTTTTTTTTTTTTTGTAATGCAAAGTTCTCTTTCTAAAAATGCTGTGGGATTCATTTTTGGTTGGGCAGTTGGTTGTTATTTTATCAATCCCACATGGGATTTAACATTCTTTGTTAAAGCTTTGCAGTTGCATTTTATTCCGAATACATAATTTGTTTTCACTTTTTCAATTAAAAGAAAATACTTACAATAATTAAATCCTGTCTTTTTTTTTAAAGGGTAAAGAACAAATCAAAATCGGAATCGTAAATTGAGTTTTCCAAGTAAAGAAATCTGGATTTTGTTTTGAGCTAAAATTGTGCAGCCTTAGTTGCAGCCCTGCCACGTTAATTTTAGCATACTTCTATTTTCAACTTTAAAATTGGAAGGAAAATATTATCTTTTAGTTATTGGTTTTCATCTTTTTTAAAGTGGAATGATATTGGTTATGATATCGGTAGAAGAAAAATCAATATTGGTCTATCCTGAATGTAACAAAAATACATTTTTTTTAATCCTAATAGGAATTATTGCATCATCTGTTTGTAGGGATCTCATGAAGAGACTAGATTTTCACTGAAGTGACAAAATCTAAAGTTTGTCTGCATATTAAGTTAACTTTGTGAGGTTATCACAAAAGTAAAGTAATAATACAACAGGCCAGCTAAGGATTGTTGTTACCTTTCTACTCTGTTAGACTCATCCAAGGGCGTCAACAACATAATCAGTATGCAGACCATTGCTGCCAACGATCTGTCAACTTCATTTTTGATCATAAGCAACCCTGTTAGTTAATTTTGTGGTTTTTGTCTTTCATTGGAATGTGGATTTCTAAATCTTGGATGTTTTATAGATGTTAAATTTTAGCATGCAGCAGTGCAACGCCTCATTGAATAAAAAGCTTTTCTGAATATCACGGTCACACAACACACAGTGGGTCAGCCGACACATATTGAACTGAAACACATTTGCGACAGTTGCGACGTGCCCGTGTTACCTGGTGACAAACTAGCGGCCGCACGTTTGGTCTTTGCTGTTGAAAAACATTCAGATATAAACAGTATTTATTCTTTTTCAGCATTTCCTCTGTGGACTTGTTAATGTTTGTTTGTTGCTAAAAGCTGATGATCTCTGAGATTCTTCTTATTCACCCAGAATGGAAGTAAAATAGGACCCATGTTCCGTCTCAACTGGTGCATGTGTTACCTGGTGACAAACTACCAGCCGCTCGCTTTATCTTTGTTGTAGAAAAACATTCAGATATAAACAATATTTCTTCTTTTTTTATTCACATGTTTCATTAACACAGGAAACAACAGATAAACATACAAAGCAGAAATAGTTCTCCCTCTTTGGTTTTTAAATTCTACCTCATTACGGCCACTTAACAAAAACACCCAACAATGTGCAGCCCCCAAAGTCTGTCTGTGTGTCTTTCTGTCTGTCTGTGTGTGTGTGTGTGTGTGTGTGTGTGTGTGTGTGTGTGTGTGTGTGTGTGTGTGTGTGTGTGTGTGTGTGTGTGTGTGTGTGTGTGTGTGTGTGTGTGTGTGTGTGTGTGTGTGTGTGTGTTCTTCAAATATCTTTTCAGGTCAGGATCAGACTGACCGGAGAGTTTCAACATGGCTGCTGCTTGGTTCAAGGGTGTGCAATGTCTGATTTGTTTGGACTGCAATGATACAGTTAATAAATTATTTCATAAAGGCTTTACAAATTCTGTGTGCATCTCAACTGACTGTTGTGGATTAATGACACTAAAGTCCAGGCCGAGTCTGTTCCAGTCTGAGGAGATACGGATCCGCAGGGACAACTAACCGAAATTGGAATAGATGGGGTTCAACTCCCTACAGTGCCCATGCTAAAAGCCAAAATATATGACTACACAATTCACAACAAACCTAAATGTCCTTGACGTCCCACCTTCAAACACAACCTCATTAGGCCTTCCATGAAAAAGCTACTTAACCTCCCACTTTTCTATAGCAATACATACTTCCTACGGACACTGCACTATTCAATTCAATTCAACTTTATTTATATAGCGCAAATTACAACAAAGTAATCTCAAAGCACTTAACAAAAAATAGAGTCCATAGTAGGAAAGAAAGAACCCAACAAGATCCACATGAACAAGCGTTTAGCGACAGTGGGAAGAAAAAAACACCCTCTTTTTTTATTGGAAGAAATCTCCAGCGGAAACAGGTTCAGAGGAGGCAGCCATCCGTTTCAACTGGTTGGGGTTAGTGAACAGAAGGTCAAACAGAATAGAATATAAGAATAATCCATTCGAGTTTCCCAGAGGAGTTGAACCGCGAGCCCTCGATCAGGAACCACCAGCTCCTCGGAGGGCGAGGAGAAGGCACAGACTGCAGGAAAAACATGATACACTATGACAGGAGAAACGGACAACAGATATGACATGTATCAGTGGGTGTAGCATAAGTGTGTGTAGTTATGGGAGTTTGTGTTGTATGTCAGGTCTGCGGGCCTCAGCTTTCGTACCTCGTAGGTAATTCCGGTGGGATCTGGAGACGTGAAGGCTGCAGAGTTCCGTGCTCTCAGCTGCAGGAACAAAGTTTGTTTTGAGAGGGAACGTTGTAAGTTCTGCTCTCTTTGAAGAATGTTGAGCTGATCAAGTCGTGAACAACACCATGTTCAGAGAAAAGCCCTTTTCAGCCGGCTGGATGTTTCTAGTCTTAGCCGCTTAATTGGAGAAATGGCCCTCTGGCTCAAGATTGCGGGCAGGGCTATCGAACTGGCTGTCACGTGCTCGCGAACGTCTGCGAGTCCGGTTTGCAGGCTGGGATCATTCGAATCGAACGAGCTGGTGTTTTCAAAAATCTAACTTGTAAAACTAAAAATGAAACTAAAAAGAAAGTAATAGATGATAAATGAAACGGGGTGAGTCTGAAGATGACCGGCACCCCAGGAAGTAAAGAATTCCTAACAAAATGTTCTTTAAAAGTAACTTTGGCCTGCTAAAGGATGGGTTTTTGTTAGACATTCAAAAATCATGATTGTGACTGGTCAATGATCTCTAGCGTGTACACTTACAGCTGAATAGGTGTAGTCTTGTGTATCAGTGGGACAGACAACAAAAGGGAACATTCTAAACATGTAAAACCATACTAATCAATTCAGTGTAATTCAAATCTTATCTTCAATATCTAAAAGGAATATATCATCATTCATAGATCATTTTAATACACAGTATTACTTCAAGAAATATTGTTAAAAAATCTTCCTATTAGATGAGATTAAACAGTGGGCTATCTTTTGAAACAACATTTGTGATGTTTTGGACATTTTAAACCCTTTTACAGTAAACAGTTATAATATTCTCTGAATAATGGGATATTTACCTGGGAAAGGCTTTTCAGACAGTCATAACACATTTATATTTTAGATATAGATAGACATCATATGGATCTTTTTTTACTTTTAAACATATGATAACAGGTTTTCTTTTGTTCTGAGCTGTTTTTTCCACAGTCCTGCAGTTGGTTAATGTCAGTTTGATAGTTCTCTCCTTGGAAGGTCAGAGGTCCCCAGCTTTGGGCCTGAGTTTGAAGGCGCAAAACAGTTCACTTTGCACTTCTTTACGGGACATCCTGCCTCTCCTGCCTGTGATAGTTTTAGACGACTGAAAAGCAGGTGCAAACACACGCAGAGATCATCGCTGCAGTAAATGTGGGCAGAAAACACTGCTGAGATGGAAAAAAAATGTTCCAGTTGTGTGTGTGTGTGTGTGTGAGAGAGAGAGAGAGACAGAGGGAAAAAGCTGGACGTGCGTTCATCTCTCCTCCGCGGGTCACGTCTCACACACACGCACGCACTCGATCAGCCGCATGCACATCTCTCCTCCGCAGACCACTGTCTCACACACACGCACGCTAACAGCCACACGCACGCACATCTCTCCTCTGCGAATCACTGTCTCACACGCACACGATCAGCCGCGCGCATGCACCCATCTTTCACTCACAGTCACATCCATGTACATTTCTCCACTGTGGGATGAATAAAGAATATCTATCTGCTGTAATCAAGGACATGTGCTCTCTTTTACCATAAGCTGTTCATGGACATGTGCCCCTTCTGTTGAATGACTCCAGGCCTGCTCATCCCTTTGAGCTGTTTATGTAGATGATGGGATGTTCAGCAATGCCTTTGATGGTCTTTTAAGAGCCTTTCATTCTCAAGTTTCTACCAGCCTTGTCTTCTTTGTGGTGGATTCACTAAGATCTGAAATAAAGGATGGTAAATCAGGTCCATGCCTAAATCCTTTGGTGGCACTGTTTGCTCACCTGCTGTGGGGAATTCACTGACATTGCAGCACTAATAGCTGCTCGTATAGACGTGATTCAGACCACACTATTTAAATTAACATTTTGCTCATTCAACGTGGAGAGGTGAGTGCACAGAAGCACAAAATGACATTTGAAGAAGTTCAATTGGAGGCGGGTGGACTTCTCTGTCTGCTGCACAAACATTTAATAATGTAGAAAACAAAATAAACAAATAATTTTCTTTTTTTTTTTTTAAAACTTTAAAACCTATGTTATTTTTTACCCCTAATTTAATGTGGGTGCTCAGCCACATCCCATAACTTTGCTCTTATGAGTACATGAAAAACAGGCAGATTTGGACAGAAACTGTCCTATTGATCTGTTGATGCCGTTGATCTGAGTTAATGCAGCAACAGAGTCTGTCTATGGGCTGAGATTTGTGCCACTAGAAACTTAATTTGAATAGTTGGTAATTAGTAACTTGAAATTGTATTGAAACTGAATCAGGAACTTAAAAAATGTATTTTTCCTGTTGAAAAAAAATCATCTTAATTCATTCCAACAATTCAGTATTCAAAATTCAGATTCACTGCACGCAATTCAATTTCACTACACAGAGATACACTTCCGGTCCGCGAGGTTGAGCAATCAATTACTGATTCATGGTACTCCTGTTTACAACTACAAAAACTCCTTTACGGCCGTTGAGGGTGTGACCATAGATATCATACAATAAAGGCATTTATTATCTAACTCTATATAGCCCTGAAAAAACTTCAGACTAGAAAATTTCCATGGAAGTTATGTTGTCAAACACTCAGCACTAAGGATGTAACGATTAATCGTAAGGCAGTTAAAAATCGATTCATAGGTATCACGATTGATATCGATACTTTGAAAATTGAATCGCAGTACTTTTTTTAAACAGCAGAGGGCTATATATTTATTCCTTCTCTTGTCCAGCAGTGTACTGGCGGACGGAATCTGCTACTATTTTCTTTCTGGCCGCCTTCTACCCTTACATGTTAATGTTACATGTTAATAAATGATTCATTACCCCTTTCGCACCGAAAGAATATTTGTAATATTACGTGAATATCTGTGAAAGTCAAGTTTTTCTATTAGCTCTGTCTGCTAGCATAGCATCTCTTCTTCACTGCTAGATTAGCTGCATGCCAGCCGACCAATGGGTTACCAGCGCCCTCTGCTGGTCCAAACAAATATCTGAAATAAATCAGTGCAATGACGGTTTTTTTTTTAAAGTCCAATTGTTAAGGCACAAAATACATTTTCGGTTGCACTTTTAAAAAGAAAAAAAACTATTATGCAGTTTTGCATTGTTTACTATAGAAACAGAATTTAAATTAATAAGCTTCTTCTTCATTTGTATTATTCCTATTTATTTCATTCAAGATTTATTTTTAGTTAAATTGCATTGTTTTGAATAGTTTATCAAGGGATCCTTTTGACAATAAAAATAAAAGAAAAATAATAGTTTTTTCTAAAAAAAAAAAATGAAGGGATATTTTTCAGTCATCATATGTCTACAGTCCCATTTTGTAAAATAAATCGTGAGAGAACCCAGTATCGTGAATCGAATCGTATCGGGAGTTGAGTGAATCGTTACATCCCTACTCAGCACCATTTGAAGATGATCTACTGAGCATCATCCAGCAGGTCTGAGCTCCTGAATAGCGCTTGTCATGCACGCGCTTTACATTTGTGAACATTGTTCCATCATTGCGTAAATTGCGCAGCTGGTCAGATTACGCTGGCCGGATGGTCCTTCCATCAACGCAACATGAGAGTTTTACGGTCAAAACTATAGGTTATTTACATAACCTCGGTTCTCTGAGTAATATGAGTGAGATGTCTCAATATGGGATATACACCATATCTCATCACGCCAATCCTGATTGGCTGGTTAAATGTATTCATCCGCCGCAGGTAGTCCTGCCTACTATAAGTAGAGTCGGCAGAGAATGCAGCACTTTTGGCTCAAAGGTGGGCTTTCAATAACATCCTTGCATCGCCAGGGAAGAACTGAGCAGATGATGAGTGCACTGTGCATGGATGTCACTGACACGCTTAGTTGGCGCTAAAACCAGCACACTGCCTTCAGGGACACAACTTTTAGTTTGCACATCCCATAGATTCAAAAGGAAGGCGTTTAAGACCCTCCAGAATCACAGCCACAATTGGGAAGGTTGAAGGCACGTCTTCAACGTTTCCACTCGTGCTGCCGAAAAGCAAGCCGTGATCGGCACCGTGCGCAGGGATAGACCCAAAAAGACTATCTCCTGTACTGGCACCAACACGCTCTTTTCCATGTTTATCACAAAGCCTAGGTCGTTTCGGTGACTCAACAGAATTTGCGTGTGCGCTCTGGCTTCCATCTCGGAGCTGAGAAAGCCTTGCGGCGAGCAGGTGGAGACAACATCGGGAGCTTTCTGGGGAGACAAGAATCGTTTGACTAAGAACCGGTTAACGATGCGTATCCCTAGTGATAAGTTGAGACAGCATTGAGGTGGCTATGGGAGACAAAAGGAATGCAAAGAGAGGCTCTTAATAGATCCACAAGACCAGACAAAACAAATTATTATTATTATTATAAAAGGTATATACAGTTGACGTAGCTCTTCTTCTCTACTGCCGAGAAGCGGCAGCGGTCACAGATTTTTTCGGGTCACAGACTTTGGCACAACATACGGTAGCTCCGGCTTCCTTCACCGAAGCCAGTGTTGTGCTAAAGTCTGTGACCCGAAAAAATCTGTGACCACTGTGGCTTCTTGGCGGTAGAGAAAAAGAGTGCTAAACCTCTCACAAACTCTGAGATAAACTGAATTTCAATGGCAGATGAGAGGACTTTGTATCCCTTTTTAGCAAATAAAGGAAAAAGAGGCCTAGGATTTTGCTGATTCAATGAAAATCAGGTTTCAGTAAAGTTAGTTAAATGTTGCCAAAAATGCTTTGTCCATTTTTTATGTGTGTCTTGGTTCCCAGTCTTTTACAGTGTCTGTGTGTCTTTGTCTCCCTCTAGGTGTCTGTCTGGTGCTGGGCTGTATGATCTATCCCGACGGATGGGACAGTGAGGAGGTGCGGCGGATGTGTGGAGAGCAGACAGATAAGTACAGCTTGGGAGCATGCTCTGTGCGCTGGGCTTACATCCTGGCCATTATGGGCATCTTGGACGCACTAATCCTGTCCTTCTTGGCCTTTGTCCTGGGGAACAGGCAGGACGGGCTCATGTCAGAGGAGCTGCTTGCTGAAAGCAAAGGTGAGTCACACGATATAAATATTCAATTTCATAAATGACAGATCTTATATGCTGCAGAATTTCCTAATTAATTATAATAAAATTATAAGAACAATTTATCTGAAAACTTTTTTAAAAGCTTTTAAATTTCCAGTTGCATTCATGCCTCTATGACAGTGTATTTTTTAACTTGTTTAACTTGCCTTTAGGATTACTTAATTTATGTGGATACATTTAATGTATGTGCTGTGCATATGTTCAGATTCACAGTTAGTGAAGTGCTACTACTGCAGTGGTTTTTTATTGTTTTTGAGCCCTGGCACACCTTAGAAAATACATGTACAACTATAGCCTTATTGTGCTACATACTGACATCTACTGATATGGAGGACTTAATTTTCTCATTAAAGGCATAGATGGTTATAATTTTCTAAAATCTTTTTAGCAAGATTCAACAATTTCACAAGGCACACCATTCACTGGATTGATGTAGAACATGGGTGTCAAACTCTGGTCCGCGGGACAAATTTGGCCCACAGTGTAATTATATTTGGCCCACAAAGCAATACCAAATGATTACTAGGGCTGGCCCGCCAATGCGTGGACGATTGCATACATCCATGTGCGTTCCATAACGTAACATAACAATCCCAAAAATATCCCCACGTCTAGTGATGGCGTTCTCCTCCTTTCCTGAAGTTGTTTATATTTCACTCCAAGAGTTCTGAGCCGTCTGGCTCATCATTTTCTTTTAAATTGTGAGTTTATAGATGGGGAGATGGGGGATCTCCTCACACAAGGACCTGGACATGACTCAAAGATGCCAGAATGTAGAAAAAATTCAAATAAGTTTGGTTTCACAACAGACTTTGTTAAAAAAAAAAAAGCCACATCGCAAAGTGAAGCTGCTGTAAAGGCTAGTTTTATTAAGGCAGCAGAGATTGCAAAATCAGCACGATTTGTGAAAAAGTGCATAAAGAAAGTTTGTGAACTCATTTGCCCAGAGAAACAGCAAGCATTTTCAAATGTGAGAAGGCTGCAAAAAAAAAAAAGAGGCATACTGTATGATCTTTATTTGAATTTTATTTAAGAAATTAATGCCATTCATGTGTTTTTTTTTTTTTTTAATTTGAAATTCTATTTTTTAAGTCTGCAATATTTAATTATATACTGTATAGTATTGAACTTTGCTTGTATTGAATGTAAAGCAAAGCAAAACTTGTTTGGACCTTATGAAAATGTTATGTGTGATGAAGATTATTACATAAATATCAATGTTGGCCCACGACTTTGTCCAAGTTTTACATTTTGGCCCACTGTGTATTTGAGTTTGACACCCCTGATGTAGAAGATAGAGGCCACTGACATCAATAATAGGAAGTTCCATGTAAGGCATAGATGGTCACTCCCTCAGTCTAGCGTCCAAAGGTTGAGCACTAAGTGGAAGGAAAGAAGCTATCAATTTTAAAGCCACTGGCCAAGAAAAACTCACTACAAACAATAAATATTTCAGATGGGTGGCTCAGCTGCATCAGCCTGCATTGTTCAAGCAAAGCCTAACCGTGGCTCAAAATAGGACCTTTAAATATCCTTAAAGTAACCTTTAATTTAAATCTGTGCACCCTGGATTGACCTCTATTTTTCTTTTCTTATTTCTCTTTAAGTTAGAAAGAGTACAAACTGAACTCAACTTTTAAAGGCAGTGTTTTTTGTATCTTGATTGCATTTTTTGTAATTGAATAAATGTTTATAATATCTACTTTATTTTCACCATATTGTTTTGTTTCTTCGGGGAAGGAGGTAAAAACACAATTGGAACCACAACTTTCCCACCTTCACCTTTTACACAATCCACCTGACCGGGAATGCAGTTAATAATGCATATATAATTGTTATATCATTTTCATACTGAGTGAAGCAGTGACACAAACACTGTTGAGTGAACACAAAGACATTATTTATTTATTTATTTTTAAACTATGTTTTTTAATGCTACTTTTTTCTCTTTTTGCAGAAGGAGGCAATGCCTAACCAGCTCTATAGGTAGGAACAAAAATATTTCCATTTACATTCTTATAATGTCATCCTGGTCCATCTGTAAGCAAATAAAATGTCACAATTGCTGTATTGTATGTTTTCCTGATGATTCACTTCCCCAGTGCAAAAATATACTTAAAGCTGCAATTCAAAAGTGATTCAAAGTGTTCTGAGTGGACAGTGGACCTATTCTCCTTGTTGGCTTTATATTTAGGCTTTAAAAATTCAGGAGCGTCAGCCAATCAGTTATCTTTCTACAGAGTGCTCCATGAGTTGTTTTGAGCGTTAATATTGGCTGCTCAACTGAACTTCAGTCACTGAAGTCAATGCGTGTTCACATACCATCGATTGTAAAAGTGCAAGCAGAAGTCTCAATCGCAGCATAAAGCACAATGGCTACATGATAATGCTTGTGAAAAAAGGAAGATCGACTTGGAGAAGCAACAGTCTAAAGTCCCAACGATATTCGGGCGGAACGGACTCAAGGAGGTCCTTCTGACTCGGTTTGTGGGGTGGACTGCGTGCGGTGTGCTTCTTGAGTCCTCTTGCAGTCTGCCTCACATACCGAGTCAGAGGGAGAGTTATAACAGATGGGATAAATCCCTTGTAAACCTAAGAGAAGCATATCCAAGATGGAGAGAACTGATGCAATTAATTTGCAGTCTGGACGTGGAGTGTGTTTCTGTCTGCTCTGCTGGGATCAGTGCTTTAATGTCTCTAAAATATGAAAAAAAATACGACGATAGGTTTTGAAACAGGGAAGGGATGGGGGAGCATGGTTGTTTCTATACAACTCTCACTATTCTACATACTGCAGCCTAACAGTTTTGTGGTGCCAATTTTCTTTTAAACACAGACCAGTTATATTAACCTTCAAACTTTTACCCGAACCCGACGGCGCAAAACCGAAACCGACAGGTCCGACAGGCAAAGGTATTTATATTCGACAGTTAAAACCTAGTTTTTTCTCATACAAATTTTATAGTTATGTTTGTTTTAGTCGTAAGCGTGTTTTTATTAACAAACAACTGTTAATGTCAACTGAACAGATCAGCGCACGGGGTAACAATCGCATGTCAAACACAAGCAGGTGTGAAGTGCGCTCAAGAGACAGTGGATCTATTTACATAATCATGTATCAAATATAAGGATAATCCATGTTCTTGTGCAAAAAAAAAAGATTGTATCAACACTATGCTTCAAGTCTGTCTCAAGACTGTCCCTCTCTGCTCCGGAGGACAGTGCTCAGCTGCAGCAATACTACGCTGCTGCTCTCACTGCTACAAATGTTGCTATAAAGTGACGTCAACATATCAAACACGCATTGAATCCGCCTTGGCCATTCACACTGAGGTCGCATTCAAAAAAAATCTGATCTGTGTCTGATTCAGGACCACATATGGAAGTGGTCTAAATCTGATTTGAAAAAAAATCAGATATGGGTTGATTTGAGTGTTCATACTGCTTTTAAAAAAAATCGGATCTGGTCACTTAATCCCCAAAAAAATCAGATTTGAGATACTTTTGCCTGCAGTGTGAACACAGCCTATGTAACTATTAAACCACATACTGATGCAGTAAAGGAGTACTCCCACAATGGAGGAACTGTATAAAGATACCATCTGTTTCTGTGGAATCTTGTATTAACTCATCATTAAAGTAGATCAGATTGGCAAACATATTTCTCTCAATGACTTCCTCTTTAGAGTCTAGAAAGAGGACAGTTCAGGACAGGTTTGCCTCCAGCTTATTAAGTCAGGCTTTTGGCCTATTCGTTTGTTAGGCCAGCTGCTTACTGGGTATTTTCTGTATTCCAGACCTATATGCACTGGAGATGGCTATACGTTCCGAAATCATTAGGCAAACCTGTTACCAACAATAATAACAATCAAAGGCAACAAGATCACCTTTTTTCTGCAATGCAGTATTGAAATGGAACATCGACTGCTCGTCTTGACCATGTCTACGTGGCTGAATACATCTAGCTGTTGTCATGTGATTAGCTGAGTAATGACAAAGTTTTGGCCTGAAAGTGAGAGAAGGGGACTTGATGGTTGTCAGTTTAAACCCCAGGGCTTGCAGGAAAGGTGGGTGGGTGTAGGAACACCAGCTGTAAAAAGGTAAAAGGCACCAATGTGACAATGACTGAAGCCAATAGACTGTGCCTGCACTCTGATCCTCAGTAATGAACTAAGAGTAGAGACAATTTATCCTGTACCTAAATGTGTACATGACTAACAAAGTAACTTTACAGTATTTACACAAAGTGATCTGTGAGAGGTTAAACATTCTCATTTTCTTTCTTTTTTACAGGATCAGGATCTTCTTACCATTAAAATACCCCAATATAAATGTATTAATCTGCATAGGGAATTGCAACCAGACTCCTTGCCTTTTTCATCATCCTGCCTCAGTGTAACCCACCTTCAAAGCCTGTTCTCCATCTCTCCTCCCCATCGTTCAGGTGGACCTGATGCTTTTTCTATCCTTGTGTCTCTGCAGAAGGAAGCCTTGAATAGTCAAAGACCATGGCAGGGGCAGGGACTGTTATTATGTTAGCTAAAAGACTACCCACTACCTAGCGAGAAGACACAGGGTTTGAACAAAGACTAGACACAAACCTACAATGTGCACTACATTTAAAGAAACAATACAAATTGTGTAGTTACAAGTAATGAACTATGTTAACCCTTGCTGTCTATCTCTGTGTTACGTCTGCATCATTTGTAAAGCGGAGAAAATGGTGGTCAGCTGATGTTAATCAGTTCAACAAAGTAATGAAAGGGTTTGTTTAGTTTTTTTAGTTTGTATTCGCCAGGGCCGGTCCTATTAAATTCTGGGCCGGGGAGCAAAACCATTGCGTAGGGATCCCCCCACCACCACGACACACCCACCCCCAACTAGCGACATCCACCAACTCAGGCTAGGCGATATCTCAATATTTTTCCCTTGCCTTGAGATGATGCTTTGATGCATACAATTGAACCAGAATGGCAATGTTCAATATATATTGATGTTTTCTCTGTGATGTAATTGGGGTTTCCCCTAATTATTATAGCATAGCGTACCTGTTAGTTTTTTTTCAGAGACAAACCCTTAAAATAAGGTAAGTCAGTTAAAGCCACATGCCAAATGTCACACAGACCCTTATTAACAGAAGTGTAGAGAAGAATATCATAATTTATAAAACAAATGATGTGCATTTGTGCACATTTTAAAAACAACTTCAGTTGACTGACATAGAAGCAATGTTTGATCTTCCTCTGCTTACAATAAACATGCAGTGTGACGGTAACAAGTTGTTTTGAGTTCTTTTTACAACGTTATCGACCCGCAGACAACTCTGGATCTCTACAGCGCACACACACACACACTCACGCACAGTGACACTCTGAAGCCAAACCATTTCCAAATTTAATCATTATTCTTTTTTTTCTTTTTTTTTTACTAACTCTTCATTCGACTCTGTCTTAATATTGTCACTGTGGTTGCTGAAGTGAGTGAGTGTAGGAGGAGGGGGTTTGGTAAGCGTGTGCGTTGAGTTTCATTCAGAGGGACATCCACAGTGTCTTCTTGTTCTTCTGCTGCGGCTGCCCGAACGTTAAACCACGAACTGTAAACCTTTTTAGCATTTTCTGCCTCCTTTTTTGTACTTTTAACTTTTTGTTTTACCTCTCTCCATTTCTGGCAACCCAATTTTAATCTATTTACCGACATGTTGGCGAGTCTGAATCTCAAGCGTTGACTCAAGTCTCTCTTGCGCATGCGGCATGGGCAATACTAACTAAAGGTGGACGGAGGGGTGTGACGACACACATTTTGACACATTTTTGAAAATAACTCGTTATGGGGGAAAAAAAGTAAGAGCAACATAAAGGGCCTCTTGTAATGAGTGACCAAAAAAAAAATAATAATAATAATCAGAATTAAATTTTTTTGGAGGATTGAGGAGGAGCCCCCCCCCCCCCCCCCCCCCCCGCAGGCCTGGGCCCAGGGCATTTGCTCCTGTTGCAACCCCCGTAGAACCGGCCCTGGTATTTGCATTTTTTTTTCCTTTGGTGTTTGTCTTTATCAAGAAGTATTTACTTCACTTGTATTAGTATGTACTGTGAATATTTATGTTTTGTGTCACAGGGGTGTCAATCTCATTTCAATCCAGGGGCCAGATTAATCTCCATTTATTCTCATTTGGGCCAGATTAGAAATAAAAATCTTAGAAACCTATTATTATCAGTTAATAATGTTAATTTAAGAATAACATTTATTATTATTCAAGATACAAATAATTCAGTAAAATACACACGGAACTAAATATTAGGGTGTTGTGGATAGCAATCATCGCTTTCCATATAATTTTTACTCTGCATATTCATCCTGATGGGCTGGATTGGATGCTCTGATGGGTAGGATTTGGCCCACAGGCCTTGAGTTTGACACTTATGTTTTAGACATTTTAACAAAATCCAGTTTATTCCCTGTTAGTATGCACAGCTATACATTTTGTGTAGATATTCAGTATTTTATATGTGTATGGTCACTTTGACAGTGTTTAAGACCTCACAGAATTTGTAGCTAGGGCATGTGTGTGCGTGTGCGAGCGAGCAAAAGAGAGAGAGAGTGTACATTATGAATAAATGTGAACAACTATAGCCAGCTCCCCCAATGTTGAGTTGTGCATTTGAACCTATATGCTATAGTTTTTGTCACCATCACTGTATGTTGATTCATCTCTTTTCCGTGATCTGTCCGTGATTGTTGGGACACACAGGGTAAAAAACAAAGTGAGTGGGAATGTAGTGTGTGATTGTTGAAAAGGTAATGAAAGAAAGCGGCCTGTCCCAACCCCGTCTGTGGTTATGTTTCTGTGTAAATAGATATTCTGTAGATATGACTTGAAAAAGATAGTTAAAAATGCTAGAAAATGTACAGAAATTTAACCAATTCTTCTGAGATGTATGTAATAAAGATTTGAACTGTAAAACTGCCTTGTTAGTTGTTTTTTTTTTGTCAATGTAAGCCTTTCCCTGGTCAGGAGGGTCACGTGCAGAGTTTTGACCCATCTCGGTGGCGTGGATGGGTGCAGCTGGAGGCTCATGTCCTTGTGTCTCACCAAGCTATACTTTTCTCGCCTGTATGATGTGTACAGCACAGATAGGTGCTCGCCTCGTGGTCCTGGGGTTGGTCGCTGCGGTGGGTTGGCTTGGGGCGGCCTGCTTTGCTGTCAGAGGGTGGGATGGTGCTTATGTGGTGGAGGTTCACTCGTTGCTCTGGTGGTTAAGAGTAATGTGAACCACCTCATGAGGGTATTTTGTTGACTACAGACCAATTGATGGGTGTGTGCAGATACCCCCTGGTTTGGAACCACAGCTTTGAGCTAGTGTTTGCATCAATGTGTCTTCTCTTTGAGAGGGCTGCTGTTGGTTGCGTTGGTGTTGGGTGTCTCCTGTCACTCGCGCTGGCTAGCGGGGGGCAGATTCTGAGTTGGCGTCATTGCGCTAGCCGTTTGGACTGTACTAGCCAATGGCTGGTCTCCAGCCTGGGGTAATGTTATTGGGTGGGGACACCCTCTTGGGGGTTTCCACCGCTCGCTCGGTTGGCTGGGGGTGGATGCCTGGGTTATTATGTTTGGCCTGTGGCATAAGAGAGCATGGTGGTCCCTGTGGGAGTAGTTTGGGCCTCCTTGGGGCCTCTCAGAGGCTGCTGCGTGGCTGATCTTGTGTGTCCAGGGCAGCACTAAGGCTTCTAACAGCGACTCTTACACACACAATTGATGTGGATGCACATGCATGCCAAAATTATGTTTTTCATTTTTGTAATTTTGTTCAATTTATAAAATAAAATGTAACTATGCATTAATGTTTCCTGACAATATTGTCTTTTTTTCCCATATACCAGAGAGACAGTAAATATGAATATAACTTTTTAAATATATAAAATATGCTGTTTTTAAAGGGGTGCCCTGACTTTCGCACACAACTGTAAGTAACTACTGCAGTAACTAAATATGTAACTAAGGCAGTAACTAAGAAAGTAACTAAATATGTAAGTAACTACTGCAGTAACTAATGCAGTAACTAAATATGTAAGTAACTAATGCAGTAACTAAATATGTAACTAATGCAGTAACTAAATGTGTAAGTAACTAAAGCAGTAACTAAGAAAATAACTCAATAAGTCACTAATGCAGTAATTAATTAAGTAACTAAGTAACTCAATAAGTAGCTAAGAAAGTAACTCAATAATAATAATGAAAATAATAAATTAAATATGTATAGTGCTTTTTTGGACAATCAAACATGCTTTACATTGGGAATAATAACACAGCGTCAGACATCAGACCGTTTCATGCCCAGGCCAACATAATCCTGACCTCCCAATGAAGGCTTCAAATTGTCTTTACTGACTGCAAAAATGCCCTATATTAAAGCAATTTTAAGTTTTGTCCAGGAATAAAATTATTAATATTATTATTATTATTATTATTAATAATAATAATAAATAGACGCAAGTGGCGATAAACGGCCCTCGCCTTTGCCACGCCGCCTTGCCAGTGCAGGTGGCACTGTGGGGATGTGTTTGTTCTTTGCAGACCTGATTTCATTATTATTAACGTATAAAAAAGATATAGTAAACACATGAGATTGTCTTTTTATGAACAATATGGCCTACACATCTCAGAGCAGTCTTGTTTTTTTATCATCATTATTATTATTGTCATTATATTCAATCAGTTTTTATTTAAATTTGCATTTATATTTTAAAAAATTACAAGATCAGACACTATATGATACCATAAGGCAAATCTATATACAATATAAAAAGTTCAGTGTGAAACCAGGAAGAAAACATGAGCACAATAAACATCCTCGTAGATATAAAAGGTCCGAGTTCACTACCTATAGGTTTACAAGCAAAAAAGAAGATACATTTCTCCTAAATCCAACTTGCATCACAAGATCATTAGCAATTGGCAATCATTAATCAAATGTATTATTTGAACATCTGCCAGAAACGTGTCCGTCTGTAATACTGGTCCGTCGGAAACACTTCCGTTGCGGAAACCCGGTGGCCAGGAAGTGTCAGGTGAATGCATTTAAAGAAATGAACACAAATGCAAAAAGGTCACAACGGAGGTGTTTCAGATGGACCGGTATTACAGACAGACACGTTTCTGGAGGATGTTTTAAACCAACCAGAACAGAGAAGAACAAGAAGAAGACATCGAAACGCATATGAAAGTAAGTGAAAGTTGATTAGGATACGCTTATATTTTTCATATCAGGCTATCATATCATAATACCCGTCCGACTGATACCGGTGTGTATATTTGCAGGTGCAAAGTAAAATAACGTGTGCAATTTCCCTGGTTTAATTCTATGAGACATGCGTATGATGAATGTGTTTTAATTATTATTAGTTGTTGCCACTGTAGTGTTATTCTGGAGTCATTTTGTGTTTTGTTTTTTTTTTTTAATGTAGTTTTGTGCATTTCTGTTGTCATTTTAGTGTATTTTTGTATAAATATTTAGTTTTGTGTATATTGAGTCATTTTCATATTTTTGTTGTTGTTTGGTGTATTTTTCTGTAATGTATGTATTTTGGAGTAATTTTGTGTGTTTTTGGAGCCTTTTTGTATATTTTTATGCATTTCTGTTGTCATTTTGTGTACTTTTTGTATAAATATTGTTTAGTTTTTAGTTTTATTTTACTCATTTAGTATATTTTTATTATAAATACTGTGTGTGTGTGCCAGCCATCTCCTCCGCGCGTTATCTATCACACATGCGCGCGCGCTTCTTACACATAAACCATCGCAGGTTGTTAAGAGACACGGTAACTACGGTAGCCAGTTAAGTCAACTATTCATCAGCATGTATGTCTATGCTGTACAACCCCTCGACTAACAGAGAAAGTTTGTCACACCAGTGCCACCACTGGATAAGTTTGTGTAGAGCCCTGATAATAATAAATATGTTGTTAGGGATATGATATTAATAGTGAATGTAGTAATAGTAATAAAAGTAATGTTGTAATGATATTAATGGTAGTAATTGCAATAACAAAATAATAATTTACTAAAAACAATATTAATAATAAACAATATCAAATAATTATAAGGTAATATAAAGATAATATAGAAATGCTAATAATACAATGAGAACACCAGTAACTATAATAAAAAAATATATATTAATAATGAAAAAGAATATGATGGGAATTATTTGAATAGCAATAACATCAATACAATAGTAAAATTATACAATAACAAAATAATATAATGAAAATCCAGTAACCATAATACAATAAAAACAATAACAACATAAAATAATAAGGTAATAGCAATAATAATAATACAATGAGAATACCAGTAACTATATAATACGGTGTGTGTGTGTGTGTGTGTGCGTGTGCGTGTGCGTGTGCGTGTGCGTGTGTAAAAAAGAGAGACCCAAAAGTACCACAAAAAATAAACATTTTGCAACACCAAAGTCACAAATCTCTCTCTACGGCTCTGTTTGGTGTATTTTTCTGTACTGTATGTTTTTTGGAGTCATTATGTGTATTTTTGGATCTTTCTGTTGTGTTTTTGTGCATTATTTGTATAATCATTGTTTTTGTTGCCATTGTAGTGATTCTGGAATCATTTTGTGTATTTTTTGTATAAATATTGTTTAGTTTTTTTTTTATCGTACTCATTTAGTATATTTTTCATTATAAATACTCTGTGTGTGTGTGTGTGTGTGTGTGTGTGTGTGTGTGTGTGTGTGTGTGTGTGTGTGTGTGTGTGTGTGTGTGTGTGTGTGCGTGTGTGTGTGTGTGTGTGTGTAACAAAACTGCACAAAACAAAGCGTAAAGCTCCAAACTACATGAGTGAGTAAGTAAATTAAAGTGTTATGTACAATTTGGCTGTCTTTTTTTAAAAACAAAAATCATTTTTTACCTTTGAACCGAGTGGTCAGAGCTTAACTTCCATGCACGGCACCACAGAGAATCCGCAGTTTTCTGTTCTGTTGTTAAGGTACAAAGATAAACCGTCAGGAGACCAGCCATATGAGTAACCAGTGCGTCTTTTATTTTGGTCCCCCCCGAACATCCCGTACATAGTTCCTACCACACATAGTGACCTATCTCTACATCCCCCTTTCTCAGTAAGATACATTCTTGCAAGGGCTGCCTGTGCAACTCTGTGGAGTTCAATATTTATACTCTAAACCTCACCAAAATACTGTATTACTAAAGTGCAAACAACATCAACCTCAACACTGCATTTAACATCGGCATTACACATTTCCATTAAAGTATTTTCTTAACTCGGGAATAATTCTGTTTATTAAAACTTGTAATGAACATTTCCAACACACACTTAGCTTCGCTAGTAGCCTGAACACGGAAACAAACAAAAGCATTTATACCAACAATTTCAAAGATATACATCCTTTGCAGTAAGTTGGCAAAACATTTGAAATACTGAAACATTCTTGGTGTGTGTGTGTGTAGTAAGGATGGGGTAGACTGCCCAAACCTTTTATCTGAGTGTGGGGATTATTCTGCCCCATTGTTCACTCAGCAATGTCCATCATCTCACATAGTCTTTGAAGTATGCAGGAGACCTCCTGGTCCGAGCAGGATACCGTCTCTCACACACTGTAGATTGTTGACCGGAATCACACTGCACATCAATCGGGACTTGAGCAGGGTCCGTTTCCAGTGAAGCATCATCCGGCGGCTCGTCGGGTGCATCAGGAGATGTTGCAGGTTCCAAAGACGTCGGAGTGAGATGAAACCTGTTTCTTCGAAGCTCGCCTCTCTGTGTCCCCACAATGTAAGAGGCAACAGTGCCTCTCTCCTGCAGGTCCTTTACCCAGACATGATCTCCAGGTCGCAGCTGTGACATGTCTCGAGCCCTGTGCCTTCGATTGTAGTTCTGTTGTTGCTTATGTCTGTATTGTTGCTCCGTCTGTCTTAGTTTCTTCATGTCTGCACATTCAGGGTTGAGTTGAGATGAAATAATAGGAAGAGGAGTCCTGAGTTTCCTCCCCATAAGGAGTTCAGCAGGACTGTATCCATTCGCCAGAGGAGCGGCACAATAGGCCATCAGGGCCAGATAAGGATCACTGGATTTTTTCATAAGGCCTTTGACGGTCCTCACTGCTCTCTCTGCCTCACCGTTGCTTTGTGGAAAGTGTGGACTTGATGTCACATGGTTAAAACTCCAGTCACGAGCAAACCTCCTAAAGGATTCTGATGTAAACTGTGGACCGTTGTCTGAGCGCACCACTTCTGGGATTCCATGACGTGAAAAGATAGACTTGAAATGCGCTACCACGCCTTCAGATGTTGTGGATGTGAGAAGAGCAACTTCAAAGTATCTGGAGAAATAATCGACCACCACAAGGTAGTTTTTCTTATCATCGGTCTGGAACAGATCTGCACCAACTGTAGACCATGGTCTCGGTGGAAATTCCGTGTGCATCATTGTTTCTTTCAGGTTTATGTTTTCACGAGCACATGTGTCGCAGTTTTGTATCAGCTTTGTGAGCTCTTTGCATAACACTGGCCACCAGACTGACTGTCTTGCTCTTTCCCAACATTTGGTGATGCCAAGGTGACCCTCGTGCAGTCTTGAGAGTATGTCTTCTCTAAGAGATGAGGGAATCACAATTCTGCTCCCAAATAATAGCAGGCCGTTTTGAACTGTGAGCACATTTGCATACGGCAGGTAAGGTTGAAACGCAGTTCCAATGGAAAATTTATTAGGCCAGCCCTTTTCACAAAAGTCCTCGAGCTTACTAATAATATCATCGTTGTCCTGGTGCATTTGGATCTTTTTGAGTATCTTTTCAGTGGCAGGAAGGCTTGCAACCACAGAGTCAGCATAAAGGTTTATCTCCTCTTCTTGAGGTCGTTCTGTTATGCTGCTTGTTGGACACCTTGACAACACTTCAGCAGTAGCGATGTCCTTACCAGCCACATGGGAGATGGTGTAGTCAAACCTCATTAGTCTCATGCGCAAACGTTGGATACAAGGAGGTAGTTCATCCAGGCTCTTTGAACCAAGTAAAGGAACAAGAGGCTTGTGGTCTGTTTCAATGTGGAAGGTCTTTCCAACTAAGAACTCTGCAAACCTCTCACAGGCCCACGTGGTGGCCAGTGCCTCCTTCTCTATTTGGGCGTAACGCTGTTCAGTGTTGCTTAAACTCCTTGAGGCGTACGCCACTGGTCTCCAGTCGACTGTGTCTCGACGCTGAAGAAGAACAGCACCCAGTCCATAAGATGATGCATCAGCCGATATTAGCGTCTCCGCATTTGGATCGTACAACGCCAGTCCTGGGGGAGTGGTCAGGTCCTCCTTTATCTTCTTAAAGGCTTGCTGCTGCGGTGATCTCCAGATCCACATATTTGATTTTCGAAGTAGATCTCTTCGCGGCTGTGTTTTTATCAGCTAGGTGAGGGAGGAACTTTCCAAGGTGATTTGTCATCCCCAGAAATGCTCTCACTTCTCCCACATTGCTGGGCTCTTTCATCCCTTTCACAGCGCTCACCTTTTTGGGATCCGCAGTAACACCTGACGCTTCGATTATCTGTACCAGGAACTTGATCTTGTGCTTGGAGAATTCACACTTTTCATTTAAAGTCACCCCCGCCTCTTGTAGTTTGGACAGGGCCTTCCGCAGCCTCTGATCATGCTCCTGCTGTGAAGCTCCCCAGATGAGAACATCATCCATCTGGCATAAAACACCTTCCAGTCCTTCCAGGATCTGCTGCATGCGCTTCTGGAAGTGCAAACACAGACGGTTATAGCAGTAGCGCCCAAAGGGTGTGAGAAATGTGGTCAGCAGGGAAGAGTCTTTTGACAGAGGGATTTGCCAAAATCCTGCATTAGCATCAAGTTTTGAAAACACTTTTGCACCTGCCAGCTGACCCAGTGTGTGCTCCACTGAAGGGAGCTGGTGTCTCTCTCTCAGCACAGATTTGTTTAGTTCTGTGAGGTCAGTGCATATCCTTACTTTCCCCGCGCGTTTTGGGACCACCACCATTGGTGCACACCACTCCGTAGGTTCCTCTACCTTCGAGACGACTCCCTGTTGCTCCATACGATTGAACTCCTCTTTAACCTTTGGCAGCAGAGGGAGCGATATGCTCCTCGGTGTCGTGATTGAAAATGGCTTTGCTCCCGGTTTTAGGACAATGTTGTATTCCCCCTCCATCTTGCCGAGTCCTGTGAAAAGCTTTGGAAACTCATGCTTTACAGTCTCTTTGGAGTGCAAACCGATGTCTTCCAGCCTAACTACCAGCTGTAGAGCTGTGGCAGCGGGTCTACTCAGCAATGTTGTCCCTCGACAACATAAATTTCTTCCGACACACATCAATCTCCTCGACTAAGGGAGGCTGTAAACTTTCTTTTCACTTTCAGGGTTGTCGAACCAGGGCCCTTTAAAATTTTTCTGGCCTTCTCCAACCTGTGGAACCGACCATCTGCATACAGTGACCCTGGGATCGCAGACACATCAGCCCCTGTGTCGATCTTGAATGATGTGATATAATCATCCACTTTCATGTCTGTCATCCATGGACTGCTGTCGTCATCAGTCACAGAGCCGAGGAATGCAACCTCATAATCGCTCTCAGAGTCCTGTGTTACTGTTGCACTGCTCATTTCACAGATTCTTTTGGTTTTGCACACTTTAGCATAATGTCCTTTCTTTCTGCATTTATTGCATATTGCTTCTTTAGCTGGACATTGTTCAAAGCTGTGTATTTTAGAGTCACCACATCGTCTGCATGATCCATGTTTTTCTTGTGACCTTTGGGGCATCGGTTTAAACTGGAACTTAGCTTGCTTTACTCTTGCATTGCTGTGCCGCTGGGCCTACAAACTATCCAGCTGTGTACTAGGCGTGTCTCCTTTAAAATTAGAGCGCAGCATTTCTTGTTGCTTTTTCACAACTTCGCTTTGTTTAGCTTTTGTTACAGCCTTCTCTAGCGTCAGTTCAGCATCCAACTGTAGTTGTTCGGACAATCTCTTGTCTCTGAGCCCGACTATCAGTCTGTCCCTGACCATTTCGTAGTGCAGAGCACCATAGCCACAATGCTCCGCCAGACAGTGCAGTGCTGTGATGAAGCTGTCTGCTGACTCGCCCATCTCCTGCTGCCGCTGGTTAAATTTGGCTCTCTCAAAAATCACATTTCTGCGTGCTATGAAATGCGCATCCAACTTGTCCTTGACAGTCTCATAATCACTCATTTCTGCTGGAGTAAGGTGCAATGAAACCAGTATATCCTCCGCTTCTTCTCCCATGGTGTAGATTGAAGCATTTACCTGGTTTTCATCCACTTGTGTTTCCAACCCAGAGGCAATACGAAACCTTTCGAAGCGCTTTATCCACTTTGGCCAGTCTTCACTCTTGAAGGAAAACTTTTCCGGTGGGGAAACTTGAAAGTGATTCATCGTTAGCACCGCTATGCTAACTGCTAACGCATGAAAAATCACGGACTACGTAGGTCTGCCTCAAGGAACCTCTAAACACGCAGTGTGCCCACTGATGCCGTCTATACACTTCACTGAGCCTTTGATCTCATTTAGTCACTTCTGACAGAATGTTCTGTTGTTAAGGTACAAAGATAAACCGTCAGGAGACCATCCATACGAGTAACCAGTGCGTCTTTTATTTTGGAACCCCCGAACATCCCGTACATAGTTCCTACCACACATAGTGACCTATCTCTACATTTTCCAGATGGAGTATTGAACTGGTTGGGAAACGTGTCTCTAAAAGACTCACCAGTGGCTAATGGTTTCAAATGATCTATTCAGAGAGCTATACAGCTGCTTAGCTGTGTTCGCAGCGATTGGCTCTGGCCGCACACATGACTCTTGAGCTGTGCAGTGAAGATGGTGCGCTAGCACCCCCTCACACCCTGAGGTCAAAAGTTGAATAGGTTTCATTTTGGGGCCGTCCAGAAGTGAAATAAAATTTAAAAAAACTTTTTGAAATGACCAAATTACTCCAAAATGACAGATACACACACTTGGGGTATTTGGAACCCGTCAACCGAGTTTCAGGTCGAACTGGTCGGGGAGATATTTGCTCCACACACACACACACACACACATCCATCCACACATACACACACACACACACACACACACAGACCTCCCTTGAATTATAGTATATATAGAAGATAGTATAGATAGACTAGTACAGTGCCCGTCGGAAGTATGCATTCATGTGGGAGCTTAAGTAGAGCTAATTATGGCCAAATGAGAATGTGTTTGAAGGTTGGATGTACAAAGAGGTGTACATACTCTGTAGTGTTATGAAGGTGTATATTTGTGGGTGCAAAATAAAATATTGTGTGATTTCCCTGTTTTAATTCTATGGGACATGAACATGATATATAGATAAAGGTTGCACCAATGTTTGCTGGACTTAGGTAAATGAATAATTAATGTACCAGAGCATCCCATCTTTAGACCCTACCTCAGCAATGAAAAACACAAAACCCAGTGTGAAAATTAATTACACACAAACATGTCATGTACATCCAACATACGACCATAGAGAAGAGACACAGAAAATTGGTGGGTTTTACATTAAAGGTGCCCCTCTCCATTTATCCAGGCTTGGGATTGGCACACAGGAACACACTGAGTGAGTTCTTTAGTGGCTGGATTCCCACCACCACACCATGTTAGAGGTTAGTTTGTTAGTTGTTAGTGTGTTAGTTCTTAGCAGTAATAGTACGTAGTATCAGTGTGCGTGCCGCTCAGACGCTCCTCCCCCTCATGTCTCGTTTGGTCTAATTTGTGTTGATTTCAAAATCAAAATAAACGTTTTTAAACGTAATTACTGAAAACACCAACACGCTGCAAAGATTGACCCTGTGACTTATTCACAGTCATGGCAAAGCATGGTCTCACTGGAAATTGTTTGCGTCTTAAGGTGAATGGGAAGATGTTGTCAGATGGTATGAGTGTGATTCATGGAATAAAGAGTGCACATCCAGCATTTACACCAATTACAGATTTTGTAACTAAGAGGTGTGGCAGGATTTCTTCGATAATGTATCTTGAGCCATTACAATGTCCATTTTGTTGGTCAAAGTTTCGCAGTAGCATGATCACCATTCCAACTTTTAAAGAAATGCGATGAGGAGGCATTCCGGAAGGGCAGAGTGTTTTTAAAAACTCAGTTGGGTACATATGATGACCCTCAGAATCTGCTGTGTCAACACTGTTGCAAACGTGTTCTCCTGGAAAGATCTTGGTCATGTGCTCATTTACTGTGTCGACTTCAGAGTTAGTTGGGCATAATATGACACGTTCACATAGCCACGTTGGACAGGAAATGTTGGCCAGCATGTCTTTATACACCCAAATTACAATGTCTTTTAGTTTGTCACCAGAAATTGTCAGTGTGTCGTTGAGTTTAATTGCGAATTCACCTTCTTCTGGAACTATTGGAATTTTTGCCTCGCCAAGGTCTAAGAGGAATTTGGCAAAGTTTTCTTCAGCTTGTTGATGTTCTGTAGCTTGAGAGATTCTCATATTTATTGTTAGACTGAGAGTTTCAACATTTTTCCTTAGGTATGAGCTCTTGCAACACCGTCCTATGATCGCGGTTCGGCCACCCTGTGGCACAACGGTCAGTATTTGCCTCCAGTCGCCACCAAAGACCATTGTGATGCCAAATGATTTGTCTGATCTACGAAGACACCGAAATGTACGGTCTGCTGCATCTAATGCACGGCGATCCATCATCGTCACTTCATCCACAACCAAGAGATGTACCATCCTAATGAGTGTGGCAGTGTTGTCATGTTCACTGACAGCGCAAGTGGATTCATCAGTGAGAATGAGAGAACATTTTGTTCTACTGTGAAAGGTGGTGCCTTTTTGCAGTAGGGTTGCTGCGATGCCACTCGCGGCTGTTGCAAGAGCCACTTTGCCTTTTGCACGGACTTTGTTCAGGATGTGGCATAACACAAAGGTTTTTCCTGTCCCACCACTTGCATCAAGCACGATCATCTTTCCAAGTCCCTGTTCCACGCTCTCTATCACGGTTTTGACAACACTTTGCTGCTCGGGATTAAGTGTGTTTTCTGTTTGAATAATTTGAGCGTGAAGTTCCTCCATGTTGTGCTCTGTCTCGTGCTGGATGATGTGGGGAGTCTGATTTTGATCATGAAGTGGATTAGGTTCAGGGAGTCCAAAGTTTCCACTCAGTGTGAAACCATGTCTTTCAATGTGGTCCTTGAGGTCGAGTAGCACTTCATTCAGAATGTTCTCATTTGGCTCATTCATTGCAGTCCTGTGCAAGTCATCACAAAGAACACGTTTGTGCCTTTCCCAAAACTGCAAGTGCTCTCCTCTAAGCACAAACATGAGCATGGTGGCAAATACTTCACGTAGTGCTGGGCCAAAGGTCACATTTGCTGCTTCCTCCATAACAGAATCCACTTCCTGGTCATTGTCAACAATGCCATGTGCAATGCAGGCAGCCAGATAGGTGTCCATGACCACATCTCCAACTTTACGGAGGTCTCTGAAGGAAGTAGGTCCTGGGATACGGTATAAAAGGATGCGGAGATAGAACAGTTCAGCAGTGTGTGGGTTGAAGGCAATCATTGGAATGCGTCCAACGGTGTTGGCCATGCGATAATCGTGGGAACTTAGTCTTTTTTATCCCCTTTTTTATCTGACACATTCATGCCCCCTCTGATCGTCTTTAAGATGGGAGAGCCAGGTGCATCTTCAGCTCGTCTTCTGTACAGTGGATAAGAGTTGTAGTTTGTGGTATGTCTCAACTGTTTGGGGTAGTCCTTTGAACACTTTCTGTCAACCATGCATGGACTGTTACGATTTCATTGTACACATGGGCCGTGAATATGTGATGTGACAATGTGATGTAGATATGGATTTGTGTCTTTGTTTGGAATCTCTGCAGATACAATGCGATCAGTATCAGTGGAGGTCCTGGGTTTGTCACGTTGCACCATGGTGATGAGCATATGTATATGAGGAAGATGTCTTTTTTGAGTTTCTTTCACCATCACAAATGCATCCACATGTCCCAGTATGTCATGTTTCAGAAGGTCTGTGAGTAGAGCTTCCACCTTCATGTGGAATACTCTGGCATTGATGTCTGGTCTTTGATGGGTCTGATGACCTTCAAAAAGCGATCTTTTAATCTCAGCCCAGTTGGGGTTGCAAGTGAAGGTGAGGAAGAAGTCTGGTTTGCCTTTGACTCTGACCAAGGCCATGGCGTCTTGGAATTCTTTGGTGTACCATCTTGATGATCCATAAATCATGGGGGGCAGTATGGTTAGGCGTCCCGGAATGATCTCAGTGTCACTACTCAGGGCATCAACAATGACATTGTATTTTTCTGCCTTGATAGATTTCTGGTTGTGGCGAATCCAGTTGAGATGGTGTGATTCAATTTTAGCCATCATGTCACATACATACTTTTGTGTGAGTTTTCCACCACGATGCAGCAAATTAAAGTCAGTGTTGTGCAATTGAAGGTGGAATTGGTAAAAGTTTGTTGGGGTGACACCTATCAGTTCAGTGTGGTATCCTTGAGAGCCCTGTGGCAGAAGAAGCACATATAATAGCGGATCATATGCTGGATGAATGGCATCAATTTCCTGAAGTTGTCCTCCTCTGAGGTGAAGACTGACAGCCAGCTTTCCAAATTGCTCAATAGGAGTGGTTCCTGGAGCAATGACTGCAACATCGCTGTCCAGTGACGGAAGATTGACAGTGCCACGATGAAGGTCACGACGGCGAGAGTGAGCTGTTAGGACAATTCTCAGATCATCAGCAGTGTCATTTTGGTTCATGTACTCAATTGCTGACTTGAACTGTTGTACATATGGGTTGCACCTGTGAATGGCCTCTTGTGCTCTAAGCAAGAATTCTTCATTCAGATCACTGTTTGAGGCATGAGTATGGCGTAATTCCCCTTCATGGGAAGGATCATGAAAGTAGATCTGAGCAAAGTTGGGTATTTGACCCTGTTCAGGAAGGGGGCCGGCAATGAAATGAAAATTTTTTTCTTGTATTCGTATGCCTGTGTTGAAACCAAGAATTGCGATCTCTTTTATGCCAATGCTTGCCATTGCCAAAGCATTGTTGTATTGCTTAGCTTGTTTAACAAAGTTTTGATTCATGACCGTGGCTCAGGTGGTAGAGGGTCGTCTTCTGATCGAGAGGTTGGGGGTTCGATCCCAGTACCTGACTATGTGTCGAAGTGTCCTTGGGCAAGACACTGAACCCTAAGTTGCTCCCAGTGGTCGACTAGCGCCTTGCATGGCAGTCCTGTCCCACTGGTGTGTGAATGTGAGAGTGATTGGGTGAATGAGCTGATATGTAAAGCGCTTTGAGACTGCTTCAGTGTGGTGATAAAGCGCTATATAAAATCAAGTCCATTTACCATTTACCATGAAAAGGTCCTTGACAGCATTTGGAGGCTGTGGTGGGATTGAGCCAGGTTTAGGATAAGTGGGATTGTATGTGAGGTCTATTTTTCCAGACACACAATAGAATCCTTTCCTCTCCTCTTTCCGTACATAGGCATTGCAGTGTACGCATGTAGGACACTCAAACAGTGAGGTGATACTGAGTGTGTGTGTGAAATCACCATAAATTTCCTCTTTAAAAAAGTCTGTCATCACACCGAGCAAGGTTGCAATTGTTTTTGCGTGCCTGTTCTACGCGTGCACGATGCATTTCTTGATGGCACAGGGCATCTCTGGCTTGTCGGTCCTCCTGCTGCTGAGGTGTTTCTGCTGTACGGCGTGTCACCTCGCTCGCAGCGTTGCTCGCCAAGCGATTATTCTGTTCTTCACTCGTCTCTGCTGCACGGCGTGTTACCTTGCGCGCAGCGTTGCTCACCAAGCGATTATGCCGTTCTTCACTCGTCTCTGCTGCACGACGTGTTGCCTTGCGCCCAGCGGTGCTTGCCAGGCGATTTTTCCGTTCTTCACCTGTTTGAGCTGCACGACGTGTCGCCCCGCACGCAGCGTTGCTAGCCAGGCGGACATTTAGTGAAAATAGTAATAGTAATAAAAGTAATGTTATAATGATATTAATAGTAATAATTGCAATAACAAAATAATGTAATATGCTAAAAAGTATTAATAATAAACTAAATTAAAAAATACAGTAGTAGTACGATTAGATGGAGATAATAATAGTGAAAGTAGTAATAATAGTAATGGCTATAATAATAATAGTAATAACAGCAATAACAAAATAACCTAACCCCAAAATACTGTAATGAATACCAGTAAATAATAAGGTAATATAATAATTTAGCAATGCTAATAATACAATGATAATGAATATGAAGATAATATAGCATTAATAGTGATAAGCTTTAGCTTAACTGCCGACATTAGAAGTATGTGCATGTTTAAACGGACTTTGCGGGTTTTTCCAGGGTTTCTTCCTGAGAGCAATTAGGGGCTTGACTACTCCATGTATAACCTCGAGCACCATGTGATAAGCTTTAGCTTAGCTTTCTTAACTGCCGATGCCGACATTATAACCACACACACACCTCCCTTGAATTATAGTATAGATGTGCATGTTTAAACGGACTTTGCGGGGTTTTTCCGGGGATTCTCCCTGAGAGCTATTAAGGGCTTGACTCCTCTATGTATAACCTCGAGCACCATGTGATAAGCTTTAGCTTAGCTTTCTTAACTGCCGACATTAGAACTATGTGCATGTTTAAACGGACTTTGCGGGTTTTTCCGGGGATTCGCCAGCGTGTGATGCTCTGCTACGAATAAACATGCATGTTTACTTACCAGAATAGTACGTCCCACAAAACTGATTAACGTGGATGCCGATGCAGATGAATAGCAGATGATTCACAGTTCATCTGTTTCGTACGGTGGCTGGGAAGTGTCAGGTGAATGCATTTACAGAAACAAACACAAAAAGATCACAACACGAATGCAAAAAGGTCACAACACAAATGCAAAATGGCCATAACGGAAGTGTTTCCGCAACGGAAGTGTTTCAGACTGACCGGTATTACAGACAGACACGTTTTTGGCGGATATTTTTAGCCCGCCATAACAGAGAAGAACAAGAAGAAGAAATCGAAACGTGTGAAAGTAAGTGAAAGTTGAATAGGATACTTTTATATTTTTCATATTAGGCTATCATAACGCTAGCAATGCAGTAACGTTAGCAATACGGCGTTTAGCTAGCGACAGCCAAATTAATATAAACTGTAATCCTGTCTGGAGCGAGTGATGTCAGGCTAACGTAACAGCAACAGTAGACCATTTTTAGGTGTACTTTGAATAATAGTGTACATTTCTCAATCACGTTCAAGAGACGACTTGTGTTGCGGTTAAAAGAGTCACCATGTTAACTGATAACTTTTAGCTGAATGTGCTGTGGTAACTGCTGCGTTTGATGGAAATTATCGTGTCATGTTGTCAACCTCACACTGATGGCAGAGGTGTAATTTATGTGTCGATGACGTTTCGTTAAAGAGTTATTGATGCTGGAAGTCTGAATCTGTAAATATCTGCCAAATTTACCGAACAGTGTTACGGTCCAAATAGTATCAAGATAAACTGGTGACTGGGCGGACTTTTGCTCCCGGTCCGACACATAAAAAGAAACAACTCATAAGTCACGTTACTGGTGAACGTTATTAATACATAATTAATGAAAACATAAAAATGAATGTTACGTAAAACATGCACATATGTGGAATCAGAGGTGGTGTAATAAATCTATTGTTGCTCCTCATTTCTTACGACCAACTTCCGTGTGTGTGTTGACGGCTGCTGTTAGCGGTATTTATAACGTGCAAAATAAACATTTTACTGCCCTCAAAAATGCTGTAATTGTTTTTTTTTTTTTTTTTGCAAAAGTGTCAAATATTAGTTCTAGTTCTAATATCTATTGTTCCTCACAGCAGCCTCACAGTAGATAGTCAGTCAGCAGTTTATCTGGATACTATTTAGACCGTACCACCGCAAAACAAAACAATTAACGTGAGCAGTTTTTTACGAGCTAAAACATTCACAGACTGAATGAAAACATGAGACCAGAAAACTGTTGAAATAAATCCTAAACAGTCTCATTGTGTGTGGAGACCTGGTCCAGGACCTGGATGAGTTGCAGCAGATTTCAGTTCTTGCTTTAATTCCCCCATAAATATCAAAATATCACACAAACAGAACAAGTTAAAAAACAACAAAAAACTGAAAAATGCTGATTATCTGGTTTTTCTGTATTATTTCGGTTTTAAATCAGAAAAACAAAATAATCACACTGTTTATTTGTTATTTTTATTTGTTTTTAAAATAGAATAATCAAAGAACGAAGGGTACACGGATTCATTAGATATGTCTCAAACACTAGAACCTTGTTGTGCTTTTCAACACAACCAGCATTGTGGCGACGACCAGTTGTTCATTTGTGTATGTGTGTTTATTTCTATCACACAGATTACAATGTATTGTCCCTTTTGTGGATTCAGCCTGCAGCATGAAACCCCATTCTGCAGTTCCTGTGGCAAAAACATTAAATTCTTGCTTAATGTTGATCAGCCTGGTAAAAGCAAAGGTAACGTTTCTTCGGTTACTTTCTGTAAAATTAGGTTTTGCCCATCTACATTTAATATTGTATTTATCATAATACTCAGTGAGTGAACTCCAGAATTAACATTGTTTGATGCACTCTTTTAATAATATTTTATTGAAATATGTTAATGCAGAAAACCCAGGAGAAAATGCACTGGCTTCGTTCCTGAATTTCAGGAGTCTAAAAGAGAAGGAACGGAGATTGTGTTTCCAAAAGAAAAAAGAACCTTTGAAAGACAATCCAGTAAAGGTAAATTCCTTTGTGTGGGCTAATAAATTGTGAGTTCATTCTGATATGTATTTTTAGTGTTGATTTTAAACCATTTACAGTGGCCTACTTCTTTGTTTCCTCACAGATTTCAGTAGGCCTTATGCGCATGAAAGATGGAGGACTGAAACCTGTTAGAGGAATGTTACTACCCCTGATAGTGAGGCCAGGGTTCAATGCTGACCAATTGCTTAAAGCCGCCGAACAGAAAATTAAGGACTTTAACAAAAATTTACAGGATGGTCCGTACCTCCTGCTCTACCCCGATGGCACGAAGATTTCTTGTATACCAGGGACAGAAACACCCTTCTCTCTGAAACACTACAAGGAGGCAGTGGGGAAAGCATACCAAGGCATCACATTGCATATTTGTACAACTGAAGATTACTCTACCAACTGTAAGTGTTAAAGTAGTTAATAACCAAGAAGTATTGCTCTCTTAAACCAGGTAGTATCCCAAGTAAATTAATCACTGCTCTGACCAAGTCTGTCTAATCCTATGTTTCACAGCTCAGCAATCCAACTCGGACTCATCGATTCAGAGGTAGTTATTACAAGTAGAAGTGCTGCAGAATTCTATTCGGCTGATACAGTAGTGAGTGAAAAATTGTCATACTGTCCCTGCTAGCATGATATAAGTGCCAGTCATAGATGGTAGACCCTTGGATACCTGAATTGCTTGTAGTAAAGTTTCTTTCATTCAAATCACGTTCACGTCTCAAACAGGTTCTCTCCCTCCGTGAGGACAACACACTCACTGGGGAACAAACTCTGATAATTGGCGACTCCATAGTGAGAAACGTGAAGCTAGCGAAGTCAGCGGGCATTGTGAGGTGCATCCCAGGGGCCAGAGCGGGCGACATAGAATCAAATCTAAAGTTGCTGGCAAAGAGTAATCGTAAGTTTGATAGGATAGTCCTCCATGTCGGCACTAATGACTCCCGACGTCGTCAGTCAGAAGCAACCAAAGTGAACATTGAATCAGTTTGTGCTTATGCTAAAACAATGTCGGACTCCGTAATTTTCTCTGGTCCCTTACCAAATCTGACCAGTGATGACATGTATAGCCGCATGTCATCATTTAACCGCTGGCTATCGAGGTGGTGTCCAGAAAACGAGGTGGGCTTCATTGATAATTGGAGATCCTTCTGGGGAAAACCAAACCTGATAGGAAGAGATGGAATCCACCCTACTTTGGAGGGAGCATCTCTACTATCAGAAAACATGGCACAGTCACTGTTATGACATCTCATGAATGAGACCATGTTACAGAGGGGGAGTCCTCCACGCCCCTCTGCGCTTGCCTTAGGACAGTTTCCCTTCCATTGCTATTATGATAGCTGTGTTCATCGCCATGACAACTGTTGTGATGGTGATGAATATTTTTTTATGGAGACATTGTCTGTCCCCCGACCCATATTTCACAATGATTTTAACATAAAATCAAATAAAAGAGCTATCAATTATAAAAATCTGAAAAAAAATTAAGATCTCAAATCTAGAAACACCAAAACATAAAACCATTACATGTGCTCTATTAAATATTAGATCACTGAGATCCAAATCTCTACTAGTAAATGACCTTATCTCAGAAAATAACTTTGATTTATTCTGTTTAACTGAAACATGGCTGTATCAAGATGAATATGTTAGTTTAAATGAAGCCACTCCTCCCAGTCATTTAAATACTCATATGCCACGAGACATAGGCCGTGGAGGTGGTGTAGCAGCTATTTATCATTCCTCTCTCCTAATCTATCCTAAACCAAAGGCCAATTACACTTCCTTTGAAAGCCTGGTTCTAAATTTATCTCATACCGAATCAAAAACCTACCAGCCAGTCTTATTTGCGATAATTTACCGTCCTCCAGGCCCTTAATCTGAATTTCTATCAGAATTCTCTGAGTTTACATCAAACTTAGTCCTCAGTTCTGATAAAATACTGATAGTAGGAGATTTTAATATCCATGTGGATA
Source organism: Gouania willdenowi (assembly GCF_900634775.1). Lineage (NCBI taxonomy): Eukaryota > Metazoa > Chordata > Actinopteri > Blenniiformes > Gobiesocidae > Gouania > Gouania willdenowi. The sequence continues at coordinate 34,968,391 of NC_041049.1, read as the reverse complement.
AAGATAGTGATAGCCTGAGCTCAGCCTTTATGACCCTAATAGACTCAGTTGGCTTTTTTCAAACTATTAATGAAGCTACTCATCGTTTAAATCATACTCTTGATCTTGTTCTAACATATGGCCTTGATATTAATGAACTAAAAGTCTACCCTGAAAATCCTCTGCTATCAGATCACTTTTTAATATCTTTTAACATTATATTAGAGGATCTCGCACTGTGCAATAAAATAGTTACGAGTAGAAATCTGTCCAATAGTGCTGTGGCTAAATTTAAAGAGGCCATTCCTGCTGCCTTAAACTCAGTGCACCATCCAATAAATAACTATGACATTAATTATAACCCCTCTCAACTGGATCTGCTTGTTGATAGCTCTGCTAGTCTACTAAAATCCACCTTGGACTCAATTGCCCCATTGAGGGAAAAAACTATTAAACGTCAGAGGAAAGCTCCGTGGTTTAGCTCTGAAACTCACACACTCAAACAAACAACCCGTAAATTAGAGAGAATGTGGCGCTCCAATAAAACAGAGGAGTCACGAATACTCTGGCAAGAAAGCCATAGTAAATGCATGACAGCCTTACGACATAGTCGATCTACATACTATTCCTCACTAATTGAAGAAAATAAAAATAATCCGAGGTACCTTTTCAGCACTGTAGCTAGGCTAACACAAAGTCAGAGCTCTATTGAGCCCATGATTCCTCTAGCCCTCAGCTGTGAGGACTTTATGACATTTTTTAACGATAAAATTCATAAGATTAGAGATAAAATTAGCCACTCCCTGCCTTCACCTGGGCCTGCTGTACCATTAAATGTAAATAGGCCTAACCTAAACTGTTTTTCACATATAGGACTTCAGGAACTTAACTCTATTATTTCATCCTCCAAACCATCGACCTGCCTTTCAGATCCGATCCCAACTAAGCTGTTTAAAGAAGTTATTCCCCTAGTCTGCCCATCTTTGTTGGAGACAATAAATATATCCCTATCAATAGGCTACGTGCCACAGTCCTTTAAAGTAGCTGTAATCAAGCCCCTTCTCAAAAAACCTACTCTTGATTCCAGCACTTTAGCAAACTACAGGCCTATATCTAATCTTCCTTTTATTTCAAAGATTCTTGAGAAAGTTGTGGCGGCTCAGCTCTGTGAATTTCTTCAAAACAACAGCCTGTTCGAGGACTTCCAGTCAGGTTTTAGAGCTCAACACAGCACAGAGACTGCTTTAGTTAAAGTAACTAATGATCTACTCTGAGCTTCAGATGAAGGACGACTCTCAGTGCTGGTTTTATTAGATCTTAGTGCAGCTTTTGACACAATAGATCACTATATTCTACTAGAGAGATTAGAGGAATTACTTGGAATCACAGGGACTGCCCTAAACTGGTTTAAGTCCTACCTATCTGATAGGTACCAGTTTGTACACGTGAATAATAGGTCTTCTGTGTACATTAAAGTAAGCTACGGGGTTCCTCAGGGCTCTGTGCTAGGTCCAATCCTCTTCTGTATCTATATGATCCCCCTTGGTAATGTTATGAGAAAATACTCTGTTAACTTTCACTGCTATGCTGATGATACCCAACTGTATGTATCAATGAAGCCAGGTGAGACAAATCAGCTATCTAAACTTGAGGCCTGTCTAAAGGACATTAGGGCCTGGATGGACCAAAATTTTCTTCTTCTCAACTCAGACAAGACTGAGGTCATTGTACTGGGCCCACGACACCTTAGAGAAACCTATGCTAGCCTAACTGCCCGAGATGGCATTACTCTGGCACAAAGCACAACTGTTAGAAACCTTGGGGTTCTATTTGATCAGGATTTATCCTTCAACTCTCACATAAAACAAACTTCGAGAACTGACTTCTTTCATCTCCGTAACGTTGCTAAAATCAGATCTATCCTGTCCCAGGGCGACGCCGAAAAACTAGTCCATGCTTTTGTTACCTCTAGACTGGATTATTGTAATTCTCTTTTAGCAGGCTGCCCGAGCAAGTCGCTTAAGACACTTCAGCTGGTTCAAAATGCTGCAGCACGTGTACTGACTAAAACTAGGAGAAGAGATCACATTACTCCTGTATTAGCCTCTCTACATTGGCTTCCCATAAAATATAGAATAGAATTCAAGATTCTTTTTCTCACTTATAAAGCCCTAAATGGACAGGCACCAGTCTATCTCAAGGAGCTTGTAGTGCCATACAATCCCCCCAGAACACTACTCTCTCAAAATGCTGGACTACTCGTTGTTCCATTTGTCTCTAAAAGTAGTATAGGAGGAAGAGCTTTCAGTTATCAGGCCCCACTTCTCTGGAACCATCTACCAACCACGGTTCGGGGGGCAGACACCCTCTCTACCTTTAAGGTTAGGCTCAAAACATTCCTCTTTGGTAAAGCTTTTAGTTAGGAACCAGCTCATAGCTCATAATTAAGATGCAATAGGCATAGACTGCCGGGGGGGGGGGTCTGGCATGCTCGGTTGGAGAGAGGTTGGAGAGGGCGTTAAGAGAGAGGTCATTTAGGTTAGAGAGGGACCGGAGAGGGTCCCATTCCTCTCTCAAACACTCCCTCTATGTCTGCTTCTTCCCTTGTGTGTTTGCTCCTGTACTCCTTCTGGCTTTTGTCTTGCAGGTCCGTGGGATCCTCAGTGTGGAGTTACAGAGTCTCAGCAGCTCTGTCTCCACCCTCTCCTCTGCACACACCCATCACAGCATAACGTGGATGGCTGTTCATCATAGGAATGGGATCCACACAAGGTTCCTGCTGCTTAACAGAAGGTTTTCCTTGCCGCCATGATGAATTCATGTTGGGTGTGGGATACATATGTATGTGTATATACGTATATATGCATATGTGTGTATCCATAAAATGAAGAGTCCGTCCTTAAGACTGCTCTACTGTAAAGTGTCTTGAGATACCATTGGTTATGATTTGGCGCTATACAAATAAAGATTGATTGATTGATTGATTGATCTCCAGTGCAAAAGTTAAATATTTCTTCTACTTCCAGCTATTTGAACCTATCTCCAACAGTACCAGTACGAGTGACAATGTTGGACAATCTTTACAGCTTGATTCAGCTGCTCCGGTAATATGTGGCTCCTTAATTTTAATGTGTTGTTCACATGTAGCTTTGTCTGAGAATATTGTTGTGCAATTTATTTGTTCTACAGTACATAAAGTGATGCATGCCACTGACTGTGATGATGTCCACATTAGAATATTTTTTCTTTCTAAATAGGACATCTCATACCCCTTTCTTTACATTATGACGTGCTTCCACTAAATAGTCCAATACCTATTTTGGTTTGCTTCACAGATCTTGCTTACTGATTCAGAGGATGACCCGGGAACATCAGGAGTTGCAGTGGAAACTACATGCTATGGGTAATATGATTGCCCCCTCAAGTTTGAAGTATTATTATTGATTTGGAAACATAAAAAATGTAAATGTGTTTGTGTTACTTTCTCAGCAAATACACAACCCTGTATGCACCCATTATTGTAGACAACGAAGAGGAGGACTCAGACAGTGATGCAAGCAGTCATGAAACTTCACTTGATGCACAGTAAGAAATGGATAGTTAAACTTACGGCATCTGTTTTGTTTCATTTTACAGTTAATTATTTCTGAAATTATGTTGCATCAATGCCCCAATATTACTTCTTTTAAATCATTTTGATTGTACACCCACTTTCAATTAGTGCTGCTCAACTCTAAAAAAAAAAAATAATAATAATAATAATAATAATAATAATAATAATAACAACAATTACTTTAGTCATAATTGAAATCATGATTATTTAAATGATTATTTGTCAACCAAAAAGTTAGTTATTTTTTGTTCAAAAAAACATAAAACATATTTAAACATAATAAAATCCTTCAAACACTAAAAACAAGTATGTTCACCTTTGCACCAAACAAAACAATTTCTTTTAATAGTTTTTTCTCGATTGTTATTTTTGTAATTGTTGGGTATGATAATCAAAATTGAAATCAAATTTCGATTAATTGAGCAGCCCTACTTTCAATAGGAAAACATAGCAACCCTTTTATTTCCATTGGCGCTCTGAACGCCTGTTCCTACACTTTATAACTTTGTGGAATGGGTCAGAGCAGCTGCGAGAGGTGTGCATATTACTCTCATTGGTCAGTTGACATTGCTCTTAGGTTTCTGAATTTGTCTTTGCCAGTGTCTGACCCATCAACTTGTAAAAAATGTACACAGGCTTGTGTTTATAACAGTGATGTAAATATGAATAGCAGCCAGAAACTTTTAGGGCATAGATTCTCAAAAAGTGGCCTTTCTCCTGTTGTGGCTTTAAGCTAAAGTAACCTTTGTCATTGTCTGTCTATTGGTAGGATGGAACAGGAACAGCAATCTGTAGCACAAATAATTCAAAACTTGGCACTCCAGATTGACGTCATGCTGTCAGCAGATTTAACATCTGCCGCTCTGACATCTGGGATGGAGCTGTGAGAGGATTCAAAAGGGGAACTTTCTCTGAAATGAAGGACATTTTAGTTAAGTTTTCAGATGATGCAGGCCAGTTTGAGGAAGGTATCGATACTGGTGGCCCTAAAAGAGAATTCCTTTCACTTCTGATGAATACACTTCACCATCGACCCATATTTGATGGACCTGCAAAAAGCCGCTACCTTGTGTATAATTCAACAGGTACAGTTTTGTGTAGAATGTTTAAACAGAACTATACTATTCAACCATGTAATGCTTGTTCAGTATATACACTTATTGAATAATTAATTTTGCATCTCCATGAGCAGCAATGAGAGAAGATGAATATAGTTTGGCAGGGAAGATGATTGCCGTGTCCATAGTGCACGGTGGACCTGGCCCAAATTTCCTCTCAAAGGATCTGGTCAGCCACATATCAGGCAAACCCAGTTTCAACTCGTCTGTGGATGACATTACAGATGAAGAAATAGGGAAAGTGTTACGAGAGGTAGGAGTGTCATTGACGGAAGGGTTTGAAATCTTTGTAAAGGTAATTGGCTAGTTACATGAACAATTTTGTCCATTTAAAACTTCAGGGTAGTTTTCTGATATTAATATTTCTAATTATTACTTTTTGTGTTTGAATGGATTTTGTGCTATAATTTGAAGGTTGTTTTTTTTTTTTTTCAGATCCAGAATGCAGCCTCATTAGAGACCCTGCAAGACCTGATTGTTAAAAACAGCAGCATGTTACAGACCGCAGGGTGCTGCAAACATGTGAAGTCAGTGGAGGAGAAGACCTTGATTGTGAAGGAGTACCTCAGATGGTACATACTTGACAGGAACCACAGTGCAATCCAAAGGTGTCATTTTGTTAAATTACACAAATGTACTGGTAAAAAAATAGTTATTCATGCGAACAGTGTCACTGTATTATTCCTTTGCTTTATAGCTGCTTGTTGTCCATGTTAAACTTTTCAAGTAATCTGTTATATTATAGATTCAAGGATGGACTTGCCAGCCTGCAGTTTTTAACAGCGCTGCAGCAGCATCCTGCTGTCCTAAGCCCTGTCCTCTGCCACTCTGAAAGGAAGTTATCCGCTACAGAAATCGAAGATCTGTTTCGACCAGATCTTAGTCCAAATGGAAGCAACAAGAGGGTCCAGGAGAATAAAACAATAAGTTTCTGGGGGGACTACCTACTTGATTGTGAAGGTTAGTCAAGTTCTCTTTTGATTGTCAAATTTTACCACACCAACTGCACTGAAAAGTCCCTGTGATGCAAACTTTGTCAATTTATTTCATTGTTTTTCACTTTTAGAAAAAAAGAGTGAAGTTTCCTTGCAGGAGGTCTTCATGTTTGCCACAGGTGTGCCTTGCCTGCCTCCTGCCGGCATCGAACCTCGTCCACGCCTTCAGTTCCTTTCCAGCTCAAAACTGCCTATAAATACATGTGCCAACACTTTAAAGCTGCCTCTCTTACATTGCTCCATGAGCTTCAAAGGAAACATGAACTTTGGGATTGAGAATTCCCCAGGCTTTGGGTGCAGTTAACCACGTCGGGACATTGGATTACCCGTGTTAAGCGTTATTGTTAAAATAAGATGCTTTTGGTTTACAGTTGTACTGTGTTAACAACAGTGGACAACGTTAGTTCTATTTTTGGAAAATGTTGTTTTTGTGTGGTTTGATAAGACAGCACGTCTTTGTTCAAATGTACTATGTTATGTAAACTATTGCTAATCTGTACCTGTATTTTCATAACAAAAAATGCATCCTTTTTAGCCATGTTTTAGCCATTAGCCAGGGCAAGATGGGGGATCAAACCGCCAATCTGTGGATTGAAGGCCAACAGGCTCTTCCAGTTGAGCCACAGTAACCCCTTAAAAATTAAGAATTAGCATGGAAAGAAGTGGGTCAAATTCTTGTTACTAATGTATTTTTTGCACATCTTTAAAGTTTCTCAAAGTATTTAAATCAATGCATTAGCAAGTAATGGTATAAGGACAATAAATAATACGGCAAAAGAAATTATAATTTAACACTCATTTATTAGTAGGCATCACATCATAACTTAACTCATGGTGTAAAACCTGCTGAAGACTGCTTAAATTAAATGGTGCTACTTTGTTTTAGTGCATTGCATTTAAATTCTTTTAAAAGGTCTTATAGCATACAAGTCTTCTTTTTTTTTTTTTACAAATCAGTTATACCATTGGATCCCCAACTTTTTCTGCAGGCCCCACCTTCGAATAATAATATTTTTTCCCACCCCCCTACCATACACATTAAAATATCGACACACACTGTGAATCACACTGTTTTGCAAACAAATTCCTACATCTAACAGCTGCAAGCAAATTTAAAAAGCTTTGTCATCTGTGGTGGAGCTGCATTTTCAGCCTTATATTTACCTGGAAGTCCTCATTACATACGTTTTGTTAAATCGGCTGGGACACTCGACTGGTTCCACGCCACACTTTGGATTATACTACAGGTCAGCCATGTTCTTCAGGTGGATGTAGTTCTCTACAGCAGATTCCCATTGTAAAGGAGGTGTCAAACCACTTATTCTCTGTAAGTCTTCAAAGCGAGTGTGCTGCTCATCATTGCCACTTGCAGGTGATGTTAAGAGGCTGTTGAACTGACTCATGGCTTGTGTAGATAATGGGAATCCACAATTCCTTCCATTAAATCTAGGAACAAGACAGTACAGTTGACTTACAATTAAAAAAAAATGACAAATCTCTTAATTTACTGAGCGCCACATCTTGCAATTTCTTGCAATTTCATCTTTATTTTATTACCATTCCAACCATTTTGGGAGTGTCTTACACTATAAATAAGCAGAGACATTGTTAAAAGTCAACATGATCTAAAATGAAATTAAGTAAATAAAAATATGCTAAGTGCTACTGATTGAAGCGAGTGTGTATTTTCGGTCATAGCAAAAGGGTTCAAAATGAGAAAATTGATTCTTCAATTAGTGGTGGCCAACACAGTTTCATTGTCAACGCTTTCCTTTAACTACATGAAACATTCACAGATTATTGATGGTTTAGTATGTTTGTAGGAGGTGCTGTACTGAAAACATTTAACAAATACTGCAAATGGCATATAATTGCACTGCACTCTTGCTGTACTTTATATTAAAGGCAGGGTTGGTGATTTCCTCCAGATCCACTTTTTTTGAGATTTCCGTTGAAATTGTCTTTAGGTCCTGACAGAAATGAATAATACATGTTCTGAAAATTAACTGAAGAAAATCTGTCACCTGTAGCAGTTGTAAGCACTTAAAAACTTCAACCAATATCTGTAATCAGTGCAAGTTTTATGAATCAATCGTACATCCATGTATTCCTGTCCTGCATGCACGAGCCCGCAATCACAGCATGAGCTGAAATCTGATTCTGGACCAATGGCCCTAGTGTATGTAGGTGAGGAGCACGACTTTTGAGGAAGCAAAGATGGGAGGGGGTGGGTGAAGGTGAAGCACAAAGAGAATACCACTTTCAAAATCATGCTAGTTTTTGCAAATTACCAACCATGGCATTAAATAGTATGAATGCTAATATAGCAATAGTATATAGTAAATTGAAATGAAGCCAAATAATCAGATTTATATAGTAACATAGAGATCCAATACTCACCTGTGAAGCACATGGTACATGGCCTCTGGTTTACCAGATGGGCACTGGGATTGGCGAACAGGACGAATAGTGTGTGTGTTCCACAGCTGCTTGTACTCATCCAGTTCTTGCTGCAGGACACCCAAGAAGCAGTACCGCACCAATCTTGTATGTTCATAACTGCCATTAAAGAGATGTCTCTCCTTCAAGTCCACAAACAAATCAATCCAAAATTGACTCCTAGGCAGAAATCACATTTTACTGTAATGCTGCACCAAGATATTATTATTAGGAATGTGAAAAAAACATTGTCAGAAAACTAAAAGGGACAAAAACCTTTGTTTACGGAAATAGGACCACCAGCTTTCAATGCGTTGGTTGGATGTTGAAGTGCCATACATGCGGCTTTTAGCTCCTGCAAATTCATCTGCATGTTCAGATCTCAAAGTACAGGGAAGTGCTGCCATCAGTCCATTTTCTGTGCCGCAGTCTGTATGAAGGCGCTTTGGAACAACTTCAAATTCTGCAACACACTGCATATAGTTTGCAGCAATGATCTCAGGGTCATTGTTGGACTTTCCACATTTGAGCCGCATTTCAGGAGAAGCATCAATACATCCACTTATTGCTATTCCAAAAGGCTTTATTTTATCATATCCGTCAACATGCCAGAATTCATTGGGACCCATTGAGTAGTATCCTCTTCGAACAAATCTGCATCTCGACCGATTTTCTACTTCTGATGGATTCATTTCTCCCATTAAGCGCATCACATCATCTCTTCTGACTATAAGGGAGTACTTTTGTTTAAGAGTCTGCCACATTGCTCGGTAACCAAGCAGCTGGCCTGCACAGCAACAGTTGAAGAATAATTTTCCCTCCTGGTCAGGCCTGAATCCTGTAGTCTGCGTTTTAAGGTGCTACGGCTCAATGAAATGTTGTGCTTAGTTGCCAGTAAGTCCATGATTATTTCATATCTGTGGCCCTCTTTGAAATACTTATTGTTGAGTTCATCCTCCACCCCAGCTGCAGGACCTGAAACACACAATTTGAAGTGTGTTTCTTATGTGGATTTTCAATGTCCTTCAAGCATTACATTATACAATAATAAATAATACTCATCAATACAGCAATACATGACCTTGAAGGGAATGACTGTCAGAACTAAATGTACCTTCATCTTGAAAACACCTTAAAAAGTGAACATCTTTGCCACATGAATCACATTGTGACAGGATGGGTTGAAGGTTCGCTCCACAAAATGGACAAAACATAACCTGTTAAAAGATAAAGAGAAGCAAAGTTTTTAGCCATCATCTATTTCATACAAACCATGTGGTATTTTTGCAGGGGAAGAAAATTAGTCTTTTTATACTTTTATAACTATAATCTAGGCAATTGTGTGCAACCAAGGAAATTATTAATGAATCTGAAAACTTGTGTTCCTCTGGCAGACTCAATTAATTCAATGTTGCATTGATATGTCTGACAATGTTACAATGACCATGTTAACTGGCAACTTTAAGCCGAATGCATCTGTGGTTGCTATGGTTACTCATGATTCTGAATCTGTGTGACAGAAAATCATTAAACATACACATGAATAATCCGTGTACCCTTCGTTCTTTGATTATTCCGTTTTAAAACCAAATCAAAATAACAAATAAACAGTGTGCTTATTTTGTTTTTCTGATTTAAAACCTAAACAGAAATACAGAAAAACCAAACACCAGATAAGCAGCGTTTTTCTGTTTTTTAAAAAAAAAATTGAAAAACTTGTTCTGGACCAGGTCTCCACACACAATGAGACTGTTTAGGATTTATTTCAACAGTTTTATGGTCTCATGTTTTCATTCAGTCTGTGAATGTTTTAGCTCGTAAAAAACTGCTCACGTTAAATGTTTTGTTTTGCGGTGGTACGGTCTAAATAGTATCCAGATAAACTGGTGACTGACTATCTACTGTGAGGCTGCTGTGAGGAACAATAGATATTAGAACTAGAACTAATATTTGACACTTTTGCAAAAAAAAAAAAAAAAAACAATTACAGCATTTTTGAGGGCAGTAAAATGTTTATTTTGCACGTTATAAATACCGCTAACAGCAGCCGTCAACACACACACGGAAGTTGGTCGTAAGAAATGAGGAGCAACAATAGATTTATTACACCACCTCTGATTCCACATATGTGCATGTTTTACGTAACATCCATTTTTATGTTTTCATTAATTATGTCAGTCATTCGGGAGGGGCTCAAAGTAGAGTCGCTGCTCCTCCGCATCGAGAAGAGCCAGATGAGGTGGCTCGGGCACCTAATTAGGATGCCCCCTGAACGCCTCCCTAGTGAGGCGTTCAGGGCACGTCCCTCCGGAAGGAGGCCCCGGGGAAGACCCAGGACACACTGGAGAGACTATGTCTCTCGGCTGGCCTGGGAACGTCTTGGGGTCCCCCCGGAAGAGCTGGAGGAAGTGGCCGGGGAGAGGGAAGTCTGGGCCTCCCTACTGAGGATGCTGCCCCCGCGACCCGGAAACGGCTAAGCGGGAGAAGATGGATGGATGGATGATGGATTAATTATGTATTAATAACATTTCAATTCACCAGTAACGTGACTTATGAGTTGCTTCTTTTTATGTGTCGGACCGGGAGCAAAAGTCCGCCCAGTCACCAGTTTATCTTGATACTATTTGGACCGTAACACTGTTCGGTAAATTTGGCAGATATTTACAGATTCAGACTTCCAGCATCAATAACTCTTTAACGAAACGTCATCGACACATAAATTACACCTCTGCCATCAGTGTGAGGTGGACAACATGACACGATAATTTCCATCAAACGCAGCAGTTACCACAGCACATTCAGCTAAAAGTTATCAGTTAACATGGTGACTCTTTTAACCGCAACACAAGTCGTCTCTTGAACGTGATTGAGAAATGTACACTATTATTCAAAGTACACCTAAAAATGGTCTACTGTTGCTGTTACGTTAGCCTGACATCACTCGCTCCAGACAGGATTACAGTTTATATTAATTTGGCTGTCGCTAGCTAAACGCCGTATTGCTAACGTTACTGCATTGCTAGCGTTATGATAGCCTAATATGAAAAATATAAAAGTATCCTATTCAACTTTCACTTACTTTCACACATGTTTCCATTTCTTCTTCTTGTTCTTCTCTGTTATGGCGGGTTAAAAATATCCGCCAAAAACGTGTCTGTCTGTAATACTGGTCAGTCTGAAACACTTCCGTTGTGGCCATTTTGCATTTGTGTTGTGATCTTTTTGCATTCATGTTGTGACCTGTTTGTGTTTGTTTCTGTAAATGCATTCACCTGACACTTCCCAGCCATCGTAGTTTCGCCTTCAAAATGGATACCGGAAGTCGTCTCTCAACAGATGTGATCTATACAGTGAGCTCCCGTGTTTGAGAAGCTAACGATTGCATGGCGGAGGAGGAGTGGCCGAACACGTGACTCTTGCTCGCGTGAGGAGCTGTGTAGTGAAATGGATATAGATGGTGCGCTAGCGCCCCCTCACACCCTGAGGTCAAATTAGGTTTAATTTCGGGACCGAAATGAAATGAAATAATATTAAAATAAACATTTTGAAATGACCAAATGACTCCAAAACAACAGATACACACACTCGGGGTGTTTGGAACCCATCGACCGAGTTTCAGGTTGAACTGGCACCGCGTCGGGGAGATATTTGCTCCACACACACACACACACACATCCACACACAGACCTCCCTTGAATTATAGTATGGATAGATTAGATATTTTATTCAATTTAGGGAAAAACATGTCAATTTTAATACAGTTTGGAAAAGATAACAACAATTTGTGAATAAAAATGACTGTCACCATGGTGTCCTGGTGCAGCCAGAACAACCTGGAGCTCAATGCTTTAAAGACAGTGGAGATGATAGCAGACTTCAGGAAGAACCCAGCCCCCCTCACCCCCCTCACCCTGGGAGACTCTACAGTGAGCTCTGTAGAGTACTTCTGCTTCCTGGGGACCATCATCACTCAGGACCTCAAGTGGGAGCTGAACATCAGCTCCCTTATCAAAAAAGCTCAGCAGAGGATGTACTTTTTGCGGCAGCTGAAGAAGTTCAGTCTGCCAACAAAGATGATGGTGAACTTCTACAGCTCCATCATCCAGTCCATCCTCTGCTCCTCCATCACCATCTGGTACGCTGCAGCTACGGCCAAGGACAAGGCCAGACTGCAGCGTATCATCCACTCTGCAGAGAAGGTCATCGGCTGCAATCTGCCCTCCCTCCAGGACCTGTACGCCTCCAGGATTTTGAGGCGTGCAGGAAAGATTGTGGCCGACCCCTCCCACCCCGGTCATAAACTGTTTCAATCTCTCCCTTCTGGTAGGAGGTTTCGGTCCATCAGGACCAGAACCTCCAGACACAAAAACAGCTTCTTTCCCTCTGCCACCATCCACATGAACACACCCCAAGTCACCCACTGAACCCCCCCCCCCCCCCCTACCCGATCACCACCTCCACCAGCTTGATACCTGCTGCACTATATATATATATTTATATTTATATTTATCCTATTTATCCTTTATTCTCTATCTATCCTTTATTTATCCCTCATCCTTTATATTTATCATTATTATTATTATTATTGTTGCTGGGTTGTTCTTTGTTGTTTTGTTTTTATTTCTTTTATTTCTTTTTGTTGCTTGTTTTGTGCACCAACCACCAAGTCAAATTCCTTGTACTGTCCTCAAAACTGTACATGGCAAATAAAACATTTCTGATTCTGATTCTGATTCTGATATAAGCATGGGAAACTGTGAGCCCTGGCAAATTTTGTGGATGTTTATTAAATGTATCTATTTGGAAGGATTGAGATATCTACAACTGAATTACTTGGTTCTACACAATGACTCATGCTTTCTGTAATTCCCACTTCCTCCTGCGGGCCACATTTGAAGCTCTCAAGGGCCGTATTTGGACCCTGGGCCTTGAGTTTGGCATGTGTTCCCCAGCATCAGACCCAGAATGCAGCAGCAGTAAGCAGCACAGTTCCAGGTCTTATGCTGCGTTTAGACCAAACGCGTTTTCTGCGGGATCGTTCGCGTCTGTCGCGCGAAACCTTCCGCAGGATTCGCAGGATCAAAAAAATTTTCCCTATTTGCTTCATATTCGCATCTGAAGCGAAGCTCCGCCCACCAGACTCCCAAAAAGGCGACAACCAGGCTCTGTTTGTTTCCACCATCAACTATGGAGGACCCCTTCAATTCACTGCTCCTTACCCTCGGAAGGGGAAGAAACGTTGGCTTTCCTGGCTTCACCAGGTTAACCAGCGACACATCCAACTCGGTGAGCTTCACTGCCTGCTTCAGGAGCTACACCTGGATGATGACTGCTTCCAGCGGTACCTGTGGATGACCAGCGCCCGATTCCACGACCTGCTGGGTCTGATTGGCCCACAGATGTTCCAGCAGGATACCAACTACAGGAGCTCCATCTCTGCAGCCAAACGACTGTCTGTCTGTCTCCGGTAAGATTCATAAGCAACCGAAGATGCCATGATTCATCAGACACATCTCTCAAATACACAATAAAGATAGATAGATACTTTATTAATCCCAAGGGAATTTAAAAGCAGAGTTATTAACATTATTGTTTTCTGGAGATACCTATTCTGGGAGATAAGGCCTGCTTTATTATTGTCTTTATCATAAATATATTACAACTAAAACAAAAGTTAATCATTATAATAAATTATTTACTATTGTTATTTTTTGTTCTCTGGAAACCTATTCTGAGAGATAAGGCTTGTTTCATTAATATTTATTGTTTTTAACTCTTATTAATAAATCATTATTTATTTACTACTGTTAATTATTGTCATCTGGCAACACATTCTGAGAGAAAAGGCCTGTTCTCTCTCTAATCTCTCCACCTTTATGCACACGTACACACACCCACATTATATATATCTGATTATCAATGATCTGAGCTTTTCTATGTTGTTAACTGTGCAGGTATCTGGCCACAGGTGACTCCTTCAGGACCACAGCTAACAGCTATGGACGAGAGGTCTTCACATCGTACTTCTCTGCAGGAGCTGTTCCATGGCTGGACATATTGCACCAGCACACCCAAACGACTATTTTAAGAGCCAACCACATACTTCTATAGAGCAAACTTCCTACTGTATTAACATGTGTATAATAAATATGGAAGAATGGGGAGAGAAACATCTGTCAGCTTCATTTTTAACCAGAAATAAATAATCCAAGAAACCTCACCTCTGAAATTAATTTAAGGCATTAAAGGTCTCAAAGAGAATCAACATGAGGAAACCATATGTTCTTGTATGAAAATATATAACCTTGATGTGAACACATAGCTGTTAAGATACATTGATAGAAATTAAAAAGAAAGCAAAAGTACACTTCAAAATGTGTTTTTAATCAACAATTCTGAAAGAACACCATTTACATTAACATAATACCTCAATTTTAAACAAACTATTTACTTCAATATTATAATACTTACATAATAAACAAACTAGTGTAAACAACTATTCACGATGTGGTTCCTGCCATGCAAAGAGTGCCGCCCATCCAGCCCAATCAAAAACCTAATTAAAATTTTCCAAATTTAGTGTTACCGGATGATAATCAAGAAGTTTATAACTTTGAAATTTAACGTTTCCTAAATTCTGGTGGCACTTTTTGCAGGATAGGAAGCAGGTCTCTGAAAAACATCTCATCCTCAGTCAGAGCTGGTGGTGAGGAGGTGGTCTCCTGAAGGTCTGTAGGATAAGCTGCTCCACCTCTCTTGGAGGGCCTTGGCTGGGCCTCTTCTTTGCTTTTTTTCCTTAAAAATAAACAAACACAGCATATATATATACAGTATAAATAGCTTATCAAGTCACTGTTACTTAAATAAGATCATAGATATATTTTAATTAAACATTAAATGAGGTAATGATCAACATTGTCATCATTGATATACCAAGCATTTATAGATACATTTTATTTATAACAAAATGCAAAACAACTTCTGTCATGTTCATATCAGATGGTTTGGCTGCACTTGTTTCTGCAGGAGATGCTGCTGTAGCACCATCATCACCATCAGCATCTTCTCCTGCTCCCTGAGCACTATCTGTTCCCCCTCCATCACTCATCTGATTGTTTACCTCTGAGTGACAGCAAACACAATATATGAAACACATTACTATACATTTTAAATCATTATACTAGATTTAGATCCCCCCACTAGAAGAAGCCGTGATGCATAAAGGCCTGAATATTAACCTGGTATATATTTCTATATGTCTGCACTGATAAACAAACCTCCAGTCTCTGATGGTTGACCATACTTTACGGCCCTGTCTTCCTAAACCCCCTGCCCCATGTTGCTGCTTGTCTCTCGCGGTGAAACAAAGGGGTCGACAAAGGACATGACCACAGGGTATTTCCACCGTTTGGATGTTCCTGCAGATGACCCACTACGCTTCCACTGACATTTTTTCCTCTCATAAATGATCAGTGAAAAAAGCTGGCGTTAGCGGCTAACTCTATCATTAGCTAATGCTATCCTCGCTCACTGCCGACTTTCAAAGATGAAAACTACAGAGAGAACATTTACCTGCTGCTCCCACCTCCTCGCTGATTCTCCTCCATGCCAAATCCTTCCTGGTCCTGGTCCTGGTTAAAATAACAGGCCGTGTCATACAGCTCCCGGTGGTCACACACCGCTACGATTAGCTTCTCCTCAATGGTTGAACGGGTGAAAATACTGGTTTCCGTGTTGCCTGCCTGACATCATTGCCAACAAAGACTCTGATTGGCTTTCGCGCCTGCGCGTCACGCGAAACAGCCACTGGAGTTCAATATTTTCAACTCAAGCGAACCGCAAATATCACAAAAATCGGAAGCGCACTTGCAGCAGCCATCGCTTTCCACGCGTGAAACAGTCCGCGCCGCCCCACCGGCGAATAATTTGCCTCCCAGTGCGTCTAAACCATTGACTTTGCATGTAATCTGTTCGCTTGTGCCACAGAAACCGCGTTTGGTGTAAACGCAGCATTAGGCTCCAGCCATCCACCAGACTTCAGACTCCAGCCATCCACCCTCCACCAGGCTCCAGCCATCCATCAGGCCTCAGGCTCCAGCCATCCACCAGGCCCCAGGCTCCAACCAACCACCAGGCTCCAGCTATTACTCACTGAACCAAATCACTCCATCCGGTTTCACTTTCACTGAAAACCCGCGCCCTGATAGGAGGGTTGGGGGTACTGCTGTCATATACAGAAAGGACATCAAAATAACCAACATTCAAATTCCAAACATTCCTACTTTTGAACACATTGTCTTTAAACTCCCCGGTCCCACCCCATTACTCACTGCAGTCATTTATCGTCCTCCAAAGCCAAACTCCTCCTTTCTCTCCGATTTGACAGACTTTCTGACCAAGCTCCTTGCCATCTCCTCATCCATCCTACTTCTTGGTGACTTCATTTTTTACATTGATAATAAAAACTGCAAACCTGCCTTAGACTTTTTGGATCTAATTCACTGTTTCAATCTCTCCCAAATTGTAAATTTTCCCACTCACTCCCATGGTCATATCCTGGACTGGCTCTACCAGCCTCTCTATCCATAACCTTTCCAGCCAAAATCTCCACATTTCCGATCACCTAGCCATCACACTGGACATCGATATCCCTCTCCCCACCCCAAAACAAAACGCACTATATCTTTTTCAAACCTCAACTCCATTTCTCCTTTGGCTTTTTCAACAACATTGGCTACCAATCTAACCTCCAGCCCTCCCCCCACTGTCTGAAAACCCATCCAAACTTGTAACCTACTACAATAACACACTCTCCACCTGTCTTAATGAACTGGCACCCATAAAAACCAAAATGGTCTCTTTTACCCGTTCAACGCCCTGGTTCACTACTGAACTCCATAAAATGAAAATGTGCAAATGCCGGCTTGACAGACTATATAGAAAAACTGGTTTAACTGTTGTCACAGCAAATTTGCGGTTGATCTCATTTGGAGACATGATTTATGCTCTGTGTTGAATGATGATGTCCAGTTAAAGCTTGATGATTTTATAAAAAAGGATTTATTATAAAACTAAATGAAAAAGAGTATAAAAAGGAGACTGTCCCATCCTGTATTAGGAAGGGCAAGCAGCCAGGTACTAAGCAGGATGGTCCAAAAAGGTTCTTCCCTGGCTCCGGATATACCGGACTGACCAACAGTTTCACAGCTTAAGCTTTATACAGATATGAGAAAAAGTCCCAACCCTGGAGGAAAGAAAGGAGGGGGTCAGATGCCCAACAGTGGAGACGTTGGAGAACGTGTATGTTATGAGGAAGGCTGGCGCCACTGATATCTGTCCTTGATAGTGTGTGCGTGTATATCTGCATGTGAGTTTGAGTTTGGCCTTCAGCAGAGACTGTGTGTTGCTGGCACTGTGGATACAATACAATCTGTACTGTTAATCTAACATGACTCAGCTGTTCAAAAGTGTAAAGAGTAATGAAGTCACTGTGTATTAAAACATGACAAATTGTACATATGAACACACATTTGACAATATGATGAATATAATAATTGCCATAACACAGGAAAACTTACAAGTGAAAGAGTGAGGAAAGAGTGCAAAAGTTGCAAACAGATAAAAGGAAGAAACATTCATTGTGGATAAGAGGAAATTAATTTTATTAATGGTAGATGTAATAAACTGTTCAGCTCAAACTGAAAAGAAAACTGAAAAGATCAAAATAATCATGAAGTCAGCAGAAAAAATCATGGGAATTAAGAGTTAGTAATGGTTATAATAATAAAATGAGAATATTAGTAACAATAATAATAAATATTAATAATGAATAAATACAATACAATAATATGATAATGTAATGATATTCATAATAATAGCAATAACAATAATACACTAGTAGTACCATTATACAATAATAATAATAATAATTGTCAAATGCAATGTATAGCCTTAAACAATGTTGTCAATAAAAACCTGAGCACATCTGAACGTTTTCTGGGTTCCTTTTGTTCTATCTATCTATCTATCTATCTATCTATCTATCTATCTATCTATCTATCTATCTATCATGTCTGACGTTTGTTACAAACAACCCCCGTGGAAATTGCTTGAGAATTTAGTGATGTATGCAGCGTCTACGTATTATGATGTCTATTATGGAATCACAGGAGAGCCAAAATTAAAAGGAAATGCATGTGGAAATATAAAACGAATCAATAATACAAATGTGTGAATAAAAAGAGAATCAATAATAAAAATGTGGAAATATAACGAGAATCATGAAAAAATATACAAATGTAGTATATATCCATTTTGTTTTTTCCATTTTGCAAAGAATTTGTATTATTGATTCGCTTTATATTTCCACATGCATTTCCTTTTCATTTTGGTACTCCGGTGACTCCATAGGTCTATGAGCAATACGCCACCGATGCGTCTAGTTTGCCGGAAATTCAAAAAGAAGAAGATTCAAACGTTGACCACGCCCACTTTAGGACGGGAACAAGCAGCAGCAGAATCCACAACAAAATGGGGGCTTCACTAGACACACCAGCGGTGTGTCCTCTCTGCAACGAGCTTACCCAGGACCTTTTCACCCTGAAGTGTAACCATCGGTTTTGTAGGCGGTGTATCGGAGACCTATGGAGCATCAACACGAGCGGTCCTTACCGCTGCCCTGAGTTCCGGTGTAAAACAGTCTACCAGAGTCTACCATTTGACCGCAGGACGCATCCTAACAGCTCTAAAGGTAAACCAGGTTAAAGCAAGACACGAAAATGTAGCCAATCCTCCTGCTGGCTCACCCAGCTCACTTTAGGATAGGACTAGGAGTCTCATGTGGTTCAGCCAATCAATAGGGAAGCGTGTTATCTGGTGACCGACTTCCGTTTGCGAAAACTGTTATTGTGTGTGATCTGTTAAACATGTGACAGAGAAATTTGTACCTATTTAACCACAGGTGTGTTGGTGAACTGTTTGAAGGTTTCCCCCGCATAACAGCTTTGTGATAATTCTACTTTGTCCCTCTGCTCCACCATTTTCAGATTATGACATAAGCCTTTTCACACTTTGAAAGTGCGCATGCGCAACGGGCGGGGGTCATAGGTCTAGAGGGAAACAAGCTCGTTCATTCACTAACCAGGTTCATTTATTTTTTTTTATTATAATCTATTATTTTAATTCAATTTACAAATTTGATGAAAGTGCACAAGGTTGGTCATGAAAAGTATAAATCGTTGTCAGACAGGATTTTTAAAGCAGTTAAATCCTGTCTGACAACGATTTATTAATTTCATACCCTGACCACTTCCTTTCTGTTCGTTTCCTTTTCTTGTTTTACCGTAATTGTTTAAGACATGAACAAGGACTGTCACGTGACCAGGAAGTAAAAGTAAAAGCCCAAGGAAGTAAGCCAGATTGATAAAAAAGTAGATGATAGATAAATAATTTAGATATATATATATATATGTATATATATATATATATATATATATATATATATAGACATAAATAATTATCTAAAAATATTAGATGATAAGTAATTAAGATAATTAGATATATATAGACCTAAGTAATAAGATAGATAAATAATTGCATAGTGTGTATATATATCACTTATAAGGTTACAAAGTGCTTTACAGAGTATAAAGAGAAAACAAGATTTAAAACAGACAAAGTAAAAACTGTTCCATAAAATGCACATCAAAAAACATTGGTAGAATATATAAAAATGAACAAAATAAATACATTAGATTAAAATAAAAGCCTTCTTATAGAGTGAGGTTTTAAGCAAGGATTAAAAATTTGGTATCGAGAGTTTGAGTTCCAGAGCTTAGGGGCTCTGAGGGATAAAGGTCAAGATAGATAGATGCT
Organism: Gouania willdenowi; assembly: GCF_900634775.1. Lineage (NCBI taxonomy): Eukaryota > Metazoa > Chordata > Actinopteri > Blenniiformes > Gobiesocidae > Gouania > Gouania willdenowi. Next base: position 34,948,373 of record NC_041049.1, on the reverse strand, counting down.
GTAGATAGACCGATACATACATACAAGTTATTTTATGTGAGAACGGACACATTTAAATGGATGCTTGTGATGACTTTAGATGTTATTTCTGGAGCTGTAGTTAACCGTTCATGCCACCAAAGGGAGCATCCCCTGAAGTGAGCACTAGTCTGGGTTACTTTGTGTTTAGGTGTTTATGATTTAGCATTTGTATTAATTCCAAATATTAACTTTAGGTAAACCATCATATTTGGAATTAATACAAGTGCTATATCTTAAACACCAATATAATGTATGTATCAATGTGTGTAGTTGTCAATAATTCTGTGTGATGTCAAAATGTACAAAAATGCTTTTCTCTTCTTTTCTCTTGTTGATGTCGCTATTTGTATGTTTGTAATAATAATTGTATATGGAATAGGTGCCTATAAGCTTTCTTGCTTCAGCCTACTGCTTTTGAGCTTTCATTTTTAATAATGTATCTTGTTTTTGGTAAAAAAAAAAAAATAAAAAAAATATGAATGTGAATTGCTCAAATAAACTAAACTTTAGTTCCTCAGTATTCACTGTCAAAGTTGTCACATGTACGTGGTTCAAGTTTATCAAGAACATTCGTCATGTAAATTCTTTTACAGTTGAACTTAAAAGTACATTACCTTTTGAATTCATATTAACATAGCCTAACATGTGTGTGTGTTAGGGATGTCTCGATACAACTTTTTAATTTCCGATATTGCAGCCTTGCATTTTGGCCGATACCGATCTGATATTAGCATGAATCATACATACATTTATTATTCATCAATGTAAACCTTAAACATAAAATGTCTGCAGTATTTTACAATTTAATAAAATAAATAAAAAATTAATTATAAGACCCTGAAAAATAACCTAAATAAATCCAATAAGCTTTGGGGGAATCCTTTAAGTGGCCCACTATTTTTCTCCCGTTGGCTAGTGCATCACTTACAGCTCGCTGTGACAAACCCCTTCATGGACTACAAGCTAAAGACTGTGCACAAAACATCCTAAGTTTGGCACACCTATCTGATCTATAGCCTTTTTCATATTAGCAGCATTGTCTCTTAAAAAGACATGGACCTTATTTTTGTCAATCTTTCAGTCCATGGCGTTCGTGATTGCTACAGCAGTGTGGTTCACTCTGATTTCATGTGCATGTAACACCGCTCTGCAATGTAAAGTCAGTGTCTACCTAGTGCACAGTCAGCCTCAATAAGGACAGTGGTCGATGGTCTGAGCTCCAGATGTTGGTGGTGAAGCTAACAACTTTAGCTTTCTATACATGTGCCACAATATACTTTTTAACTTATTTATGCATCTGGGGTATCGTTTAGTCGACAAGGTAGTGGCGGCTAGGAATAATATAGCGAGGCTCAAGGTACTCAATTAAGCATTTAAACCCAACATTACTCAACACCGACAGGGGCTGGTCATCGGGCACAATAACCTGGGCTATCTTTTCTGTTATAGCCAGTGCCTTTTTGCCGTATCGTGGGAGTTTGTCACGCATTGCAAATGCTTCGGCCAGTGTTCGTTGAGTGAAGGAGCCAGAGGTTTGTTGTTTCTTCACCTCGGCGGTCTTGCCAAAATCCTCATGCTGTTTCAAATGCTGCTGCTTCAAATGCGCGATGAGGTTCTGTGCCACCACGGGAAACTTGTGTATGACAAGTGTTGCACTCAGCTGCAACGTCTTTGTTCGAGTTTATGGTAAAATATTTACACACGTCCAACATCACTTCTCCTTCTTCCAGTAGCGCCGCACACACGTTTTTGTTGTGATCATGTGGGATCTGAGCGAGAGTGTGAAGGCTCATTGCTGCATTGCCTATTTTGTTGGAGTGTGAACCACAGTCATCTATGCATATAAGTTCTATCCAAATATATATTTTATCGGAGCACCTATGCAGACCGATAAAATTCGATATTCGTTTTCTGGATGATATCGGACCGATATCAATATCGGATCGGGACATTCTTTTTATATATACAGTATATGAGGGAGATTCGAATCCCACTCTAGCCAAGTCGTTGTTGTGTCCTTGGGCAAGGCACTTTGCCTAGTATGAATGTAGTGTGAGAGTGTTGGTGGTGGTCGGAGGAACCGATGATTCACTATTGCAGCCTCGTTTTCGTCGGTCTGCCCCAGGGCAGCTGTGGCTGCAATAGTAGCTTACCACTACTGTGTGGAGTGAAAGAATAATGCACATCAATGTAAAGCGCTTTGAGTGTTTATGATAAAGCGCTATATAAAATCCAATGCATTATTATTATTATCTACATAAAGGTTCAACATGCTTTGTTTACTGTCTACTTTGTATACTCCGCAGCATGCACCCACAAGACAACATGATTCTGAATTCACAGAGCCACACAGGGCTCATTACAATTTTCTAGGGCTGGGCAAAAAATCGATTTAATCGATTAATCAAATTTGTAGATAAAAACTGTTTTTATTTTGCAAAGTCGAGTTTAAGATAAAAAAAATATATATATATATATATTTCATTTTTTTTTTCCCCCACCGCAGTTTTTTCTGACTTTTTCGTGTTCCGATGTGAGCCAGCCTCCCTTTGTTTACCCTTTCAGTAGGCTATATGTGTTCCAAAGGCATGTTTCATTTTTTGTTTGCACTATGCTGAGATGCTAAGAGAAAAGTTTATTTATTGTATCATTATATGTTATAGAATATGTAGTTATCTGATTTCTTAATCAGAAACTTTAAAGGGGACATATCATGCTAAATGTACTTTTTTAGCCCTTAAATGCATTTTGTTGTATATTTAGAGTGCTTAGAAGTACAGAAAAAATCAAATTAGTCTCTTCAGGTGCTCCGTAGATATCTTTATATTCTGTTTTGGTCATATTTTTCAATCTGTTTCGATTTTTCTATTCTCTATTATGTTTTTTGAACTATTACATCACAGTATTTGCAGCGGAACTGCCAAATTAGGACATCGACTCACTTCGAGCAATCCGCCATTTTTATTTCTCGCTGCGACTTTGTAGTCCACGCTCAAGGATGCCGAAGTTACGAGAGGAGAAATCAAAATGTTTGGTTGTTGGATGTAGTAACCCACACGCTTCATTACACCGTCTCCCAGCATCAGAACCTTTTCGAAGTGCCTGGTTGAGTTTTATTTTTTATGGAAATGTACCCACATCTGTGGGTAAGGTCATTTTTGTGTGTGCGAAGCACTTCAAGGATGACTGCTTCATCAACCTCCGCCAGTATAAAGAAGGATTTGCCGAAAGACTTTGGCTGATTGAGGGTTCAATTCCTTCTATCTTTGGAGACGACGAACAGAGCACTTCGGTAAGCTGTAAATAACGCTAAAAAGTGTGATGATAAGACGTCCCTGTCATTGTTTTGTTAGCATTAGCAGTTGCACCGTCTTCATATGTTAGCGCTGTGTGCTCGTTTTAGATCCTTGATGATATGGCCTACGTGATTTAATTTAAGTCTAAAGTTTTCATTAGTCATTTCATTTTGTCGTTTTTGTCTCCGAAAAGACTGTATTAAAATGCATTTAGTGACGTTAGCTTGGCGCTAGCGTTAGCTCGGTGCTTGTGTTAGCTCACTCGTTAGCGTTCTGCAGGTTCATCATCTTCATTTTCATCTCGCTCCACCGGGTCAGACTCTGGCTCAAACATGTAAGGCTGGATGGACAAGTCTTCTGTTGTTGACATTTTGTAAATAACCTCTGAATAAAAAGTGTATGCGCCGTTACATAACCGTATCTCTTCTATCAAACTACAAAAATGGCCGAGCAGGGTGGAGTTGAACCGAGTGTCACCTGAAGAGGGGGCGGGGTATGGAGTGTCTCATTTGCATTTAAAGAGACCGCACCAAAACGAGTTGCTCTCAGAAGCACATCAGAAAAGGGGTAGAAAAGGGGCCTGTAGAGCTATAATAATGAGGAATTCAGACCCAAGCATTGCAGTTCCGCTTTATATAGACCACAACTTTATGATTTATATGTAAAAAGGAAGAATTTAAAACCATGATATGTCCCCTTCAAGCTACTGTGAAGTTGCTGTTGCACTTTTGCTTAAACCTGGGTTAAAGCTTGAAATTGTTGAATGACAGAGCCTCATTTATTTTTGATTTTGTGATTGTTCTATGCATTTTAACTCTTGAGGACAATCACAGCAATAAAGTTGCACTTTTGACAATATATTTGATGTCTGGAGTCATTTTTAAGTAGGAATGGGAACTTCTGGGTACCTCACAATAACACTTCTCATGACGTGACGATACTGCGATTATCGATATATTGTTCAGAAATCAATCTGCGATAATCTATGACTTAACGAGAAAAAAAAAAGGATTAACTGAAAAAATACAATTAGTAAATTGAAAAAGTGTCCTATGAACAGTGACACTATTTTAGTGCAACATTTCTATAAATAAGTGTCAACATACCAATGTCAATGAATACGTATCTCCAATAGTGCTTTCTGTAAACAAAAAGGGTCTTTCTTACCAGTGACACCATTATCGTGCAATATTCCAGTAAACAGTGACAACATTTCTGTGAAGACCTACCTGCATATTTTAGTGAAAAAGCAGAAAAGGTTTTGAGAAAAAAAAAAACGATACTTAGCGCAAGCGTATATTGATAATCGATCGTGCGAAAAAATATTGTGATATATTGCCGTATCGAGATATTGTCACACTCCAATTTTTAAGTGCATTAAAAAAAAATAGGATTTTTCTTTAAAACATCTGATTTTTTTTTTTTAAAGGCAAAATCGCCCAGCCCTACAATTTTCCAAAACAAAACACTCTCCAGCACTAACTGACTTTCACCTGTGCCATCCCATTGACCTGGCATGTTGGACAGCAGCCTCTCCTGATGATTCCATTGCTGCTATCATGTGAAGAATAAAAGTAGACAAAGTGTTACTGTGTCTCAATTTCTTCTTGCTGTGGCCCATTTCACCAGTGTTTTTCAGTGACTTATTTAATTGTGTTGATAACTAAGCTAAAGTTTGATCAGGAACTAAACCCTTAAATACAGAAATTAAACTGAACATGAATATCCTCATCCCATGCAGTTCTATTCATGACACATTTATGTATTTGGGGACTTTGTTGTACAACAGTTAAAATGCAAACTTTAAAAATGTTTTACATATTGTATTATGGCTGCAAAAAATCATAGTCTTTGTACCCATCAACAGCAGATCTTGGTTTGGTTGTTGATGAACTAAAAAAACTATTTCCATTTGCTTCTGGGTCAAAGCCAAATCTGAAGGACATTCAAACTAATGCAGTTACCCACTATCAATATCTTGTTCACAGAAGTGACAGGTAGTCCATTTATGGACAAAAGAGTTGGTCATCTTAAGTACAAAACAAAGTATTTATTTAAACTAAAAACTAGGGGAGCTCCAAAATGTAACTGATGAATGGCAGGGGACTTGAGGAAGATGGATGCTCCACTGCAGAGCTATGAGATCAGAGAGACAGTCCCCTGAAGAATGGACAATGTTTCATTTTTCATCACAGCTAAGGTCTATTTTACCACCTGATTGAATTTAAACTACCCTTCAGTCATAACTGAACACAACTCACTGAATACCCAGAGGCATTTTTATGTTTTTTTTTTATTTAAGCACACAGTTCAGGTTTGTTTTTTGTTGTTAGTTTTTTTTTAAACTCAATACGAGAAAATAAACAAAACAAAATACCATCACAACAACTTATCATATAAAAACAAACACTGGAGTTTAAACTATTTTGAACAAATCATTTAAAGAATTTTAAACAGCATCAGGGGAAAAGAAATACAAAATAACGAGCTAAAAACACACATGTACAAACGGGATCCAGTGGACATGCATTCATACATTTTATTAGTGTTTATGATATAGCACTAATAATTCCAATTATTACGGGGTTACCTACAGTTAATATGTGGAATTAATACAAATGCTAAATCATAAATACTTAAACACGTTACCCCAACTAGTGCTCACTTCAGGGGATGCGTCCTCTGGTGGCGTAAATGTGTAACTACAGCTCCCGAAGTAACATCCACAATCATCACAAGCATCCATTTAAATGTGTCCTTTCTCACATAAAATAACTTGTATGTATGTATAGGGGTGAGTATTGGCAAGGATATTGAAATACAATACGTATCACAATACTTGGCCGTGATACAAAATTATCGTGATATATCGCAATATTCTACCCAGTTAACATCAAAATATGGCGGCGATGCTGACGTATGATCCAGCGCTCAATGAGAAGTCTACGTATTCATGTCTATGATGTTTAGCACCTGCTGAGTGAAAATCCCCCCACAGACAGAGCTGCAGTGTCAGAACTGTTTGGACTTAGGCGATCACACATCTCAGTGTTGTTTCTGGCAGATCAGACTGGTATTCCGATCTTTAATCTTTGCGCACATAAACTTTAAGGTCACAGCCGTGTAACCAATGTTATTGTGGTTGATGTTTTGTTTTTTGGGTTTTTGGCAAAATTGAAAAAGTAAATTTAAATTAAAAAAAAAACAGCATTGCTGGTTATCTCTTTGAATTCTTGGACTTGTTCATTTAACAACCCTCTGAAGATTTTTAATTGGTATTTTTGTTGTTTTTTCCAAAGGTGATGCTTGCAGTGGTGAAGAAAACACATCTGACCCCTTACTTAGGGGATCCTCCCTCTCTAGATTCCTAGGAAAAAGGAAAGCTACCACATCTGTATCCGGGCAACCCAATGCAAAACGATCATCAGTAGGGTCTTCACGTGTGCCATTTGACATTGAGGCTCCTTCTGTTTCATTTTCAGATGTACTTGAGCATGAAACCAAAAGAGCAAGCTTTCTTGGTTCTACACAGTTCAAGTTTAGTGATGACCCTTCCTCAACTGGGAAATCCCATGTCGAAGAAATACCTGCCAGTGATTTTGATGGGCCAGCAGATGTTTCAGTACAGCAGGTTGAGTCTGAAGCTGTCATGTTGATAGATGACACTGATAGCTCTAATGAGGTAGACCTTTGTGATTCAGCCTTATTTTCAATCCCAAAGAGAGGCTTCGAGACGAGCGTTACTCATATATCCCCAAAGAAACCTGGCTCATCTGCCAATTTTGATAGATCTGCTGGAGCCCAACATTTTGGGGGTGCCATTACAATGACATATTCCAAATCTCCTGAAGCTGCATCAGGATGCCCCAGTAATGTTTGCACCATCCCAGTGCTGTGCCATTACTGCCCTAAAACAGGGAGCCAGACAGCAGTGAAGACCTGTTTGGTGTGTGGAGCCTCCATGTGCAAAGAGCATCTGCGTCCCCACCTGGACTCGCCTGTCTTCCAGAACCACACTCTGGTTTCTCCCATGGAGGACATCTCACTGTGGAGGTGCCAGGAGCACCAAGAGATAAACCGCATCTACTGTCGGCAATGTGCCCTGTGTGTGTGCACAGTGTGCACCGTCATCGGCTCTCACCGTGACCATGTCTGCATCAGCATCAGGGAAGCAGAGAGAGAGCTCAGGGTAAGCAGTTACATCATTTCCTGTACATCCTTACACTGAACCACTTTAGATATTAACTTCTGTGCTACAGTTAATTCTGTCTAGAATGAAAACGGGCAAGGTGAATGATAATCTGCCTAAAGGTGAAATCGACCTCTTCATTTAAAAAAAAAAAAATTAAAAAAATTCTAACTTAATTTCTGGGCTGTAAAACGCACTGTTTTATTGGCCGCATTCCAAAATTTTGCAATTTTCTAAGAATAATCCACACAAATGCCACAGCCTAACATAGGCTGCACTTTACTGGCTGATAAAGGGACCCTTCAGACAACTCGGCCAATCAGAACGGGCAGGTAGGTGGGCTGCTGTACTCTATTAGGTTTCACAGAGATTTCCGTTCGTTTCAACAGATACGTTTCCTTTACTACATGAAGTTTCCTCCTCACTGCCCCATGTCTGCATATCAATCCATTTACAGCTTTTTATGGTCACTTTTTACTGGAACCAGACTTATCTATCGCTTCGTCCCCTTTTCTTACCACGAACCACTGTCAGAATACGGATGCGATCGCTTCTAAACAAATCCAACGTGGTGGTTTGGCAACTTCATGCTGTTATGCTACTATTACAAACTGGCTGACTTTTACTGTAGGTGTGTTTGTCCGTCCTCCTTACAGAAGCGTCTCCGTTGGTCTCAGAGTCCAGACACTGATCCATTTTGAACAAACCTAAAGTGGTGATTTAACAACTTTATGATGTTTATCCTTCTATTACAAACTGGATGACTTTTACTTCATCCACGCTGCTGCGGCGGGCGCTCTCTCTCTCTCTCTGACAACACCGATTTGTTTATGGTCAGATTTAACACTTGTATGAAGGGATAAAAGCTAACATGTCACACGTGTGAAATAAATGTTGGCATAAATACTAACATCACTTTTCATCCGTCCCAACTTGATAAACGCAATATTTTTTAATTATATTTCACGTGTTCACAGACAAAGCTGGTCCCATTAGACGAATGTAACTATTAAGATTATTACACCTAAATATCCTGAATGATTAAATCATCAAGCTTGATGTCATTTAATTATAGGAAATCAGAGTTATTTATGAACCATACCTTTATGTAACTCATTATCAGATAAATTAAACAAGATTCATCAGCAGTAAAAACACTAATAGTATATTAATATTTTTGCTTCTCATGTGCTTTTTTTTTTTTTTAGAAAATCATTTCATTTTAGGTGAGATAATAAACATATTACATACAATAACACTAATAGTGACCCACATGCACTAATATATTCCATAAAATATCAGCTCATGAACTGTTTGAGTCAGCAGATATTGTAGCCTTTTTTAATGTGTCTAGTGTTGTATTCAAATTTATTTGTGTTTATAAGGAACCTGTTTACACTTTAAGTTGGGAATTGTTTTATTTGTTTATAGTTTTTTATTTATTTGATGTTTATCGTTATTGTGATAAATACCAGAAATTATCGGGATATTTTTTTTAGGCCATATCGCCCGTCTCTAGTGTGCATCATGACAAAATGACTGATCAGAATGATTCAGTGAGAGCACGAACAATTTATTGTTAAGTGTTTCATTGGTCCACCTGGTCTAATGTGACAGAGCTCAATTTTGTGGCATCATAAAGCTTGAAAACCATGTAAAATCTACAATAATGCCACGTCAATGTTTAAGCCGCAGGATTCAAAGCTTGGGAAAAAAAGTAGCGGCCTATAGTCCAGAAATTATGGTAATCTTTTCAGTTTTTGAGAACTGACATTGACAAATAGTTAAGCACTCACTTGTTCTGAAAAAAGCCTTTTATCAAAATAGGGAATAGTGCGGAATATACTCTACCTTAAATGCATTACATGGAAGAACAAAGACCAAGTAGAATGCATGCCAAGCCAGTGTTCCTTACATTCACATTCCGCTGAAATGTGCGTTCACCACTAGCAGACCACAGCTGACCAGGAAAAATGTCTGCTAATTTAATTACTATTATTTAAAGGTGCAGTCTGCAACTCTTATAAAAGTTACTTTTTGTCATATTTGCTAAAGCTGTCACTATGTAAGGGCAGCTTTACATGAAACTAGTAGTTTGTGTGAAAAAAACAAGCTCATTGAGTCCCCCTGCTGCTCCTGCAGCCTTTGGCAGATTGCCAGAATGCACCGCGACCAAGCAAAAAAAACAAATCAGAGCCGGGATTGTGTTCGATAGACTGTCTGACAACTTTTGCTCACAGTCCCCGCCCCTTTCCCAGGGCTGGAGCGCTTTTTACAGTGTATGGTCTGGAGGAGTAGAGGATAAAATTAGCGACTTTTCTGCTTGAAAGGTAGTTACTGCTGCTTGATTTACATTATGTTTGATTTGTAATTGTTACACTAGAAGTCTGTGGTGCACGTAGCAGCCTCTGTATTGGCTAATGTAAGTGACACTGTGTTGTTGCTGCTGCTGAGGTGTGTGCACATTGAGAGAGAGAAGTGCTGCAGTACTATGCTTTTAACAGTGCATGTTATATTACTGTGATGTTGCTGTTGGACTAACGTTTGCTTGTTAGCTCCCCTGAGGGAGGGACTTTGGAAAGTTTGGAGGCAGGGCAAGAGAGCAGCGAGGAGGAGAGAAGGATCTGAAAGTTGCGGACTGCACCTTTTAGACACTTTTATCGAAAGCGTCAAGCGACGTACAGCACGAGCAGTTGGTGTTAAGGGACTTGCTCATCATCCCACAGTGATGAACCAGGATGGATTCAAACCGGTGACTTTCCGATTACAAGCTCATTTCCTTAATTGTTACGACACCATTGCCCATTTCATCTAATCGATGTTAAGTCTTAAAATACAAGAATTTGGCCTTTTAGGTGTGTTATGACCAGTGTTGTGCTAGTTACTGAAAAAAAGTAACTAGTTACTTCATTCACAAAGTAACTCAGTTACTATTTTGATTACTTACATCAAAAAGTAACGCATTACTGGAAAAAGTAACTTTTGAGTTACTTAGAATTAAAGAATGTATTATTTATTTTGGGTCATTTGTGTCCATACAGCTTCATATCAGTGCTGTATTGATATAATATTTCACTGTTGATCAACTGCTATAAAACAACCATAAATGATGTGCATATAAAGCACAAAATTAAAACAGTAATTTTTCAGCCTTAGCACAGTAATGTAAAGTAAGCTGTGCAAATTCCAGGTGCACATTCTGCTGTTGAAAATGCTTATAAAAATAAAAGTGGAAAAACAAATTCACAGCATTTTTCTCAGCTACACAATGCTAAACATATCAGGCTAATAAGCTGCTGTTAGCAGTGACTCAGCAGCAGCGACAGGCTGCTTATTTACAACAACATACCTTGCAATAGTTTGGCTGATCTGTCCCTGGATAACAGTCACAGTCCGTTAAAATCCAGCCGCAGCGTTAGCTTAGCTTCACGGATGCATCTTTTGGAGACAAAAATAATGCGCGTATTTCTACTCTGAGAAGCACGTCCTGTTCTCGCATTGACTCACCATGATTGGCGCACGTAATGTAAACAGACACGCTGGCAATGCTTCTTCTTCTACTGTTTTACCGTGTTTGGCACGGCATCCCGTAAAAATATGTAACGCCACTGTAAACGGGAAGTACACTGCAGCTAGCAAAGTAACGGACAAACGCACCATATTGTAACGGTAACACCGTTATTTCTTTAGAAAAATATTGCGTTACAGTACTAGTTACTGTAAAAAGTAACAAACACTGGTTATGACATACAAGACTGAGAAGCCTGAAGCCTGGCTACAATACGAAAGTTTTATAAAATAGGTAAGATCACTTCAGCTGGCATACACTTTTGAAAAAACTACTTTCAGATTTATAAAAGAGGTCGCACGCACGTCCTACGCCTGTTTCCGTTTATAAATCACACTCCACTCTAAAGTTGTTGTACATGAGAAAATGCCTTGCTCCACCCATACGGTGCCTATCAAAGGGCAGGTGAACACCCTTGATGAATATTCACTGATACAAATTTCACAATGGACCAAGGGGGAAAACGAGCAAATAAAACGGATTTCACTCAATTTGAGGTGGAGGTATTAATTGTTGAGGTGGACACACTCAGGAGAGAGTCATTTAGTGACACAGTGGGCATCACAAATGCCAGAAAGGCAAAAGAGTGGAAGCATGTGGCTCAAACTGTGGCTGAGGTGAAAAAGAAATGGTCAGATATAAAAGCAGAGGAGAAAAGGTGTATCACTCTCCATAGGAAGAGCGTCTGTGCAACAGGTGGTGGAAAGAGATGGAGCTCACCCTCATAGACCAAAAGCTGTAGGAGATCATTGGGGAATCCCTCGATGTTGTAACGGAGGCTGAACAAGGCACAGATGTACCAAATGCGCCCATAGCACTGGATTAAATTGTATTTTTTAATTTCAAATAATAAAAATGAACATGTCTGTATTCATTACTATAATTAAGACCTTTTGCTGCATGTTTGAACCCTCACTTTGGGAAATGCTGCTGCATATAATCACACAAGTTCTTATTAAACATGCTCTTGTCAACATTGTTGAATAAAGATTACCTTTATATGTCTTGGCTTATTTATTTTTTTTACCTTAGGAGAATCTGAAAGAGAAGATCAAAGAGCTTCAGACAGCTGAGCAGCAAGTATCCATCACAGTGTCAGAGCTCACACAGACCAAGGAGACCTGCAGGGTATGAGAGCATACTTTATTCATATATTGATTTTGATCAGCGACAGTCATCATGACCCTGAATTATTTCAGGTGGTTTTAAAAGAGGCCAGTGCAGGAGTGAAGCAGCAGTATGGAGCTATCAGAGAGGCTTTGGAGCAGGAGGAGCAACTGGCTCTTCACTGTGTTGAGAAGGAACAAAAAAGGGTTGTGGGTAGCCTGGAGGAGAAGCTCTTCCACCTTCAGAGCTCCCTGCAGTCCATTCAAAAAGGCCTCCACATGCTTGAGGCTCTGTCAGATACCAAAGGGGACAAACGTATTCAGGACCAGGCGTTCATCATGGTCAGTTTGACGTTTGGAGGAATGTACATGCATCCTTGTCTTGGCCTGTTAATGTGTTTTTTGTTTTAAACTTTTCTCTCCTATACTTTTTATTTCAGGAATACACCAAGGTGGCCCAAATGTAAGTGTTAGTTTCTGAAACACTTCATTGCTATTGCTATTGATCCTGGTCAGTGCTGCAGGACGTGCTGCGCACACTGGGCACATTACTTCACCATCAAAGGACTCTTCAATTCCAATTTCTCAGTACGAGTACCAGTACCAAGATTATATATATATTATAATCCAGAAACCGTTTTTATTTTAGTTTTATAACACTTTACTTGCAGTTTTATACATAAGGTTGTCATTACGCTGTCATTGGCATGATTAAGGTCATTAAGTGTCGTTCGTTACCCTAACCACACTAGATCCCTCCACCTAACCCAAAAAAGGCCAACATGGCTTCAAAGGTGTTATAATTTAGTGAACAACACTTAATGACTGTAGATATATTCAGAAGTTTTCACTTACAATTTCTTTTAATGACCTTAAAGTTTTAATTAAAACTATTTTTTAGCTTAATTATGCTACTATGGTACTTACCTGGTCATTTGTCTGACATGCACAGTGGACTCAAAGATTAGTAATATATATTAAGTTATGATTATCTGTAAAATGTGCCCATCTACTGAGCTGATGAGGATATGTTGCTGAAGCTTCTGTTTTGGAGTTCAGCTGTGAGTTTTTAGGTTAACTGGTGTGCTGTAGAGCCTGACTAATTAATCAATGTGGCCGATTAATCGGGCTGATTTTAGGTATTGCCAATTAATTGTCAAAAAAAACAACAGACAAGCCCCCCTACGTTGCTGAAAACAGCGCGGAAGGGGCGTCATCGCTCCATAGGAGAGCAAAGTTACAATGTTGGGGGTCCCTACGGTCAAGAGCGCTGTCGAGAACCCTGGATATGTTCATTTGTGCTATGTGTAAATTCTGTGGTTCTCTGCTGTGCTTTCTCTATTACATTATTGCTTAAAGTTACATTTTGCTTTTTTGATTTATCCATTTCTAATGTTTGTGATTTGAGCAACTTTTTGCATTGTATTTCGGAAGTTCTATTCTGTTCATATCTTGTGAACATTGATATTCAAGAGTTTGAACAACAAAGAATCACCTCCTGTGAATCCAAGCCTGGTGGTCTTTTATTGTAAGTAGGTATTAAGTCTCTACCAAGTTGTCGTCCTGTTGGGCATCAATGAAAAGCTCTTATAGGGTCTGGGCTTGTCTTTTTCACACTGTGTGAAACTGATAAAAAACATTTGTGTTTAAAATCTAGAACCACTGGCATTGGGAATGTTGTTCACCAATCGGAGCCTCCAGGGGAAGTGAATGGTTCACTGCTGAGGTGTCTGCAGAGGTGGACAGAGAAACGTCTGGACTCTATTGTCATCACGCTGCCTGGAACACACAGAGACCTCTATCGGCTGCTTTGTAAGACACTCATTCACAGCTAGATAAACGAACAGCATTAAAGCTTTAACTAGTAAAGTCATCTTTACTATTTTTTGTGTGCTCAGATGGTTTCGTCCCTTCCTTGGATGCTGACACCGCCCACCCCAAGCTGCTGTTGTCTGATAACAACAGGAAGGTGACCTACAGCGAACTCCAGCAGCCCTACACAGACCACGTGGCTCGTTTTACCTCCTTCCCACAAGTCCTGAGCTCCTCTTGCCTGGAGGGGGGTCGCTGGTACTGGGAGGTGAGCATGTCTGTGGATGATGGTCGCTGGAAAGTGGGCCTGAGCGAGGCTGGGATTGAGAGGAAAGGCCAGAGAGATAACTCCCGTTTGGGCTTCAACTCGTATTCATGGTGCCTGAGCTATGACAGAAAGAAGGTGGAGACTCTGCACAATAAGTTGTCTGTTCCTGTGGAGGTAGACGGGCTCCAAAGAGTGGGATTGTTCCTCGACTTTGAAGAGGGCATCCTGTCATTCTTCAATGTGACACCAGAGGGTGTTGCTTTATTGCATTCATTCAAGCACAGCTTCACTGAGCCTCTATACCCAGCACTGTCTGTGTCTAAAACACAGCTCACCATTTGTGATCTGTATGAATCTTAAAGAGTAAGTACACAGCAAACCAACTTTTTTCTGCTGAATATATGTGTATTTGGGTATTATGTAGTGCTGTTGATTGATCCTAGTCCCACTCTTCACATTTTAGTTAAAGTTGAACAATTTCATTTTGCTATTGGGTGAACAGTAAGCTATTGAAACCCCTGCATCATCACTTTATCTGTTGGCCCCACCTCTCCTATAAATGTGTGCAGGATGGAGGGGAGGGGGCAGTTACTGAAAGTAGCTGGGCGTGTCTGTCTTCTACAGCAGTAACGCTTATAATCAAGGTTTTTTTAATTTCCCTCCTAGTGGCAGCTCAGCAGAAGGCAGGGGTGTACTTACCCTCTGTAGCTGTACTGGATGCATTGCCTTTCTGTGCCTTTTTAAGCTGTCAGCAGATAAGAACCTAACAAGAGAATAATTTCCTCTGCAGAGTTGTATACATTGCTGCAAACACCTCAAAAGTATATCGACAACCACATTTTTATTTAATTTTTTCCAGTGCAAACCAACTAAATATTCAAACTTCATTCATTAATCTTTTATAAGCTCTTTATCAGATGTTTCAAAACATTGTAGAATTCCTAGGTTCCCAAAGTGGGATACGCAGTGTCATGGGGTAAGTAAATAAATATTATAAACAGTGCGACAACATTAGAATATAAATAGAGCAGCAGTCAGGAGCTTTCATGTATTGCCACAAATGGCACATTGGCCTCTGTAAGACTGCCTTCTAGTGGTGAGGGAATTCATTACATGGCCAGTCACCCTGCTCGCACATAGATTTCCATGAATCTCATTGATTTTACACCTGACTGACTGTCACTCACTACTTTGTGTGCCACTAACCGATGAAAATAAATAAGATAAATGACCTTCCACATAGACTGCTACCACGAGTCAGCCCACAGTTGAAGCGTCACCTGCCTGCGACAGCAACACGATATTCCAGGTGTACGGCTGGCCAAGATGCTAGCACCGGTACACTTGCTGATAGCCAAGCTACTAGCATGTGCATGGACAGCAGCAAGGAGTCCGATGCAGTGCCCCCTCATGCAGCCTTAGACAGAGAAACAACCTCATCAAAAAATTCACAAAGTCAGCCAAACACTGCAGAGTTCTGTGCATCCTCTCAACCTCACCCTTCTCAATAAAGTTGTAGTGAGTTGTATTTCACAGTTTCAGGGTGATGAATATGTTGTATTACTGATATATTTTCAATCAACAAATGTTTGGTAGAATTTTTTTTCCAAAAACAGAGATTGGTTTATCACTAAAAAGGCTGCTAGGCTAATTAATTAAATAAAGCAAACAAGTAATAATTCTGAATAAAATGTTTTCATGTATGCTTACAGATTATTTTCCATTATATAGTACTCCTCAACAAGATAGATAAAATTCAGTGACAAATTTAACTGTAGGGCTGCATTTTATGACATTGCATTAGGTTTTTGAGTGTGCAGGTGTAGGGGGTACATGTCTTCAGGTTAAATGTTTGAAGGGATACAGGACTGAAAAGTTTAGGAACCACAGCCCTAGAACTTTATTTATTAGAGCTTCAACGCTGAAGTCTTTCCATGTTTACTCAGCAAGAAAGGCTACAGTGCACGTCATGGACAGTGCTTAGGCAAATACTGCACAATCACTGTACAGGCGTCCATGTTTTTGTATTGTAGAAGGAACTTGAGTACTCAGAGGAAACTGACTGACTAAAAGAGCTGCACAGAAGTCTGTTATTCAAATCCACAACCAGTATATCGTGATTCCCCATGATCTGAATGAATAAAATGTTTTTGTGACTTTTAAAAAAAAAAAATACAAGATTTAGTTTACATTTATTTTAATAGATATAGATTGTATGAATATTAAATAGATACATAATGCAAAATCTGCCTTGCATGTGATTTTATATTTTTATAAAGTGCTTTTTTTCTCTACTGCATATGATTGAGAGAGAGATTTTTTGTCATGTTGTTGATGTAATGATGATTTTACTGATGATTTTAATTGATTTTACTGATGATTTTAAATGTTCTTATTGATTTAAATGTTCTTATTGATTTTAAACAATTGAATGTTTTATCATGTAAAGCACATTGAGTTGCCTTGAGTATGAAATGCACTATATAAATAAATTTGCCTTGCCTTGCCTTGCCTTTTAATAAACAATGGTGTAAGGTACAGCAAGGCAAATTTATTTGTACAGCGCATTTCATACACGAGGCAACTCGATGCATTTTACATGATCAAAAAGTGCAACAGAAAACATTCAACAGCTTAAAATCATCAGTAAAAACATTTAAAATCAAACACATTACATCAACATCACCACCAAAAATCTCCCTCTCATACACAGTAAAGAAAAAGTGCCTTTAATTGTGATTTAAAAATGTTCACATTGGATGCTGACCTCAGCTCTGCTGGCAGTTCGTTCCACTTCTTTGCTGCATAACAACTAAGCGTAGCATCACCATGTTTACTGTGAGCTCTGGTCTCCACTATCTGACCTGTGTCCATAGATCTGAGAGACCTGCTGGGTTCATACCTGACTAACATGTCACTGATGTATTCTGTACCAAACCCATTCACAGATTTATACACCAGCAGCAGAACTTTAAAGTCTATTCTGAGGCTGACTGGAAGTGTTCTGACCTCTTTGTTCTGGTTAAGACCCAAGCTGTAGCTGTTTGATGGTCTTTTGGGGGATTCCTGTTAGAAGACCATTACAATAGTCCAGTCTGCTGGAGATAAAAGCATGGACCAGTTTCTCATGATCTTTCATTAAAGTCATTAAACCTTTCACTCTGGAGATGTTCTTTAGGTGGTAGAAGATGTTTTTGTGATAGATTTGATCTGACTGCTGAATGTTAGATCTGAGTCAATCAGAGCACCAAGGTTTTTGACTTGGTCTTTAGCTTTTAAAGATAGAGACTCGTGATACTCACTGACAGCAGTCCTCTTTTTCTTGTTACCGAAGACTATCACCTCCATCTTGTCATGGTTTGATTGAAGGATGTTTTCACTCATCCAGCAGTTTACTTTTTAAGCAGTCACACAACACCTACATGGGACCATAGTCATCTGGGTTCAGTGATATAGTTGTGTCATCTGCATAGCTCTGATAATCAACCTTACAGTTCTGTAAAATAGGTCCTAAAGGAAGCATATAAAGGCTAAACAGAAGGGGTCCAAGAACAGAGCCCTGAGGAACCCCACAGGACATTGTAATCTAAGGAAATACCTAACACTGCAGCATGGGCATATTTCTGTGACAGAGATCATCATTAATTAAAAGTACAGATGAGTTGTAAAGAGCCAAACTGGATCATTTTTGCTGCACCAAGTAGAAACGGATAAGTCGTCTTCATGATAGATATGCTAGAAAAGTTACTCTAGAAAACATTTTAATTGTGTTTTTAAATAAAGTGTGTGAAGCCCATGATTGAAAGAGCTTACTTATGTTGTAAAAAAAATAATTATACCTCTGTGTTCAGTGGTGACCTAGTTTCTTTCTACTGAAATAAAAAGTCGCTTTCAAAAACAAACCTGTTTCCTGACTTGCTGTTATTACTGCATATAAATAGATACACAGGTGTGGGTTGTGTGTTTTCCCACAACAGGTGTTGGTTGGTGTGCTAACTTTGAAATCTCACCTCCCCTGCACCATGTGTGCTTCGGAGTGCCTCTCTCCCTTAGTTGATATGAACACATGCTAAAATGTCCTTTTTGCTATCTGAGTCGGAGCCTTGTTTACACTAACTGTAGGTCTCAGTGGTAGACATCAAAGTGGTGGTTCTTGTTGAATTGGTCTGCAGATAACAGTCGCTTTGATGCAGGAGTGATGATAACTGAAAGAGAGCTCAGTGAGGCAGCACTGCGCTGCAATTTTTCACCTTGGAGTGATATCCAGCTTTCTGCTTCATCTGGCATTAAAGTCACATAAAGTGTTGCAGGTTGGCAATTTCACACTTGTGGTGGTTTTCCTTTCTTCGTGTCCAGTGTGCATATGCAGACATGTTTGAGGAGCAGCCAGGATCAGGTTAAGAAGTCAATATAATTAAACCTTCCTCTTCACATCCACCACTCACTCCAACTCAGCCAGGCTTGTGACAGTTTTCAGAATGTTTGTTGTCAAACGACAGCATGTGGTTCACTGTTATTGACGTGCACGTAAAGAGGCAGCGACAGGCCACAACAGCTCTGTTGTATAGAACAAGGTCTTCATAAGTGATGGCATGTGTCTCATCCTCCACATCTACACGTCAAAATGTCCAAGATTGGAAACATCCCTTCACACGTCAAGCGATGGATAAGCATATTTAGTTTTCTGTCCCAAATATCTAAATGGGACAGTTGGCAGCAGTGATGAGGGGATTTGGGCGAATCTGTCGCTTTTCTGAGAAATGAGCTATTCTAAAATTCTGACAGGTTTGAGTTGATCTTTTTTCTCCTTTCTTTTTTTCCTTGCTGGCTGCCAGTGAACTATACTGGAAAGTTGCTAGTTTAAATCCCAGGAAAGGTAGAAATGTTTCTCAGGGAAGAGCTAAAAGCAGACACCAATGTGAATTAAAAAATAAGGTAGGTATTGAAATTGCAATCAAGTCCCCAATTGCTGCACAGTGAGAACTTAGTTGATCAAAGTGGCCTTGACTCACAGCTGAATGATCCCTGATTAATGGCCTTCAGACTATCCACTGAGTTATGAAGAGGTTTTTGTCTTTTGGCCAATCCATATATAGATCGTCTACAACATTGGTTTGCACAGCGTTCTCTATCACTAGTTCTCCACTGGTCTTTCTCCTGGGTTCAAAATCCCACCTTATTAAAGTTGTGCCCAAATTAAGCAAACTTTACTTTGACCAATCAGAAACCAGTTTCCAAGATCAACTGCAGATTTTGTTTTGCTGGTTACATGCACTAAATTAGTGTTTGACCGCAAACTTTTTAGATAAGCTTAAGCTTTTTAATCTTTTGTAATTTGATGGTATCCAAAATATTCTTGATGATTCTAAAACCTTAAGGAACATTTTGAAGATCTGCGTAATGGGATTTGTTGACTGATTCATATAGCAGTGTTTAATGGAATATGTAATCAGCCTGAATGGTTCTATTTTATTTTTATTTTTCATTGTTAGCACTAATATAGTGCTTCTGAATTTTAATGTCATCTATAGACCGTTCTTCTGTAGTCTACTCTGAGGCAGGTAACATTTATTTAAATTATTATAAATAAATACATTTCAAAAACATTTGTTCTGGTAACACACATTCTTTCCTGTGGTCAGAGCAGGTAC
This sequence comes from Gouania willdenowi, assembly GCF_900634775.1. NCBI lineage: Eukaryota > Metazoa > Chordata > Actinopteri > Blenniiformes > Gobiesocidae > Gouania > Gouania willdenowi. Next base: position 34,928,462 of record NC_041049.1, on the reverse strand, counting down.
CATAGAGGGAAGTTAACCTAATGTATGTCTTTGAACTGCAACTTTCCCACACTCTAAATTGTATGCTGTGGCCAAGTTTGTCTGTGCCGATTTGCATTTTTTCTGAGCATATCAGAGTCCCTGTCCCCACTCATTTAAAAATCATATATGCAATGTTTAATTGATATTGGGAGTATACCGTTGGGCAAAAAAAGTATTTAGTCAGCCACCAATTGTGCAAGTACTCCCACTTAAAAAGATGCGAGATGCCTGTGATTTTCATCATAGGTATACCTGAACTATGAGAGACAAAATGAGAAAAAAAAAATTCAGTGAATCACATTGTAGGGTTTCAAACCCTAACCCTAAGCATTTCAAGGTCCTGGAGTGGCCTAGCCAGCCTCCAGATCTGAAAGTTGAAAATCCAGTTGCCCAGCAACAGCCCCAAAACATCACTGCTCAAGAGGAGATCAGCATGGAGGAATGGGCCAAAATACCAGCAACAGTGTGAAAACCTTGTGAACACTTATCAGAAAATGATTGCCCTCTGTCATTGCCAACAAAGGGTACATTACAAAGTATTGAGATGAACGTTTGTTATTGACCAAATACTTATTTTCCATCATAATTTGCAAATAAATTCATCAAAAATCCTACAATGTGATTTTCTGGATTTTTTTCCCTGAAAAATAAAAATATACTAAATGAGGGAAATAAAACACACAAAAATGCACAAAAAGACAACTGAAAGATAAAAAAAATACACATGACTCCAAAAAATATACATTACAATGAGTAAAATAAAACAAAAAATACATTATACATTACAGAAAAATACAACAAAATATGAAAATTACTCAAATAAAAATATACTAAATGAGTAAAATAAAACAAAAAACTAAACAATATTTATACAAAAAATACACAAAATAACAGAAATAAACAAAATTACACAAAATGACTGCAGAATCACACTACAATAGCAGCAAAAAAACAAATTAAAGAATGAAACACACATAAAGACTCAAAAAAACATACATTACAAAAATATAAAAATGAGAAACAACAAACATTGTGCACGTGCACCCGGAAGACAGCTGTAGTTCTGGCCACACTGTCTTCTGTGAGTAGCACAGGCCCTGAGCTCCGGTTTTATTTTTTTATTAATTACTTTAAACTTATATTTAATGGGTGATTTTTGTTGATTTTTATATTTTGATGTGTGTGTGTGTATGAAGAAACAAGGACTAACTGTTGTAATTCCATGCCAGGATCTCGCCAATAAAAGCTGTGTTGGCCAAAAGTGACGTGGTCTTGATTAAAAAAACTTAACACAACACACGAAGAAGAGTACAAACCGCTACACGCGCTATGCTAAATGCTATACGTAAGTTCAGAGTGCATTAGTGAATTGATATCACGTGGCCACTGCTGCTCCTTTCTCTAGCTAGAAGCAGGATAACACTACAAGCAGGATGACAGCACTAGAGACGATAAAGAAACTTTCTTTTGAGGAAAGACGACAGCTTTTAAAAGATGGGAGACCAACACCTGAGCTACCAGACCTTCAGCAAAGGTAAGATCAGAAAAATTGTTTGTATTTTCTACAGTGAAAGGAAGTGGATGCGCCTCACTGAGGCTGTTCCGAGTTGTTGTTGTTGTTTTTCTCCGTGTTTCTGTGTTTCCAACACAAACAACGGATGTGCTGCTGTGTCATGAGATATATCTTTGTTGGGAGAGTATGGAGGATATATTAAATAATTGTTTATGTTTCTTTAATGGTGTTTATGATGTTGATTTTGTTAGATGGCTAAATGCTTGTTCATGTGGATCTTGGTTTTTTTCTTTCTTATTATGAATTTTATCTTTTGATAAGCGCATTGAGATGACTTTGTTGTAAATTGCGCTATAGAAATAAAGTTGAATTGAATTGAACTAACACTTGCCGGCAGAAACATATGGAATTGTGATTGGTGTTGACATTGGTGTCTCATTTGCATCGCCCTGCCTACCCAACCCTAGTGCTCACGGCAATTCACTACATATGGTATATTACTGGATAATAAAAGGGGTAAGATTATATACTGTATGTTTTTATTTCTCCTACTCCTTTTTGAACATATAATGGGCTTTACTTGCAGGATTTGGTAATCTGTCTATTTTCCTTGTTTTGTTTTTATTATGATACAGGTACAGTATATACATTGTTCATGTTTGAAATTATATAGATCAATCTCCAATTACATGTAAATGTTGATGCAGCAACATGTTTCCTCTCTGCAGTCTGTACTTTCTCCTCTCTCTATTCTTCCTCTTTGTGTCCTTTTTTTGGTCTAGGTGTCCTGGTTTTAGAGATGATGGTTCCTAGTCTGTGGTTAACCCAGTTTGTAATACTGATGTTATTTCTCTCTATCATTTTTAGGCCGGGCTACCGGACTCAAAACGCCACTCACTTTGTTCTTCTTGTTCTTCTTCTTGTTAGGCCCAAGCGCCATGAGCTGGCGAAGGGCATCTTGCTCTCATAGTGGCCACACTACGAGGGAAGGGGCGGAGCCTATACGAACACCACATGCCCGTCAGTGACCAAGGACTCTTGTCATGTTGTAGGCAAGCCACCGCGCTTTCCGAAAATGTATAGTTCATGGTAATCAAAAAGGGGGAAACATTGTTATTGTGCTAGAATATCATTCTTTCTTTCTTTCTTTCCTCTTTCTTCTGTATTGTTTCTGACTTGTACAAATGTATAGTCAAAGCTTCACACAAACCTTTATCACGTAACAGACTGTGGAAGAAGGATTTTGACATCTCTTTGGACTTAGACTGGCACACTATATGGTGCAATATATCCATGTCCTCCAGAAATCTTGATCACCAAATGATACATTATAAAGTTAATCACAGATTATATCTAACTCCTCGAAGGTTACAACAAATTAAAGTCAGAGACAATCCATATTGTGACTATTGTTTAGACAATACTATTGGTATATATTATCATATGGTTTGGCAGTGCCCAGAGGTTAATAGATTTTGGAACAGTGTATCAAAATTCACTGTTATATTATGTCTTTGTATAAACTTGAAGCAGCGCATCGGAGGCGACACAGCAAAGGAAGCGCAGCAAAGGTGGCACGGCAAAAGCAGCGTGGCGAAGGTGAGGGTTTTTATCACCGCTTGCGGCTATATTTCTTTTTTTTCTTGTTCTTGGGGTGTACACTAGTTAAAATCACTACTCCTCTGTTGTTCGTGAATGGATTGAGCTGAAATTTGGTAGGTATAATCTATGGATGTGTACGCATCAAAGCTTGCAGCTCAATTTTTGATTTGGGGCCGATTACACGTGTCTCGGGGGCACCATGGCGATTCCGAGGACCTCATTTTTCAAATGACTACTCCTCCGTTAGTTCTCCTTAAATTGGAATACAGTTTGCTATGAACACTCTATGAATGACTATGATAAGATGCTTGGAGCCCTTTTTTTGAAATGAGGTAGGGGGCCCGGAGGCCCACCCCCCCATTTTCGGTAATTTCCAAATTTATGGGAACGTAATCGTGTGATATATTGTTTCAAAGGTAATTCAACATAGATTACGATTATGCCTCGCACAATTTGTTTGTTTGTTTGTTTTACTCGGTGGAATCAAGTCGATTCACTGAATTCTCTGGAACGTGGTAGGGGCTATTTGGTGCAGAGACATTCCGCGGGCCTGGCCGTAGTTCATCAGAACTTCTTAGTTCACCTCTTTGTTTCCAATAACCCCAACCAGTCCGGCATATGGCTGGTTCTACTGGAGGTTTCTCTCCATTGTCACTGGTATGTATGTGATGAGTGCCTTGAAATGTTGTTTGACGCTATATAAATAAAGTTGAATTGTTTGCTTGTGGGATCATTAAATCATCCAGGTCCAGTTTGAGGTCGCTTGCTCAATTTGTGGTTTAGTTGTCAATTCTGTGTTTTTCCTACAACAAGAGCTTTTTCCGAGTCATCTTACATCACTCTTGCTTGTCAGTTAAATAGATATTTATCAGAACCATCATGTTTCTAACTGTTCTCTACAATTAGGTCCTTTTATTGCATGTGAAAATGCTAAAATTTGTATTTAGTTATTAAAGACAAGGTTTTATGGAAAAGGTGTATAAAGTACATCTTCCAAAATGAATGGTAAATGGACTTGATTTTATATAGTGCTTTGTCCCTACACTGAAGTAGTCCCAAAGCACTTTACAGATCACCCATTCACACATAAATTGAGTACACAAGACAGATTTTAAAGCTCCCTATCCTCATCCACAGTCATTAAACACCTTGGTCTAGCTGATCCCACCAGGTGAAAAATGTTGTTTCCTGATTCTGTAGCCTGATTGGTTGCTGTATGCTGCGGCAAGAAAGTGCTGTTTGACAGCTTTATGGGCTCCTTTATGCTAGAACCCATTTATTCTCAAACGTACCACATGCACACTGCTGTGTCTGGCATGTGTTAAATGTCATTTAACAGAAGACAAAGACATGCTTCTGTTACAGCTGTGAGTCCCAGCGTCTGCCGTACCGACATCTCTCTTGGCTTTGAAGCTGACTGACCTGTCAGCCACCTGTGATATCCACCCTCTGCCAACACAGCTGTATCTCAAATGTCACAGTTTCCCCAGAGTAATCAATATTCTAAAAAAGCCCCGAGGCAGAGGTCATGATCGTGCAGCAAAATGAAATGCAGCCAAAACATGTGAGATGTAATTCAGGATGGACTCTAAAATCCTTCAGTGGATTATTCTCAAGACGTTACACAAATGATTAAGAAGCCAACAAAAAAAAGGTCCAAACCTTTTGTCTCTTCTTGTATTTTTCTTTTTATGAAACAGTGAATGCCATTACTGTTAATGCTACAAGGCAAGAAATTAGAAAATAATCTAAGTTGCAGCTCTGTGCATGATGGTGTCATTTCTCCTACGCTAAGCTAAAGAAAATCAAAGAAATGGAGGACGAGCATAAAACTGCACATCACTCAGAAGAGAAGGTTTAAAAAACTGGGGTCCCACATTGCAGACAACAACACTTGGACAGACAGACAGATATGAATATGCTGGTTTGTTCCACTACTACTAGTACTACTCTATCCCTAAATCTCTGCAGAGGATGACGGAATCCAGGGCCGTGGAAGTAATTTTTTTTAACAAAAAACCTATGAGCCTGTAGGCCTATTTAAAATACATTTTAAAAATAAATAAACTGATTGAGATTCACTATTTTATTGTCACATACACTTCAGTCCACACAGCCAGAGTCTGTAAAGCACAGACATCATCATCAGTGGTGGGGACTGAGCATCTGTCTGCAGAAACATCCTGGTGATAGATAGATGTGACAGCCTTGGATAGCCTTGAAAAGCAATGTGTTTTCGATTTAGGCTTGGTCAATTTCATTAGCCTTGTGTCCCGGTTCTCTCTGCATTAATCCAATAAAGTGGCCTTAACTTGCAAGCCGGGCACTCAACTTCTCCAAGTTGGTTTCAATTCCACGTAAAATGATCCAATAGCAGCTCCTGCTTGCTTTTGAGTTCATTTATCACATGAGTCTGAGTGTTGAGAGCCCTGCCGCATTCTTCAGAAATGACTGGCAACCTTCCCAAAACAGTTTCCAACGTAATACGGATAAGTCAGAAAGCTGCCAGCTCCAATCAGCAGCATGCCTGCTACCATAATTCCAGTTATGTAGATGTCTTTTACGGAAAGTATCGAGAGACACAAAACTCAACACATTTTTCCAAGGGTCCAGTGCATATCCAGCCGCAAACGTCCAACCATCCGTCCATATATAACGTCCATATATATATATATTATAAATTGTTCCTTTCCCTCACATATTTGACTAACTTGTTATTTTCTCCTCACCTCACCCTCTAACAGCACAATACCAACCCAACCATACCAACACACACACAAGCATGCACATGCACACGCACACAGTATTATAATGTATAACATTTGTAAATATTGTCTATGGTCTATGGCATTTTTTCTGTAATTGTCTCTAGAAAGGAAAAAAGAAGAAATAAAAAAAATATCGAAGTATAATTCATGTGCAGTAGTTCATGTTGTATAATAAAATATGACAGTTAAAAAAAAACTGTCCATGGTCCATTACTGCGCTTCCTCCTTCCTGGGAAATATGTCTTATCTTATTTAATCCAATCTTACTTATCTTAAGTTGATACATCTATTAATCCATTTTCCGACCCGCTTGCTCCTTTTTCAGAGTCGTGGGGGTCAGCTGGTGCCTAAACTTGATACTGTACAAAACATATATTACAATATGTTCAAAATAGAGTTTTTTAAATTGATTTATTTTTTTTTACCATGCATATCCTCTCGCAAAGTAAGTATAGCCTATGTATTTTATTTTAAGTACAAACTACCATGGAAAAAGGAAGTCAAAATATGTTATTTTATTTTGCAGTCTTAGTAGTAAAATCTGTATAAAGTTATATAAAGACTCAAGCTCATTCTTTTTCTGCCAACAATTCAGCAGCAAGCACAGATCGATTCCGTGTGTTTGTGTTGCCATAAAGTCCAATTTGCAGCTATAGCGTGCCGCAAATTCTCAAATGTGTATTTTGAGACACAAATTCAGCACCTATGCTGAGAGCTGAGAAGCTTTTGTTATCAGCACCTGGGTGAGTTTTGCTTGAGCTGTTACAGAAGAGACAACGGACAAATGAGACATTTCCTTTTTTCAGTTTTTGGTCTGACATACCTACCTTCTGTGCAAATTTGTTATTGCTGATTATGTTGTTTCCCTGAAAAATGTGGCTATTTTGCTGTATGTTCCTTCCTCTTGAACCATTACATATCTACTCACCTAACAATCCACCCACAAAGGTACTTACTATCTATCTACAAATGTAGGTAGGTTGTATGTAGATAGACAAGTAGGTGTTTTGGTTAGCTCTCACTTAGATTAAGCCCTAGATGCTGGGTTCCCATTTACAGTAGAGGAAGTTTAAGGATTTTTTGAAGTGGAGTTTAATGCTCTCCACATTCATTTGTAAGCTTCCACTCTAAATGTTTCCAAATTGTTGTATATAAATGTTCCTTTGGGCTGTTGGGAATCCCTAGATGAAACAAAATCACTTGCATGTAAGGTAAAAAAGAGGATAATTTAAAAGAAAAGACAATTAGCTCAACTGACCTTAAGTTCCAAGTTGTACACATATTATTCTGTGGCAATAAGCAAATCTGTTCTTGGAATTGTAAGAATAAGGCAATCCTAAAATTGACCATTGAAAAGCTCCACATATGCTGTTTTTCCGTTTGTTCCTGTGTTCTCACTATTAGTCTCTCTGTCCTATTGCATTTTTACACAAACATTTTGACCCATATGTGGGAGCAGACTTAACCATGTGCATCTCTTGACATGCTTTAAGGTGCTGATATCAGCAGAGGTGTGGACTTGAGTCACAAGACTTGGATTCGAGTCAGACTCGACTCATGAATTTGATGACTTTAGATTCAACTTGACAAAATGTAAAGAGACTTCAAGGATCACGGACGGAGAAGCAACAACTCATTTAGAATAGAATAGAATAGAATAAAGTTTATTGCCATGTGCACATGCCAAAAAAGAACGCATGTCCCAGAATCAGATTAAATTAACAAATACAAATCAGCCAAGACAGTATAAGTAAAGGTGCAAACAAGGAAAGGACATAAGTATACTCAACACAAATATAAATAAATAAATATAACCTAAGTTTAATTTACATATTGCACCTAATTGGTCAATGAAAGAGTACTGTGGTATCTGCCCTCTTTAATGTCCTGTGCCAAGAGCCTGACAGCAGCTTGGAACCTTGTTCATTATTCAAAGCTGCACAAAGAACGGTAAGTTCTGAATGAAAGCTAAAAATATGACCAAAACTTTTCAAATCAAAGTCATTTTTATAGGCAATCAATATTAAAAATGTATATATCGTTTTAGCTTGCTGTCAGATGAGTTTTTCCGGTCAGGGAAACATTGCGTTCTCTTCAGCATGCCAGATTTCATTTACAAAAACTGCTATTTTATGTTGCACCATACAGCAGTTGTTCTGTTTATTTCTGCCTCGTTTGGGCCATTTTTGTAATTTTATTTATTCACAACTAAGCTGAACGAACATTGAAGACACTAAATAAAGCAAAGAAACATAATTATTGAAGCAACAGTTGAGCATTAATTTCTGTGTGGTGCGAGGTAAAATTGCTATTTTGTCAAGGAACGCTGGTGTGCTGCAGCACATGAATTTGACAAGCAACTTACTATAGGTTTTCTGACCAAAAGTGCTGTTTTAAAGCAAGATGAAGCAGTGAAAATATTATTGATATAGTGTACACTAAAACTAACTTTGATTTGTCTCTTTTTAGACCTCCTTTCACAAATTCAGTTCTTCTCATAGTGTAGCGCTCGCCCCACTGGTGGGATATGGAGACATGTGGAATGCTACATACATTCAATTTAATGCATTTTTCTTTCTTTACAATAAAAATCAGTCACGAAACAGAACCACACTAGCCTACATGTAGCTGAATTTTGACCACTGTATTTTTACGTTAAGTTTATGAACTTATTCATTATGAAATAATAACATCAACTATAATATATACAAATATACTACAATTATTTGTGATAGTCTGTTAAATTTAAAGTGTAATTTGCCAGGATTTACGTTTGGGCAATCGGGTAAGGTTTTTATATTATTAATATTAGGGGGAAAATTATATATTCCTAACATAATCTCTTGTGTTCTAGTGCAATATGTTCACGAAACTCACAAAATTAAGAGATGAGTTACGCCAGCTCTAGTGCAATATACAGATGCAAAGTACATTTGAATTTTGTTTTTACTAATGTGAAGAATATTAACATGTGAAAAGAAACAATAAATAAATATAGATGATTAAAGCATACATGGTCTGTAAATATTATTACTCTGTTGTAAAAAGGACTCAAATGGTGGGACTCGGGACTTGAGGGTAAGGTCCCTCCTCTGGTCATCAGATATTACTTATTTTGTATTACCTGCTGTTGAAACATAAAAGATAAGGACTTGAATGCAGCAGTCCTAACATTAAAATCACTGACAAAAGAAGTGACTTCAACTGATCACTTCTTTACTGTGGCATTTGTTCAAAGGTGGAATATATTAGTCAGCATGAGAAGACATCACTTATTATTTTCCTATTTTTGCCTCTTCTGATAGAAATATTGTGTAGTTTGAACATGAGATACATTTCATAAATTTATTTTAAAACCTTAGCTTTACGATGTGTTTCTTTATGCATTTTGTTTAGATTTTGAAATTTCTAAAAGTTATTTCTTTTTTCCAACTACTGTAGTTAAATAATGAAACAATGTCATGAACAGTAAATCCTGTTACTTGGTAAAAAGTGTGGTTCTTTTTATGTTGGTTTCTTCTCTTGTTAATAAGCAGGTGCTCTGTCATTACCTACCTACTGATTACCATTGTAAATTGTATCTTAAGAAACAAATCCACTTTAAGTAAGCCCAGTTTGGAGTATGACTTTACAGAGAGCCTGCAAGAGGATAACAAAGTTGTGGGAATAAACAAGTTCCTACTTATTCATACATTTACTAGTCTTACATGTTTGAAAAAAGACCGAATTAAAAAGTAACATTTCAGTCAGTAAATACTGGAAATGCTTGTGCTTTAAAAATACTGTAATGTACACAATTACTTGGACACTCTTGTAAAAATACATATGTTTAGCCCAGAAATATGCTTGGGAGTGGGACCCACATTTTTTGGTCCCAGTGGAGTGCTACAGTCTGCATTATGGTAGCAGACATTTAGCGGTGCGCATCAGTTTGAGCTCCAGATCTTACGGTAATGACAGCCCGCCCCTTCCTGCTTTGTGCGCGCAGCCCGAACAGACAAACACTGCTCCCTGACCGACCACCACACACACTGGATACTGCAGCAGCTCGGCTCGATTACCAACAAACATCGCAGAGAAAGTCCTCGTCTGAGACAAAGTAAGCCAGCTGTAAGTCCGCTTTCTTCTCACGTTGAACACGAACATCCTGGCATAGTGAGTTCAATGTGTTTCTGTGGGTTTTGTTGCGTTTCATCAGCTGGGGGAGTGAAGTTGACAATGGTGGTGGACTGCAATGGATTTGAAAACATGTTTAACAATTAACAGTTAAAGTAAAACATAAATAAAGAAAAATGATAAAGTCCACGTGCAACCAGGACTTTGAAAGTTTCAGTGTTTAATTTAAGTCTGCAAATTTTGTGTTTACTACGTTTAAGGCATTTTAGAATATTTTAAAAGAGTTGGATGATACATTGGGTTCTATGATACGATACGAGATGTTAGGTTCACGAGATCGATACTTAACCGTAATTTTTTTATTTTAAAAAAACATTAGGTCAAAGTGAGATTTATGCTGAGTGGATAATATTAAGCTAGTAATATTACACAAAAGTAACTCCAATTAAATTTATAAACAATAAATAAATCTGATGGACAAATAGAACTAAATATGCACATGTGCCTTTTGGAGCCCATTCAGCATCTGGTGAGAGAGAAGGATGGACTGGTAATGCACTAGTAGCATTTGTACTGTGCACTGCTTTTTTTTCTTCTTCTTTTTTCACTTTGTCTGCCTTTGTAGCCTTTTTAAATGTGTCTAGTGTTGATGTATTTACATTTATTTGTATTTGTAAGGAACCTGTTTACACTTTAAGTTGGGAATTGTTTTATTTATTTACAGTTTTTTATTTATCGTGATTTTTATTGTTATCACGATAAATACCAGAAATTATCGGGATAATTTTTTTTTTGTCAATATCGCCCATCACTACTCGCCAGTTTGTAGCTGACTTTGTTTTTACAAAATGTGGAATAACAAGGGATGTAGAGCACTGTAGAAAACTGATTTTTTTTATTTTTTTTATCATACCTCCCCTTTAATGCACTTTAGTTTTTTTTGGAATGCATGTTTTGTTTTATTTGAAGGCCTAATATAAATCAAAAACTTTGTTGTGCTTTTTATGAAAAGCAAAGGCTAATGGAATATTTAAAATATGTCATAATATTCATTAAACATTTACTTTCTTTTTAAAACATGTCTAAAAATGTATTCTAGACTATTTATGCACTATTTAAAAAAAAATTGTGAAAAACTTAACCGCATTTAATATTCGGTATTCGGCCGTGTTTATATTTTATTCGGCTTCGGCCTCAAATTTTCATTTCGGTGCATCCCTAGTTAAAACTATCAAAATTTATAGTACACAGCATAAGACAAAGACAAAATAACCCTACTAACAAGCAAAACAATAAATCTATAAACTAGAATCAAATAAATCAATTATAACCCTATTCACACAGGATTAGTTTTACCTGGGGACCACATGTAATAAATAAATTACCTGCTTTTTATGTGGCGCATTCAAACGGGATAACCAAAGCTTGAGATTTTGCCGAAATGTATGGACATCTGAAAACGTGAAACAGTGTGTGAGTTGATTTAAAACTTGACAGGCTTTTGACCACACCTCAGTGCTGTTACTGCTAGCGCTAGCCAGTTGTATTAAATAGAAGGCTACTGAAATGCAGCCTCCATTCTTCGCCAAAAGTAAATATACATGTGTCACGGTCTGAGTTTACCTCGTACTGAGATCGATTATGCGCATATATGCTCAGACTGTGACACCGGAAACAAAACGATGCGTAATCACGCATCAGATCCCACCCATTTCTGTCAAAATCACAGAGAGGCCTATTCGCATTGGATTAGTATAATCACAGGAAGTACAGATTACAACAAGAAAGCAAACAAATGTGTGGCTTTACCTCTTCAACATATCTAACTAACTTCACGTTTCATGAAACATGTAAACATGTGGACTACACTTCTTAAACACTCTGAACTTAACAGGACAGTACAAAATAGGACCAAAAAAAATAAAAATAATTTGCAGCCTTTGCGATTAGAAAATCGTTTTTTTTGGATATTGCAATAATATCGCAAATGCAATTAATTGTTCAGCCTTGGTACGATATAACCCTCTATTGTTGATATCGCAAATTTTATGTTTGTGTGGTCCTGGTCTCACTCTGTTGCTAAAGTATCATAAAGCAGGCTAATCTACTGACAGCAACACTGATACTTTGCAGTAGCATTTTTACGTCACCTGGAGATACTAGTTTACAGTACTGTTAGAGGAGCAAGCTGGTCCCGGTTGACGTGACTGAAATAGGTCTGCCTTCAGCTACTGAAACCGGTGGCTGCCGTCATCCACCTGGATGGGCTGCGTCAGATCCCAGCCTAATTCTACATCATTTAACACTGGCCGGGTTGTGCTCGGACATGAGTGTTAAGTGTTAAGTTTTAGAAGCAAAGATGCAAAAAATTTATACTAAAACATTGCTCCCCAGGCGCCGCAAAAAAGGCTGCCCACTGCTCCTCAGGGATGGGTTAAATGCAGAGGACAAATTCCATGTATGTAATAACATTACATGGCCAATTAAAGGCGAAAGCCCCGATTTTATCTTAAACTTAATCTTTAATTGTTGGTTTGTGCACCCCCTGTGCAGTGGCATTCCCACATACAAATTTACAAATCAGAACATGTGACAACAGTACATATAGCAAAAGTCACAAATATTCCTTCATTGAGAAGATTCTTAAGGGAGAAGTACCATTTATTTTGGGATATTTTTTTTGTTTATTTTTATATACACTGAATAAACACTTTTGTTTTTGCTCCCATTTTTCATGAGCTGAACTCAAAGATCTAAAACATTATCTATAAACACAAAATACCTATTTCTCACAAACATTCTTCACAAATGTGTCTAAATCTGTGTTAGTCAGCACTTCTCTTTTACAGATATAATCCATCTTACCTCACAGGTGTGGCATATCAAGATGCTGATTAAACAGCATGATTATTGCACAGGTGTGCCTTAGGCTGGCCACAATAAAAGGTCACTCTAAAAATATTTAGTTTAATCACACAGCACAATGCTGCAGATGTTGCTATTGGCCGCCAATAACTTCCGGGAACTATTTGAGTCTTTTTGAGTCTAAACGACTCTGTGTGCGTGCAGCATGTACATCCAAGCTGCGCATTAGGTTATAAAGACGTGGTGAAAATATCAGCGTTTATAATGCTGTGTTCGCGGAGAAATGTAAATGTTCCGCACAGCCGCCCACTAATAACGTCCGGGTCCCATCTGTCTGGTCTAACCCGCGGTCAACCCAAAACTAAAATGAAAATAAACATTTTGAATAGGGATGTCTCGATACAACTTTTTAATTTCCGATATGATACCGATATTGCTACCGATATTGTAGCCTTGCATATCGGCCGATACCGATATTGATCCGATATCAGCATGAATCATACTGTACATGCTTTTTAAAAATAATCTTGAGATTTTTTTGTGGAAAAAATGTGGAATCTTAGAAAATGCTCGATCAAGTGATGTTACTCAAACAAAGAACAATAGTCAGCAACAGTAGGGATGAGAAAAACTGACCCATTTGTTATTAACAGATTGTTTCATACATTTTAACCTTCAGCATATTATCTACAGTATTCTACAATTGAATAAAATAAATTAAAAAATGAATAAAAAAAAAACAGAAAATCAGGAAATTTTAATCTGATATTCGTTTTCAGACTAATATCGGACCATTATCTGATATTGATATCGGATCAGGACACCCCTAATTTTGAAATCACCAAATACGTCCAAAATAACACATGTCAAAAAAGTTTCAGAAAAAAGTTTCAGAAATTCGCTACACACACACACACACACACACACACACAGAACTTCTTTGATAGATAGATGGCGTAGCTGATGTATGTGTTTCTGGGTTATAATATGCAGATTAAAAAGAGTTTAAAACAACCCATGCACTCTGAAATTGGTCGTACAGCATAGCCATGCATGGCGCTGATGTATAGTTGCCCTTACTGGCGTACCGTAGATTTGTATGAAGCAAAGATTGACAGTGACTCGAGATATGATGCATAAAATTATATTGTATTCATTTCAGAAAACTCAACTTTTATGTTTTTTTTAATATACATTCACAGTTTTGTCATTTTCTGACCCACTTGCTCCATTTCAGTGTTGCAGGGGACTGTAAATAATCAATCTTTGGAAATTTAGGAATTGGTAAATTTCAAAAACAAAATCGTGAAAAAAACGATTATTGATTGGATTTCATCACCCCTAACATTAAATGGGGGTGGCTAATCAACGATAAAGTATAAACCCTGGACAATCAATAGGTGACAAAATATTACACATTATTAGATAGTTCACCTACTGGAATGGAATTAGCTGAATGACATGAACTAAACCCTCACAGATATGTTTTGGGACAATAATATCATGATAAAATGGGTGGTCTAACGTTTAGCAGGTGCAGTTAATTATTTGACAGATGACAGTCGGATTAAGGTGAGTGTGCTTTCAGCCCACTAATGCAGCATATAATTATGAAATTAATAAAAAAGAACGTACTTGTAGTAACTGGTCCCTGACTGCCATTCTGTCATTTTGATTGTACTGAACAAAGGGTGTGCGATCTGACGATATTAGATCGTTAAGGATTACAACATGACGACGATCTCCCAAATCATGGAGATCGTCTGTAGGTCACATCTTAACCCTTGCGGTGCCGTGTCTGCGTCATACGTCTGTCGTCCATACACAGAACATCCAATTTTACAATACGATGTCGATATGTTTGGATGTTTGCCGATATCACTAAGTCTGTCTCGATATGATTTTAATTCGATTCACAAGCCTGCGATCGAGTTGATGTGATATCATATGCCCATCTCACACAATCATTTACATGTATATCTCGGGCCCTATAAAATCTGCGTTAACAGAAATCGACAAAATCGGCATTAAACCCCGTCACCGTGGGGAACATGGGGAAATGTTTCCGGGGATCACTTATTAGGTGCACCACCCTCCCTCCTCCTGTCCTGGCTGCATTAAACTCATCTCAAACCACCACAAATACCCTCTATAAACAAGGCAAATCATCACTAACTACAGAACCTCTAGTGCCCTTTTGCTGTGCCTGTAAAGCTCTGCCCGTTTTTTGTGTAGTGCAGCGGTGCTCCGTGAAAACGTGATCAGCTTGAATCATCTTCCCCTGCTCAGTGTTTGAACTATTGTGCCTGGATAACTAAGAAGAACTCTGTTGTAATTTTGTTCTTTTTATTTCAGCCTTTTGTCCGTGCCTCGTAGGTCCACATTCACAGTCAGCAAGTTACCTCAAGTGCAGCCGTTTCAGTGGGAACTTCCAGTTTACAAAATAAAAGTCAGTTGGAGCAACGTTATTAGAATGTTACATTCATGACATTAGAATGTTACATTCTAATAACATCTCATCAGAGCTACAGAAGATAGTATAATTTAAATTAGGTTAATTTAAACCAAGTTGATCAATGAATCAATAAACCTGATTAGATTCAGTAAACCATTGGTCCCTGAGAGGAAATATGGTGACATTAATGCTGTTCTCATACATCTTTATATGACACATAAATAATTAAAAAGGAGCAGTCAGAATAAGCCATGTCACGACAACTTATATCTACCTTTTAATTGTATCATACTTTATTTTTGACATACAATTTTGTTTAATTATGAGTTTTTTGTTTTTTATATATATATATATATATATATATATATATATATATATATATATATATATATATATATATATATATATATATTGTTTCCTCACAGGAGTTAAAAACTTATTTTCTTTAAAAAATTATAAATATTTCTAAAAAATAAAAAAAAAATTAAAGTGGAGAAATTGGAATTTGGAAAAAAATAAATATGATTTTATAGGGCCCTATATATCGACTCCCAAAAAACAACTGAAATATGATTTGACCATTATATTTCTAAGGTCTTTCAGGTATTAGGCATTTCAGGCATTAAATAAAGAGTATGAACACCATTCTGTAATATTTAACAAAGTGTTAGACTTTGAATTGTGTGAGTGATTAAAAGTGTCTAGTAGTTTTATTTAAATTTCTACGGTGCAATACGTTTTTAATAATACAAAAATAGGGCTTTAAAAACAGTTGATTTCACTGTAACAAACTGTAACCAGATTGGGAAAAAGTGTTACTGGCATGTTATTATTAATAATATCATTATTTTTTTAACATGAACATGTTAATGATGCCACAGCCACACTGTTATATAACTAAGTATGAAAACATATTTTAAGGGGCATATGATGAATTCGTGTAAAACTAAAATAACCACATGGTTCATTTGTTTTGATATGGTTTTAAAATGGAATAACCAAAGAACTAAGGGTACATGGATAATATTGCTACATATATGGTTTTGATGTAATTTTTTTCTTTTTCAATATTAAATTAATATCTCAAGTGGACTTCCAGACACTTGTTTTTCAGTAGTCTTGTTTATTTACATGAACAGACGCTGTTTGTTGTGGGGAGTTAGTATAAATCATCAACCCATTTACAAGCACGGACCGAATACTGAAAGTATCAGATCT
Organism: Gouania willdenowi; assembly: GCF_900634775.1. Lineage (NCBI taxonomy): Eukaryota > Metazoa > Chordata > Actinopteri > Blenniiformes > Gobiesocidae > Gouania > Gouania willdenowi. Next base: position 34,911,904 of record NC_041049.1, on the reverse strand, counting down.
CAGTTTGCGTGTCTATGCACTTATGTGCATGCTAAACCCCTTAGAAAAACAATCTTCTTTAACCCAATTCTTATCGTCTTAAAATCAGCATCACTACTATAGCGCTGAGCTTTCATTATTATTTAATTTCCTGATGTATAGTTAATAATTTTTAACTTTTTCCTCACGTGGCTTTTTCTCCTTTACTCCTCGCTTTGCTGAGCAACAATGTAAACAACGCAGGTTCCGTGCTGCTTTCGGGATACTTCGGTGTCTTCTTCGTTGGTGTTTTATAGCGGTTGGCTCCACATTCAGGAAGCGCCAGCGGGGCATTACTGGTCGGCAGCCGCATAGTGCCGTGTACAAATTTGGGTGGCAGCAGGGGTTGCAGGCTTTGTTGTCGCGTGGCATTTGCTAGTTATGCCACCATCCCCGCGCAGGAAATGGTGGCACGGATGCACAGATGTGCTATGTGAATTTCAAAGTAAAGGCTTATCTTAAACATGAAGATGTGCATTGATGTAATTGGATCGTTAATTAATTAATTGATGTGGATTGATGTATTGTTACACCACTAATGTACATATATTGTATTTTTATAACTTATGTCATATGTTACCCGGATAAGCAATGTTTTCTGTTTTAAAATTTAAAATCTTAATGGTAAAATCCTGTTTGAGTTGTGATATATTTGAATATTTACGGGGGAATTAGAGCGAGAGCTTAAGCACATCACGTCATGTTGTGAGCGAACAGGACCAGGACAGAAGCCCACTGCACCTGGTTTCCCTCCACAGATCCTAGACCAGGGGCGTAAAGAACGTAAAGAACACTTATAACCACTAATAAGCAACGTTTGGGACTAATGTGCGCACCTCCACGGCAGCTCTGACCCTGCCGTACACACAAAATCATAAGAAACGAAAAACTCCGACCCCAACAGGAGAAGGATTAAATTAATGACAGCTCTGTGAAATTGGGACATTTGAGTGAAATAATTGAACATTAGGGACATAACGATTCACTCAACTCCCGATACGATTCGATTCACGATACTGGATTCACGATACGATTCTCTCACGATTTATTTTACAAAATGGGACTGTAGGCAAATGACTGAAAAATATTCCTCTATTTTTTTTGGGAAAAAAACTAGAAAATATTGTATTTTCCTTTTATTTTTAATTGTCAAAAGAATCCCTTGATAAACTATTCAAAACAATGCAATTTAACTAAAAATAAATCTTGAATGAAATAAATAAAGGAATAATACAAATGAAGAAGAAGCCTATTAATTTAAATTCTGGTTCTATGGAAGCCATAGCAATGACACCAACATTGAGTGCTGAGACAGTTGATGATCTTCTGGATGAGTATAATAGAAACGTCTGTAATGTCATAGATGTGGTGGCTCCAATCAAAACTAAGAGAAAACCAAACACACAGAAAACACCTTGGAGGAGGACTGAGATAATGCAGAATTTGAAATCTGACTGTAGAAGAGCTGAGCGTAAATGGAGATCAACAAAACTCCAAATTCATCTAGAACTGTACAAAATAAGTCTGCGAAAATTCAATGATGGCTTGTTCAAAGCAAGGCAGCAATACTTTTCTGAAATTATTGCCAAAAATGTCAACAACTCTCGCACGTTGTTTTCTGTAATTGAAAAGCTCACAACCCCCCCAGATCAGATAGCCCCTGAATTACTGTCAGCTGGAAAATGCAATGAATTTGCTGTATATTTCAATGAAAAAATACAATCAATAAGGTCAAACATCAGAACAAACCAGCAAAATCACAAAAAGCTTGAACAGCTTCAACCACTGAGGGATGAGTCAACTACAATGTTAGAGTTTATTACAGTGAACCCAAAAACAATAGAGGAGACTGTTCAGCAGCTGAATCCATCAACGTGTTGCCTTGACACAATACCCTCAAACTTCTTTAAAACTGTTGTAAAGTCAATTGTCACTGATTTGTGTCAGATAATTAACTGCTCATTCCAATCAGGCACCGTACCAAAATCCCTGAAAGTAGCTGCTGTGAAACCGCTGTTAAAAAAGAGAACACTGGATGCCTCTATACTGGCTAACTATAGACCAATCAGCAACCTTCCATTCATGGCCAAGATCATTGAGAAGGTGGTCTTCAACCAACTGAGTCAATTCTTAACATTCAACAAAATATTTGATAAATTTCAGTCAGGTTTTCGTTCTCATCACAGCACTGAAACTGCTCTTATCAAAGTGATCAATGACATAAGGTTGAACACTGATTCAGGAAAAGTATCTGTTCTCATTCTGTTGGATCTAAGTGCTGCATTTGACACTGTAGATCATACAATTTTGTTGCACAGATTGCAAACATGGGTTGGACTAAATGGAAAAGTAATGCAATGGTTTAAGTCATACTTGGAGGAGCGAAGCTATTTTGTAAGCATTGGAAACTTTGAATCTGACAGATTACCAATGTCCTGTGGGGTTCCTCAGGGATCTGTTCTTGGACCCCTTCTGTTTAACCTTTACATGCTTCCTTTAGAACAAATTTTACAGAACTGTAAGGTTGATTATCAGAGCTATGCAGATGACACACAACTATATCTATCACTGAACCCAGATGACCATGGTCCCATTGAGGTGTTGTGTGACTGTTTAGAAAAAGTAAACTGCTGGATGAGTGAAAACTTCCTTCAACTAAACCATGACAAGACGGAGGTGATTGTCTTTGGTAACAAGGAAAAGAGGACTGCTGTCAGCAATTATCTTGAGTCTCGATCTTTAAAAGCTAAAGACCAAGTCAAAAACCTTGGTGTTCTGATTGACTCAGATCTTACATTCAGCAGTCAGATCAAATCTATCACAAAAACATCTTCTACCACCTAAAGAACATCTCCAGAGTGAAAGGTTTAATGGCTCAGAAAGACCAGGAGAAACTGGTCCATGCTTTTATCTCCAGCAGACTGGACTATTGTAATGGTCTTCTGACAGGAATCCCCCAAAAGAGCATCAAACAGCTACAGCTGGTTCAGAACGCTGCAGCTCGGGTCTTAACCAGAACAAAGAGGTCAGAGCACATTAGTCCAGTTTTAAAGTCTTTACACTGGCTCCCAGTCAGCCTCAGAATAGACTTTAAAGTTCTGCTGCTGGTGTATAAATCTGTGAATGGGTTTGGTCCAGAATACATCAGTGACATGTTAGTCAGGTATGAACCTAGCAGATCTCTCAGATCTATGGACACAGATCAGATAGTGGAGCCCAGAGTTCACAGTAAACATGGTGATGCTGCTTTTAGTTGTTATGCTGCAAAGAAGTGGAACAAACTGCCAGCGGAGCTGAAGTCAGCATCACATGTGAACATTTTTAAATCAAAGTTAAAGGCACTTTTTTTCTCTACTGCATATGATTGAGAGAGAGATTTTTTGTCATGTTGTTGATGTCATGATGATTTTACTGATGATTTTAATTGATTTTACTGATGATTTTAAATGTTCTTATTGATTTAAATGTTCTTATTGATTTTAAACAATTGAATGTTTTATCATGTAAAGCACATTGAGTTGCCTTGAGTATGAAATGCGCTATATAAATAAATTTGCCTTGCCTTGCCTTGCCTTCTATAGTAAACAATGCAAAACTGCATAATAGTTTTTAAAAGTGCAACTGAAAATGTATTTTGTGCCTTAACAATTGGATTTAAAAAAAAAAAAACAGTAATTTCACTGATTTATGTCAGATATTTGTTTGGACCAGCAGAGGGCGCTGGTAACCCAGTGGTCGGTTGGCATGCAGAAATTCTTGCTGTGAAGAAGAGATGCTATGCTAGCAGACAGAGCTAATAGAAAAACGTGACTTTTACAAATATTCACGTAGTATTACAGATATTTTTTGGTGCTAAAGGGGTAATGAATCATTTATTAACATGTTTAAGAGTAGAATGCGGCCAGAAAGAAAGTAGTAGCAGATTCCGCCCCCCGCGTACACTGCTGGACAAGACAAGGGATAAATATATAGTGCCCTCTGATGTTTAAAAAAAGTACTGCGATTCAATTTTCAAAGTATCGATGTCAATCGTTATACCTATGAATCGATTTTTAACTGCCTTACGATTAATCGTTACATCCCTATTGAACATTGCACATTTCACAACACATTATATATGAAGGATATTTTGCAAAAAACAAAGAAAGAAAAAATTATACTGATGCCTGAGTGACGTGCATGCGCCTACAAATAAGGTTTATATTAATAATAATAATTGTAATTAAAATCACATGATTATCGCGCAAAACTGCTGATCAATTGGCGGCTACATCAGTAGTGACTTTAAGAGCTCTGCTTTCCTTTCTAGTTCTGCGCACTTTTCCATCGTCAGACATGTTTTTTGCTTTTATTGCAGCATGCATCATTTCTTGTGCATGCTGGTTTAATTCCATCCAAGTACTTATTTATAACACGGACCAAGTGTAGTCGTGATGAAGTGCAGAGGATCTCGGTAAAACTTGCGCTAACTGACTAAAGCTGAATTAATGCTGATGATCTGCAGCCACGTGTAGCCGTGACGTTGGGCTACACGTATCTACAGTGTCGAGGTGACAGAAACATAAATCGCACTTTGTGCTCAGTCTCATCATGTGCTTAGAGGATTAGAGATTAGATAGATAGAAGTGTATTGATCCCTTGGGAAGGCTTCCCCAGGGAAATTATGGTTCTAGCAGCATTCAAAAAGCAGCCAACGGGGTTGACGTTATATATAATTACAGAATATAGAAAATACTGAAATAAATAAACAAGGTGCTTCATATATTGCAGGTTGGTGCTACTGACTGTTCCTGCTCATCATCTGTCTTTCTGTTGCCCCTCCTCCCCTTGAGTGAAGAGTTGTACAGTTTGATGGCCTGTCATTCTGTTAGTCCTGCACTTGGGAAGGAGCAGTCTAGCTGAACAGGCTCCTCTAGTTGATGAAGATGATGATGGTGTGCAGAGGGTGGCTGGCATCATCCACAGTGACCAGCACATTGTCCTGTGTTCTCCCCGCTGCAACCAGAGCATCCAGCTTCTTGCCAATCACAGAGCCTTCCCACCTGATCAGTTTTTCCAATATGTCCTTCTTTGATGTGCTTCCCCCTGCACACCACGGTGTAAAAGAGGAGGCTGAATACTGCGGACTGGTAAAACGTGTTAAACGACTGCATCCTCCTGAGCAAGTATAGCCTGCTCTGTCCCTTCCTGTACAGGTGGTTTGTAGAAGTCCACAACCTCCACCTCGGCTCCCTCGATCCGAACAAGAACTGCAGTCTTGGTCTGTATAGTTGTCCCAAATTATTATTTTATTACAAGATTATTCTAGTGATTATTTTTCCGATGAATCGACTAACCTACATAATTGATTATGTCGAATACAAAAATTGCTATAAAATCCACGTCGACGTGTCGTTTAATCTTGTAAATAAATGATAAAATCCAGCCCGCGGCCGCTTCTGGCTTTCTTTCTGCTGCAGTACCTCACAGTGACTGCTAGGGCTGCTAGTGTTAGTGGGGCTAATGTTGCCCCACTACATTTGTGCATGTAAACAGCAAAGAAGAAGAATGGTGGAGAGAGGAAAACACTGAAGAAGCTTAATGCAACCAAAAGTTTCTAAAGTTTCAGAACTTTTCACTGAAAACAAACTGGTGAAAAACTAAGTGTAAACCCTGAAGTTGTGCTGTCAATCATTAAAGCATGACGGAGATACATGGACACCTGAAACCGAAACACAGCGGAGCCCCGGTTTGTACACGTACCGGTAGCGGATTTTAATCCATTTCTAATCACATGTAGGGCTGCCATTAATGACTGTTTTAATAGTCAACTAGTCACCAATTATTGAAACGATTAGTCGACTAATCGGATGACAAATCGTACATTTTTTTGCTCTATGTTGCTCCAATCTTTTAAATTTGGCTTGGGGCAAATTCTGACAAATAAAAACAATTAATAAATAAAACAATTCCCAACTTAGTGTGCTGTAAACAGGTTCCTTACAAACAAAAAAGAAATTAAATACAACAACAGTAGAATCTGCTTCAGTAATAGCATTTACACATTAAAAAGTTTGTGCATATTGGTCATTCCATTAGTGTTAGTGTATATAATTAATTTATTTCCTCATTAATAATGAAATTATTTTCTAAGAAAAAAATAAAAAGCACATGAAAAGCAAAAATAACTACATTAGTGTTTTTACTGTTTAATATAAACCATTGCTGCTGAATCTAGTTTAGTTTATATCTAATGAATTACATAAGTTATGGTTGATAAATATCTCTCTGATTACTATAATAAACCAGATCAAGCTGATTTAATCATTCAGGATATTTAGGTGTAATAATCATAATAGTTACAGTAGTCTAATGGAACCAACTTTGTCTGTGAACACATGAAATATAATTAAATATATTGTGTTTCACAAGTTGGGACGGATGAAAAGTGACATTAGTATTTATGCTAACATTTATGACTCTCACGACGTGTGGCAGCTTTTATCCTTCCATAAATGTGTTAAATCTGACCATAAACAAATCGATGGCTCTTTGTGGTTTAATGAACTAGTAGAGTATAATCTTCTAAAAACCATGTATAAAGCTCATCTGGAAAGTTTACCAAACAATTTGCAAAACCTCCATAACCTGCAGGTTAGCTCCAGCTTTTTAAAGTAACTTATTTACACTAACTATGTTTACTACTACTACTACTACTACTACTTTGTTCAAGACAACTTACACTTTAGGTTTGTGATATTTAAATTATTCATGAATTTATTGTAATTTCAATGATATTTTGTGTTAAATATAACAACTACACTACAAATTTGTAGTAATGTGTTTCATGTCATTGTTTTAATTCCTCTCTGTAAAACATGCTGTCACAGTCCAACAGGGACACCTTGACAGGTGGAAGGATTTAAGCATGTGTGCTAAAAGCAGTCCCAAATATGTGCCTCAAAACAGAAAAATAATTGTGACTCGTCAAATAATCGAAAAAATAATGGATAGATTAGTCGACTACAAAATTAATTGTTAGTTGCAGTTCTACAACTATTCATTCAATAAGGATCTCAAACTATCTCGTTAACATTTCAACATTTATTGACAAAGTTTTTATTCGAACACTGCTTTGTAGGTCATTGCAAAAGAAAATTCTAATCAAAATATCCTCTTAGGGTGTGCAAGGTTTATCTTTTCAAAGACATTTTCATCACTGCTTTAACATTCACGTTGCAGTGCATGAAATTAAATATGCCAAAATTATAAAACACTTTTTTTTATTATGTTTCATGGCATAAAATTATGAAACATCTAAATATCTTCAAAGACATTTAGTACAATATAAATTCAACAAAATGGGACGCAGCATACCCACAACAGAAACATTTTCCACTGCCTTGAAGAATCCTTTAAAACTCAAGAAAAATAATGTAATTGGATATCAGCTTACATTTTCTTCTGGTAAATCACTGTACTGTATTACATTATTGTTTATATTTTAAAAAATAACAATTTGAATATGGGCAGCGGGCCAAAACTACAACTTCGGCCCGAGGGTCCCAAATTGGACGGCCGTGGTTTAATGCTTACTTGTAAGCACATACACATTTCTTTTTTCTGATAATTTACATCTTCTTTTCATCCACACATTCTGAGTGTCACACATCAGCATGTGTTATTTTTTTGCCCCAATATAGATGGATAACCTGCCCTGCTGCTGCACAAACCTTTAGGATTGTAATTTTTATTTTGATATATTTGTAGGAATGTATACTTTCCTAATGAGTAGGGCATTTAAATAAAAGAATACAATCGAGATTTCCTCAAATCAAACAGCAGCAGTGGATATAAAACAAATGTGGGAGGCAATGAGGTGTCATGTGTCCTTGATCATTAATAACAGCATCAACACAAGTTGAACAGCATGATGAAGAGGACACACAAACGCATGTAGTGTATCATTGGATCAGGAGAATGTTAGTCAAGTGTTCTTGTTATTATGGGATATTAACATGCATTATTGAAAGATGAGAAGGAATGTTTTGTCAATCAACTCTTTTGTTTTACATGTGCACGAACATTAAACAGATTGTGCAGTTTGGTTTATCCATGTTTTATCACATGTAGAAGTGAATGGCAGAGAGATTTGTATGTCGTAAAGCTAATTGGTAGAAGTGTAAGGTGTGGGCCAGTTTGTAAATATGCATTGTTTCCAGTATTGATTATCTGTCACTGAGGACCTTTTATTATTTGCTGTCTGTCTGCAGTGTGAGAACATGATGGACAAATCAATATGTCTCTGAATAGTAACAAGATTGGTGTGTGGCAGTGTTGGCGTGAGTGCAGCTCTGTATGTTATTGCCTGTAAAAGGGTCCAAGTATGAAAGTATAAACCGTTGTCTGACAGGATTTAACTGATTGAAAAACGGACAAACAACGCCGTTTTTCCATTTTTCGTATCGGTTACAGGAAACCATAAACGAAAAAACGGATTTCAAAATAAAGGTCGAAATTTGATGTGTGTGTGTGTGTGTGTATATATATATCTCACTATAAAAGTTCCTCTTAACCATTCCTTAAGGTAACTCATAACACATATGTATTTCATTTTTTATAGCTCTGCAGTGGAGCATCCATCTTCCTCAAGTCCCCTGCCATTCATCAGTTTCATTTTGGAGCTCCCTGAGTTTTTAGTTTAAATAAATACTTTGTTTTGTACTTAAGATGACCAACTCTTTTGTCCATAAATGGACTACCTGTCACTTCTGTGAACAAGATATTGATAGTGGGTAACTGCATTAGTTTGAATGTCCTTCAGATTTGGCTTCGACCCAGAAGCAAATGGAAATCGTTTTTTAGTTCATCAACACTCAAACAAACTAAACCAAGATCTGCTGTTGATGGGTACAAAGACTATGATTTTTTTGCAGCCATAATACAATATGTAAAAAATGTTTTTAAGCAAAATAATGCATAACGAAAATGATGATGCTTTAAAATGATCAAGCATTTGACTTTTATTTCTAAAAAAAACAACATTTAGCTCCAAACTAAGCCCATTTATTGCAGTTTAACCATGTAGTGTTTATAAGTGCCAGTGCCAACAATTAAATAACAATACAGTTAAGTCAACTAACTACCTACTAACAAATAATATATCATTTCTGGGGTGAGCCTATTTGCTATGGTAACCTAGAAACCTGTGTGTATGTGTTTGACAAACACTATTATTATGTTTTTAGCAGATGAGAAAATGTATTTATCTTGGGCTTAATAAAGTATTTCTATTTTATGTCAAAATATTGTGCTGCTGACATTATTAGAATTGTCACAGTGATGATCAGAGACAGTGTTTACAATCCACAACACTTAACAGCACAGGCACTTAGACGTACTACAATATTTAATACTTTCTCAAATTTAATGCCCTTTTAAAGCTTTTAAGGCCTTAAAGTTGGCTACATCAAATTTAATACCTCACCTTTTTAAGGATTTAAAGACCATCTACCCTGGTTTGTGTGTACACGCGTGCCGTGCGTGCTTCTGATCACACCGCTTTTTCAACAGCTCCTCCGCTGGTCCGAGGCTCCACTGCTACATAGGCTGCTGAGTGTAGCTGCTGTAGCAATCCAAAGCTAGTGTTGCCGCATCTACTGGACAATAACTGTTTGATTGACCTAAATCTAAAATGGCCTGGCGGTCGTAGACTATTTTAGAGTAAACACATGATTGCACTTTGTTTCCTTCATTTTTGAGGATGTAATGATCCCAGACTTTAGACGTTCTCTGTCACTTACTCTCCGCCATGGCACCAACTAGATGCAGAATGTTTATCGTGCATTGATGACGCGCTAGTGGTGTGCGGTGTAGGAGGAGGAGTTATTAATAGTGAGTTATATAAATAAGAATATTAATTATGATTATTAATATTACTTCAACTTTTGCGGGGTACCACTCCTGTTAACAGGAGAATTATGTCCAAGTTTTTAGACTAAAGCCATAAAAGTGAATCCAGGGAAAAGTGAATTCGAACAGCAATCTACACCATCATCACAACTTTAATGAATCGGAGGAATCAAAGTAATTTATCCTTTTATTCAAAATTCAACAATTAACACAGTCAAAATATCAATTGAAATGGGATAATTAAATAATGTAAAAATGCATTTTTAGGATTATAAAAGTGAGGGTTATATGAAAATGCAGGATACATATTTGAATAATAAGATCATAAAATCAAAGAATAAAATCACAAAGAGAGCTCATAAAACAAGGAGGGGAAGACAGACAGGGGAGAATGAGCAACCATGAATGAGATGAACTGTGTGTGGAACATGTTGTGAGTGTGTGTAAGTGTGCAGTTAATGGAAGTATGGATGTGAACTATTGTGGATCAAGTTTGCTTATCAGAGTTGTTCTGGTACCTTGAAGATGATGTCAGGGTTGGAACTGGAGGTGCTGTTTGAAGAAATGCAGCGGGACGTGCCACCGTTGAGTTCTGTTGTGTTTCAACAGAGGATAGTCCCTTCAGGCGTTCTGGCCTTCGCAGCTGGTTTAGAGAACTCTGTAAAGCACTTTGTAACCTTTTAAGTTCTATATATATATATATATATATATATATTATCTATCTGTCTTTATAATTATTTATCTATTTAATCATCTAATTATTTATGTATATATCTAATTATCTTAATTATTTATCATCTAATTATCTATCTATCTTGCTTCCTTGGGCTTTTATTTTAACGCTTTTACTTTTACTTCCTGGTCACGTAACAGTCCTTATTCTCGTCTTAAACAATTATAATTACTGTAAATATAATGCAATTATGCTGATGTACCAAATATGGTTCAGGCATCAGGGTTCTCACCAGGAGTTTTTCACAGCGTAGGTGATTGCTTGGTGCGTGGAGCAGCTGCACGGCATATGCTGCAGGCATGGAGGGAATACCACAATTTATAACCCTCTGAAACACTATTTCCTGCTTTTTGAGGGACAAATTTTGTGAAGTAAAGGTAACATATTTAAATCTTTTTTCCTGCCTTACTTTAAAGTCAAAAGTTATTTTTGAATTGGTGAAGGCCAGGGTCATGATGAATGTGGTTAGAGAGTTACTAATGCTTGTTATAGGTCCTCGACAAATAAAATACTCAGACACGATATTGACAAGAAATAACATTTTATTGAAAAGACAAATTCAAAGACACGCTTTGACTTTAAAACTTCTGCACTCGTCCTGCCTAGTTGTCGGCCAATGAATGTCATGCGAGTCACTTATAACACGGGATATACCATCGGTTTCCTGTGAAATAGAGCAGAGCAGCAAAGGAAAAGCCATCCACGTGTCTGAACAAAATCAGGGTGTCGATTACATCCTCTTTACACATTGACTGGATGGGCATTTTGGTATAAACATATGCACAAACGGGTGTTAATTACATTGTTCTCCATTCTGTGAGGTGTTCCTTGCACCAAGAGCAAAGACGATAATATTACAACATACCTTTTTAAAATTTTAATTAGGTATTATGTGGGACCTGCAGTAAAATTGAGACCCCCCCCCCGTAGCTCATTAACTTTATATTTTTTGATTGCTTTATTTAGTTTTTGTTTAGATTATGAAGCACATTGTTTTTCATGAATGGTGATTATAAGTTATAAAGCAGAGGATGCATACAGGCAACATCGGGGCACCCAAGTGGCTGCAGAGGCACTCAGGTGAAGGTGGGCAGATTGCCTGTAGTAAATAGACGGTGTGGCTGATGTATGTGTTTCTCAGTTATGCAGATTAAAAAAATAGTTAAAACAACCCATGCATGGCTGGAAGTCCCTTTTGTGTCCAAGTGTAACAATTAAAAAAGGAAAAAAATTACAGAAAATCCCCCTAAAATGCAGGGGTTGACTTCACTCCGTAGGGGATCAAAACCACAGCATGGGGGGGGGCTACGATCAATTGCACTGGCAAGAATCCTGGGCCAGATATTTTCTGGAAATTGAACTTTTAGGAAATGTTTAATACTGCAATTGTTTTTTAAAAGGTGTAATCGGGAAACATCACTAATGTACGTAGATTTCTAATATACATTTAACACTATAATGAATGGATCTTTGTTGTGTTGACAACCCATTTCCGTTTGCTGGTTGTCTAAATAGGTAATTTAACTGTTTATTGTGCATCATTAAAGTTTACTTCATTAAAACATTTAATTACTTGCTCCACTACACAAGCAGAGCATCAAGTTATTTTATTTAAATCTGTGAGCCTATGCTGCAACACTGTAGCAAGCTATAAGTATTGCCATCAATTCCAAATAATATGTACATTTCCAAGAACAAATAATTTATAATGAGAAGTTATTACTTGTCTCAGGAAAGCTTTTGTTTAATATCGGCACACACACAGTTAAAGATGGATGCTCATGCTTTTACCGTCAGTTTGCTAGGTTCCTCCTGCTGGGCTCTGATGGCTTTGTTATGAGGAGGTCATTCCCTTTCTAGTTGTGCACCTGTCAGCTTGGGTTTACCTCACTACATCTAAGCTGTATCTGCCTTAAGGCTGTTTTATGCTTGACGCATCCACGTGGTACGCACTCCTCCGTGCATACAAATGACCTAATTTTGCAATCACGCCCCCCGCGTGGGCACTCTATGCGGAAACATTTCCGCTTAGAGCCCCTCCACATTTTTCTAACTACGCGGACAAGCCGCACGGAAAATCATGGCTGCCTTCGGCCTCTTCAGATGTGTCCTCATTCTCCTCATTTGTGGAGACAGTCTCCTACTTTTAGTGGTGGTAAGTGTTTTTATATTTTCCACTAATTAACTTGAGTGATGTTTATGTTGTTTTTTACTTATATCAGAGGTAGGCAACTTTAATCACAGCGGGGCCACAAAAATGCGTTTGTTTGATTGGAGGGTCACATGGTCAACATTAATGTCAGCATTTAGAATGAGTGATCTGAGCATTCATACAGAAAACAACAGAGTTTTATAGTAATTTTGTGTGTTTCTCTGATTTTGTGTTTGTAACCCAGGGCGCTGGTAACCCAGTGGTCGGTTGGCATGCAGTTATTCTGTGCAGTGAAGAAGAGATGCTATGCTAGCCCACAGAGCTATAGAAAAACATGACTTTTACAGATATTCACGTAATATTATCATTTATGAACATATTTAAGAGTAGAAGGCGGCCAGAAAGAAAGTAGTTTGAGATTCTGCCCGCCGCGTCAGCAGTTGGCAAGAGAAGGATAATATATAGCGCCCCCTGCTTTTTTAAAAAAAGTACTGCAATTCAATTTTCAGAAAATCGATATCAACCGTGATACCTATGAATCGATTTTTAACTGCCTTACGATTAATTGTTACATCCCTACTTACGATTAATTGTTACATCCCTACCTACAGGTGAAATATTGCCTCCAAATCCAAGCTGACAACTGTGAAATAAGCAAGAAACATTGCTACCATATAGTTCAGTAATATTATTACATGAGCCATTGTGTAACAAGGGAAGTTCTGAATACAGGTGCGTTATCAAAAGCGTAGGGGAAGTTTTTGTTGTTTTTTTCTTTTTAATCGGTCGTAATAATTGTTGCACACTTGGACACAAAGGGACTACCAGGCGTGCACTGGTTGTTTTAACTCTCTTTTTAATCTGCATAACCCAGAAACGCATACATCAGCCGCACCATTTATTTAATACAGGCAATCTGCTTGGATGCTCCCATCTTCTCCTGAGGACCGCTGCCGCCACTTAGCTGCCCCCGATGATGCCTGTGTGCATTCTCTGCTTTGTAACCGTAATCACCATCCAATATAAACGTGTGTGTGTGCGTGCGTTGTAATTATTGTGTTTTGTTCTGCTGCCGTAATAGATTGATAAATTGATTAGTAAACTTTTGAATTATTCAAATAATCAACTAATCCTAGAGGTGCTTTAACCAATGTGGCAAAAACACATCAAGCTGTTATAGCATTGTAACACCACTCCTGAAGCCATCTCAATGGACCAATTTGACATTTCAACTACGCACGTGCGAGGTTTAAGGACAACCCATTTCTTTGTTGTTGTGGTTGTTCTTCTTCTTGTTGTGTTCACTAGTTAAAATCGCTACTCCTCTGTTATTCGTGAACAGATTGAGCTGAAATTGGGTAGGTATAATTTATGGATGTGTACTCATCGATGCACAGAGCCCGATTTTTGATTTGGGGCCCCAAAAGTAAAAAAAAACCAAAGTTGATTTCTCATTTATTTGCGAGTCAAAAAACGTTTGGTGGTACCAAATCATTGGCACATACCAATATATAAATGGGGCCCATTACCCCGTACGTATCACAGGGGCGCCAGGGGGCCCCATTTTTCAAATGACTACTCCTCTGTTAGTGCTCGTTGAATCAAGCTGTAATTTGAGATGGATATTCTAGTGGATGTCAAGAGCCTCTCAGAGACCTTTTTTTACTCGGTCGAACCGAGTCATTTGACTGAATTCTCGATAATGTGGTACGTGCTTTTCGGTGCGAAGACGTTCCGCGGGCCAGGCCGTAGTTCATCCGAACTTGTTTAAAAAGGTTGCCGGAGCCTTAGGGCAGCCATGGCTCAGGTGGCAGAGGAATTGTCTTCTGATCAAGAGGTTGAAGATGCTATTATTAATTATTAATTAACTAGAAACAATAGACTTGCAACAAACTATTATTAAATACTGCTGCTTGACTTAACCAGGACACACTTGTAAAATATTTTATTAATCTCAATGAGGTTTTCCTGACTAAATAAAGGCAAAAAATAAATAACAATTCACACAATGTACTTATTATCATATACAACAATATAAATCATACAATGTAATAATGGAGAATATTATGAAGATCACTATCAGTACCAGGTAATTTAAACTTCATTTTAAAACTTTAGCTGAAAGTTATTATTTTGGTAAGTGTTACGCCCCGGTCTAGGAGCTCCAGGACGCAACATAGAAATGTAATCTAAATAAAACTCGGTCTCAAAAACCACAGACAACGGGTTTCAAAAATTATCACAAATTTATTCCGGAACAAAAAGAGGCCTGCCAGCAGGTACAAAATACAATAAACAAGAATATGCTAAGAAACGGAAAACTGCACAAAACACAGGAACTCAGACTATATAACAAAGGAAATAAAGTGCACTATATATATATATATATATATATATATATATACACAGGTGATAAGTAGGGATGGGAACGACATGGGATTTGGGAAATCGATTGTCGAGGCCCATGTGTCGACTTTTTGTCGAATTGTCGGCCTTTTTTTTCTTTTTTCTTTTTTTTAAAGAGCAGCAGAATGCGGAGGGTGGAAAATAATCTATACTGTTGTACTAGTTAATTTTAGTCTAAAAAACATGGCTCTAGTGTCCAATATTGACCATTAAAGCAGTAATAATAAAAACGAGAGAGAGAAATTTAAGATGTTTATTCAACAGCCTTACAAACACATAAGACGTACTTTTTAACGTTTGGAATTTACAGAAATAAAACAGCCAGTTCATTTATTATTTAGTTTTGTAGGCTACATGTAGCCTAAACAAGTTATTTTTACAAATAAAAAAAAACAAACTAAATGAACATGTTTATCACTCGTGAAAATAAGCAACAATTAAAATCGAAAAACAGCGTGCCCATTTTTTTTTTAAACCACAGAAAAGGACGGAGCCTAACACCAACAACTCAGATCTCAGTGAAAATAAAATATATATAGGTATCTTACCATTTCGGCCTAATTTTTGTTTAAGAACAGAAGCATGTCTACATGTTTGGGTAGAAGGCGACTGCGGAGTCTATTCACGACCAGTCCTGCGGCTGAAAACACTCTTTCCGCCGGCACAGATGTGGCGGGGATGCAGAGGTAGGCTTTTGCCAGACGGCTCAGGTTTTTAAATCTGGACTCATTGAGAGACCACCAGAGCGCAGGATCCTGACTGGGTGATATTCCTTCTTCGTTTGTGTAACGTTCTATTTCAGAATGGTCAGATGTGACCGTGTCCCCCTTGAAATAGTCCTCTCCGAAGAATGAAACCATTGCATCCACCTGTTTAGCCCTTTTAGCGGGCCCGGACTCGTCATCATCAACGCGCGCACTATCACCTGAGACCGCACGGAGGCAGGACAACAGATCTCTAATAAATAAAAATGCAATCTGGAAATCCCACAAGCCCCGCCCCCTCGACATGTCGACACTCTATTTTTTTTGTCGAGGGGAGCATGTGTCGAATGTCGGTCGTTTTGTCGACAAAAAGTCCCATCCCTAGTGATAAGCTTAACACTTCACAAACGGGTATCGCAAAGGTACGAACGGATTCGGAGACAGAGTTTTTCATACGGACAAAAAGTGATGTTGCTGCTGTCAAGGTTGGTGAACCTCGACTGACAGTTGGCGCTGGGTTTTTGAAAGTGGTGACATCCTCCTCAGCCAATCCGGGCTGCCCACCACTCCTCCTGCTGGCAGCCAATCCTGGGAAGCATCATCAAAGCTGTTCCATTTGGGGGAGACATCTCACTCTGTCACGGAAACACAACCCAGGCAGCAACAAACAACAAGAGCACAAACTAAACACTAAATAATACGGTGAGGGCCGTAACAGTAAGAAAGTCTGCGTAGAATCCATGTCAAATGTGCTATGGAAAAAAAATATTTGGGCTTTTAAAACTGTGCTGTACACACCTGTATGCTCATTTCCCCTTATAAATCACAGCCCATCTAGAAGGTTGAACGGGTGATTTCACTTTATAGCTCACCCTTGACGCACCCACAATCTACCATAAATGGTCAATGCAAAGGAGCTCATGAATGGATTTTCTAAACTAACAATGACATTTTACACTGGAACATGGCAGAAAAGACAAGAAAAATTAATTATGAGGAGATACTTGTCCAGTAGAGATATCACTAAGAAATGAAAAGCAAATACTTTACAGCAGCTGTCACTGAGGAACTAAACACTTAGCAGAGGGTAGTCTCATAGCACCACCAGAGCATGTCTGTTACAGGTGAGGCCATGACACACCCGAGCCCACACTGCCTACCACCTTAAGAGAAACTCCGCAAGTCAGGGAGGTGCAGAGCCGCAACAGGGTGCGCACGAGTGTGAGCACAGTAAAGCCAAGGGTTGGTTAAGTACATTAGTACATTCTTTTTCAACAGTGCTGTGTGTCAGGATGAGTGATTCATGTGTTGATGCCACTATGCACCAAGTTTGTGTGATTGTATATTGGTTGTTTGCACATTTTCTGGTTCATATACAGGACATGCATTCAGCATCTCACCACCAGCGCCATCATTTCCTCATATCTCCAAGATGGTGATGCACCAATTGTCAGAGTTGGCATACTGGTGCACGCTTTTTCATGCCACGTTTATTTTTATATATCACAATGTTTGCGTGTAAAATATGCACATCTTTCAGGACTCGTTTTTTACGTATGCAACGGCTTTAAATAAGGCCCTTGATCAGTATCTATGTGGTTTTTGGCAGCAACATTTTTGTTCTTATACACGGCCTGGTTACTACCATTTACATTGGAAGCGGTGCCATACTGGGTTTCAATAATTAAACCTATGTCATCCACCATTTTTTTACGTTTCAAACCAAAATCTGAGGCCCTGAGAAACATCAAATGTAGAAAATATTTATTTAAATGTATGTTGAGATGCGTGTGCTGTGTGTTATCAGCAGAGAGGATGAGGGAAGAAGTAATTCAGTAGAAACGGCTTTGGGTGCCAGTAGAGTTTAGCCAAGCTAACAAATTAATGTAAAAAATACTTGGCAATAAAGAGCCCGATAACCTGCAAAAACCCGTCTGTGTGCCATATCTCCAACCCATAACTGCTCAGCAGTCTCACTACTGATGGATATTTCATTAGAGACTTGAGAATTGTTTACAAGGGTATAGTTCGACTACAGTTTGGTTTCCTTGTCTATGCATTCCTTTTACATGATGTCCGCGAGGTCTTAAAAAGTATTAAAGGTCCAATGTCTTGTAATTTTTCACCCTTCTCCATTTGTTCTAAGAACTCTAAAAACAAAGTATTTAAGGTTTATTTTCCCAAACTTTCCTGTTTACCAGAGTTTTAGCCTCTGAAAAGTCACTCTCTAAGCAACTCTACACAAACAGGCTGATTTGTGTGATACTTATGCATATTCATGATTGGGTGTGTCTATAGACGGGACACTGACTTCCTCCTCCCCGCACAGTGACGTAGGGCCAGAGGCCGTCCTCGTCCTGCCCACTTTGTAGCCGAGCTCATGCTGGTGCTTCGTGGGCGTGTCTGTTTACTAGGGATGTAACGATTCACTCAACTCCCGATACGATTCGATTCACGATACTGGGTTCACGATACGATTTTCCCACGATTTATTTTACAAAATGGGACTGTAGACAAATTTTTTTTTTGGGAAAAAAACTAGAAAATACGGTACTATTTTCCTTTTATTTTTCATTGTCAAAAGAATTCCTTGATAAACTATTCAAAACAATGCAATTTAACTAAAAATAAATCTTGAATGAAATAAATAAAGGAATAATACAAATGAAAATGAAGCCTATTAATTTAAATTCTGGTTCTATAATAAACAATGCAAAACTGCATAATAGTGTTTTTTCTTTTTAAAAGTGCAACTGAAAATGTATTTTGTGCCTTAACAATTGGACTTTAAAAAAAAAAACCGTCATTGCACTGATTTACGTCATATTTGTTTGGACCAGCAGAGGGCGCTGGTTACCCCGTGGTCGGTTGGCATGCAGATATCTTGCAGTGAAGAAGAGAAGCTATGCTAGCAGACAGAGCTAATAGAAAAACGTGACTTTTACAGATATTCAAGTAATATTACAGATATTCATTCGGTGCTAAAGGGGTAATGAAACATTTATTAACATATTTAAGAG